>NC_138203.1:176552836-177142836 GCF_964194415.1 Vipera berus | reverse complement strand
GAGAAGTTGTCAAGGAAGGTTGTATATGGCTGTTGCTTATCCAGAGGATTCTCTCTTGTCTTTGCGGACTGGTTGAAAGACCTACCTGCCGAGGGAAGATGAGCTCCTTTAACAGGGTACAGCAACAGAGCTGAAATCCTGAAATTTCAGTTCTTTCCTGTACCAGCTGATCAATCAATCAGAATTGAGCTGGAAGGGACCTTGGAGGCCTTCTAGTCCAACCCCCTGCTCAAGCAGAAGACCCTATACAATTTGAGGCATATGGCTGTCCACCCTCTTCTTAAAAGGCTATAGTGATGGAACACCCACAACTTCTGAAGGCTGAAGCTGAAGGAATTCGCTTCTGGGCATAGAGGAGAGCTGAACTCCCTTGGTGCATACCGTATATACTTGAGTATAAGCCGAATTTTTCAGCCCACTTTTTGGGCTGAAAAATTCCACTTCGGCTTATACTCCAGTCAACAAAAAAAACTTACCGAGGACTTGTGCGCGGCCGAGGCTTTGGTGCTTCCGGGATCGCCCGCACCTCTCCCAAGCCACCGCCGTCCGAGACCTGCCGAAGTTTGGGGAGGTTTGGGGAGGTGCGCGCGCACCTCCCCAAACTCCGCGCCTTGCCTGCCTGCTTCTTTCCGCAGCGGAAAGAAGCAGGCAGGCAGGGCGCGGAGGAACGGAGACTTGCCGACGTTTGGGGAGGTTTGGGCGCCTCCCCAAACCTCGGCAGGTCTCCGTTCCTCCGCGCAGACCTGCCGACGTTTGGGGAGGTTTGGGCGCCTCCCCAAACCTCCCCAAACGTCGGCAGGTCTCCGTTCCTCCTGCCGACCTTTGGGGAGGTTTGGGCGCCTCCCCAAACCTCCCCAAACCTCGGCAGGTCTCCGTTCCTCCTGCCGACCTTTGGGGAGGTTTGGGCGCCTCCCCAAACCTCGGCAGGTCTCCGTTCCTCCTGCCGACCTTTGGGGAGGTTTGGGCGCCTCCCCAAACCTCGGCAGGTCTCCGTTCCTCCTGCCGACCTTTGGGGAGGTTTGGGCGCCTCCCCAAACCTCCCCAGGTCTCCGTTCCTCCTGCCGACCTTTGGGGAGGTTTGGGCGCCTCCCCAAACCTCGGCAGGTCTCCGTTCCTCCTGCCGACCTTTGGGGAGGTTTGGGCGCCTCCCCAAACCTCGGCAGGTCTCCGTTCCTGTTTGGGGAGGTTTGGGCGCCTCCCCAAACCTCCCCAAACCTCGGCAGGTCTCCGTTCCTCCGCGCAGACCTGCCGACCTTTGGGGAGGTTTGGGCGCCTCCCCAAACCTCCCCAAACCTCGGCAGGTCTCCGTTCTTCCTGCCGACCTTTGGGGAGGTTTGGGCGCCTCCCCAAACCTCCCCAAACGTCGGCAGGTCTGCGCGGAGGAACGGAGACCTGCCGAGGTTTGGGGAGGTTTGGGGAGGCGCCCAAACCTCCCCAAACAGGAACGGAGACCTGCCGAGGTTTGGGGAGGTTTGGGGAGGCGCCCAAACCTCCCCAAAGGTCGGCAGGTCTGCGCGGAGGAACGGAGACCTGCCGAGGTTTGGGGAGGTTTGGGGAGGCGCCCAAACCTCCCCAAAGGTCGGCAGGTCTGCGCGGAGGAACGGAGACCTGCCGAGGTTTGGGGAGGTTTGGGGAGGCGCCCAAACCTCCCCAAAGGTCGGCAGGTCTGCGCGGAGGAACGGAGACCTGCCGAGGTTTGGGGAGGTTTGGGGAGGCGCCCAAACCTCCCCAAACAGGAACGGAGACCTGCCGAGGTTTGGGGACGTTTGGGGAGGCGCCCAAACCTCCCCAAAGGTCGGCAGGTCTGCGCGGAGGAACGGAGACCTGCCGAGGTTTGGGGAGGTTTGGGGAGGCGCCCAAACCTCCCCAAACAGGAACGGAGACCTGCCGAGGTTTGGGGACGTTTGGGGAGGCGCCCAAACCTCCCCAAAGGTCGGCAGGTCTGCGCGGAGGAACGGAGACCTGCCGAGGTTTGGGGAGGTTTGGGGAGGCGCCCAAACCTCCCCAAACAGGAACGGAGACCTGCCGAGGTTTGGGGACGTTTGGGGAGGCGCCCAAACCTCCCCAAAGGTCGGCAGGTCTGCGCGGAGGAACGGAGACCTGCCGAGGTTTGGGGAGGTTTGGGGAGGCGCCCAAACCTCCCCAAACAGGAACGGAGACCTGCCGAGGTTTGGGGACGTTTGGGGAGGCGCCCAAACCTCCCCAAAGGTCGGCAGGTCTGCGCGGAGGAACGGAGACCTGCCGAGGTTTGGGGAGGTTTGGGGAGGCGCCCAAACCTCCCCAAACAGGAACGGAGACCTGCCGAGGTTTGGGGACGTTTGGGGAGGCGCCCAAACCTCCCCAAAGGTCGGCAGGTCTGCGCGGAGGAACGGAGACCTGCCGAGGTTTGGGGAGGTTTGGGGAGGCGCCCAAACCTCCCCAAACAGGAACGGAGACCTGCCGAGGTTTGGGGACGTTTGGGGAGGCGCCCAAACCTCCCCAAAGGTCGGCAGGTCTGCGCGGAGGAACGGAGACCTGCCGAGGTTTGGGGAGGCGCCCAAACCTCCCCAAAGGTCGGCAGGAGGAACGGAGACCTGCCGAGGTTTGGGGAGGTTTGGGGAGGCGCCCAAACCTCCCCAAAGGTCGGCAGGAGGAACGGAGACCTGCCGACGAGCCGCGGCCACACAGGGTATTCCTGTGTATTCAGGCTTGCAGAACGGCGGATCGGCTTATACTCGAGTCAATAACTTTTTCCAGTTTTGGGGGGTGAAATTGGGGGTCTCGGCTTATACTCGAGTCGGCTTATACTCAAGTATATACGGTAAATGGAGCTGAAATCCTGAAGATTTCAGTTCTGTCCCTGCACCCTGCAAAAGCAATTCCCTTCTGTGCATGGGGGGAGGGGGAGGAAATAAACTCTGCAGGCAGACAGCTTTTTCAGTCAACCTCCAGAGACAAGAGGGAGCCAAAATCCAAGCAGAAAGAGGATTTTGGTAAGATAAGGAGTGCTGGATAACTCAGACAGATTTGGAGTCTACCACAGGCAATGTGGGAGCATTTTTTACTCTGGGGCTGAAAAACCTGCTTGGATTTCAGCAGGGAGAATTATCAGGTCCTGAGTAGAGCCTCTCAGGATCTACACCCCACCCCCTGCTCCTTATCTGGGACTCCATCCACTTAATGCCCTGCAAGATCACTTAACACCCACAACTGGAAGTGCCAAGATTGCTGTCACTGAGGGCAATCATGTGGGCATTTCATTTCACGACTGCTTCTCTCAGTGACTAACTTTCCAGTTCCAATTGTCAAAAGTCAAGGACTACTGTTCCTGTCCGTATTTTATTTAGTTTTGCTTCACTTGGTAGATTAGGCATTTCATATACAAAAACCAATCAACCAATATGTTTTATCGGCAAAGAGAGGCCTCATGCGACTCTGTATCTCTTTAAAGAAACTTCTTCTGACATAGCACCTTCCCAGTAATCTAGAGGAGACAATCCATCCACCCTTGTATGCCTTTAGGCAGGTTTCCTGGCATAAAGGAGAATCCAATTACTGCACTATTGACAATTTGTAAATGGATGCTTTCTATTCTTTGTTGATGCACTTAGCCCTTTGGTTCATTAGTTGGCTGAACAGAAAAAACCCCAACACCTTGTTAGTGTCTGTAAAGAGCTGCCCCAGGCTAGCTGCCATCTGTCAACACTCCTGAGTAAGAACTCACCTTAAGGCTTTTGTATACACTTTGGTATACACAGGGCTTTTTTTGTCACAGAATGCACAGAACAACATTCCAGCACCTTTTTTTGAACGGAAGAACCAGTTCCTTCTAAGCTGCCAGTGTGAGTATAGGTATAGCTGCAGAGCGATTTTGTGGAGCCCCAGCAGCCCGATCTGGGCTCTGGAGGCCTGGAAAAGGCCTCTGCTGCCAGGATTTATGGCTGCAGAGCAATTTTGTGCCTGCTCCACAGCCAATCTGGGCTCTGGAGGCCTTTTCTAAGCCTCCGGAGCCCAGATCCATGGCCGCGGAGCGATTTTGTGGTCCCCTGCAGCCTGATCTGGGCTCTGGAGGCCTTTTCTAAGCCTCCAGAGCCTGGATCCATGGCCACCGAGCAATTTTGTGCCCCCCCCCAGCAGCCTGATCTGGGCTCTGGAGGCCTGGAAAAGACCTCTGAAGCCCAGATTGGGCTACTGGGGGACCGCAAAATCGCTCTGCGGCCATGGATCCAGGCTCTGGAGGCTTGGAAAAGGCCTCTGGAGCCCAGATCAGGCCACGGGGGGCTGCAGATGCATGCATCACCTCAGATCAGAGCAGCAGCAGGAAACGCAGCAGAGAGGAGACAGACCTTTTCCAGGTGAGTAATCTGCACCTTGGAAGCTCCCTAAAGCAGTTTCTTGTAGCCCCCCCCCCCGCTCCTTAAAGGGCTTTCGACTGGAGTTCTGGCACCTTTAAAAAAAAGCACTGGGTATACAAAATAAAGTTGATCCACTGTAAGAAAATCTGTAAGTGAAAAGTCACTTTCTAGTGGATATGCATCAGTAGGCAGGTCATAGCTAAGTAAACTCTGAGTTAAGATGCAACCATTTTTAATCCCATTGGTGTAGGAAAAACACTTGGCATTGCATACAAGAATAACAGAATAGAATTGCTATACTGATATGCCACTCTATCCTCTATCTACTGCTAAGATTGACTGATGTACAGTACAATCTGTTCCAAAGAGAATCCACCTTTCTTAATCGAATGAAACACAAGGAATTTACAGATGGAAAATTCCTATTATCACTATTGTATTGCAGTCGTTGGTGGGAACTCTTCTTTTGCCCCAGAGCTGTGGGACAGTTTACCAGAGTTGAATAGTCTAAGTTAGCTGTTCACATATGTTTCATTTCAAATCCCATTATTCACAGCCAGTGGAGTTGCCAGTCCATTTCCTTCAATTTTCATGGGGATGGTGGCCGTGGAAAAAGAACAACAGAGAGGAAACAAGTGATCTCAGGAACAAGTCCTGCTTTAAAATGTGATGAATGAGGGAGTCCATGATCAAAGTGATTTGGTCTATCTGATCTTGATGTCCAATGGAGAGGCTCGCAGTCCAAGAAATAAATGCTTACTCCCTTGCAAGTTTCCCAGATTCCAATTTAATTACTTTAGAGTTTGCCTCTGCAGTTCGGGTTGCAAAGCTTTTCTTGCTCCCTGGCTCTCCAGGGCGATTATATAAGGGCAGATAAAGAAGAGCCTAGTTCATACTCCTTGAACCCTGCTCCAATGCACAGGAGCCTAAGTGCCAGATTTATTGTCTGAGTATTGTTCTGTATCTAGGAGGAGAGACACTAAGCTTATGCCCAATATTGTTGGGCCTCCCATGCTGTCAACAGTCCAAATGAAGGTTACTTACAGGGCTGTCTCTTCCCAGTTGTCTCTACATATGCTATCTGATCTGGCAAGAGGGACATGCTGTGGGTACCATCAACCAAGGAGTATCAGCCCTGTAGGAGAGCTTTTCGGCCATGACACCCATCTTCTAGTTCACCATGCCTCCAGAGATTAGGTTGGTTCCAACTCTGCAGACCTCCTATAGCAGGGCTTTTCAACCTTTTCACCCATTGTACCAATTTTAGGATTTGGCAACATCTGAATACCACCAGCCGCCTAGCAAGGTGTCAAAAACTTGACGACCAAAAAAACAAAAGGAAAAAAGTGATAAAATACAGGTAGTCCTTGACTTACAACAGTTCACTTAGTGACTGTTCGAAGTTACAAGGGCACTGAAAAAAGTGTCCCCCAAGCCACAGCTGAGCAAGACACCTGCCTACCCGCCCGGCAGCACTCTTCCTCCTGTCCAAGGTTTTCACTGTTGTGAGCATTTCTGTTGAGGATTGGCAGGGGGGTGGGGTGGGGGGGAGTTTGGTTTTTATTCCCCCCCCATCTGCTGGGTGGTTGCAGCAGGTTTTGGTCACTTCACATGACCCTGGGACACTGTGACCGTCATAAATATGAATCAGTTGCCAAGCATCTGAATGTAAATCACAAGACCCTGGAGATGCTGCAACATTCCAGCTGATTGACGCTTCTTCTGGCCTCAGAAGAAGTGCCAGGATCAGCGCCAAGCTCCAGCTGGAGCCTGGTGCTAATTCTGGCACTTCCACTGAGCCGTGATAGCCCCGAAGAAGCACCAATGAGCTGAAAAGTGGCACTGATCCTGGTGCTTCTGCTGAGCCCTGACAGCCCTGCAGCTCCAGCCATCTCTCGCTCAGGCTTGTGTGGTGCTACCACTGATTCAGCTCATTCAGCTATTGCTAAGCACATTGGTTTGTGCTTAAATTGTAAGCCGCCCTGAGTCTTCGGAGAAGGGCGGGATATAAATGGGATTAAAATAAAAAAATAAAAAATAAATTCCCCTCCCCTGCTACCACTTTTCTAGGATGGTCACATACCACCTGCCAGGTGCCAATGTACCACAAGTGGTATACCCATACCACTGGTTAAAAAGCCCATTCTATATAGGGCCTTGAACATCTGGTGCTGTGCTCAGGCCCTGGGCCACAAGTGTGTGACTGAGCTCATTTTCTGGCTATGTTGAGAGCTTGTTTATGATTCTCCATCTGCTGCTTTATTTCTTTGTTTTGTATTTGTTTTAACCACCAATCTGAATCACATGCTGAGATGAGGGGATCTTATACATGATTTAATAAATATATAAAACATTGAGACTGGCCTGTTAAATGCTTCTTTTGCAAATGATCTCCCTGCAGCCCATCTCTGCCTATATTTTAGATGATGATAGAAATACACCATACATTTGCATCTGGGGTCAAGAGTTGGGATGGAGTATTACATTGCTGTCTGGGAAGGGGAGGGTAAGTAAAAATGGCAGCTGCAGCAGCATGATGGATCACCACCTCTCTGTATGTGTGTGTGTGTGTGATATCAGTAGCTATACCAAAGGGTGGATGGTGCTGCCATGACCACCATTTTGTTTTTTTTTGATTGTCCATGTGAATGCCAATAGATTATTATTACCTGTTGGTAGCTATAATTTGCTCAGTGACAAAAGACTAGGAATCAGTTTCCTTGACCCATTGCCCCTCAGATATACAGGGATTACAATTCATAATTTCCAGCCAGAATGTCTATTGACCATTATTTCATCTAGTTAAGGAAGATCATTCAAAGTATTATTTTGTAGAATTTTATAAGTGGAACATATTAGGCGAATGATTTATGATTAGCTTTTGTTACAGCTCTGACATTAAGTTTAATGAGATTACAATGCTTTTTGGTTCCAAAGTCCAGCAGAGTCCTAGCCATCTGGAAACCTTAGTTTATTTTATTTCATTTAAACATCTACTCTGCTCATATCCCATAGGGATAGTATAAGTGTTGTCTGGGCTTCTTGTGGGCCTCCACCCTAAGAGGAACGTTCTCCTGTCTTTATTTACATAATCTAACATTAAACAAACATCCCACTGTCTGAATGATGCCAGGACTGACGTTTTTCCCCCCCACCCATCACCATCAACTAAATCATCGCAGGTCTCTCCTCAGCCCTTGAGGACAGCTGATTCAATATAAGAAGCAGAAAGGCCACAGAAGGCTTTATTGAAACAATGCAGATAGCCATGCAGATAGCCTGTACAGAGAGCATTTTGACAAGCAGCAAGACAGCCAAAACCCATCTCCAGAAGGGAATCTCTGGGTTGAGCTACCAAGACATTATCCAGAACATCACAGCAATAAATCAGGAAGCCTTCTGCATTCTTTGTTTGTTTTGTGGAATAAAAAATGTTTCATTTTGTGCAGCAACCTTTGCATAGATTCCATGAAACAGCAGCCACAAAAGAAAGTCTCCTTAAGTTCCAAAAGCAACACAGAGTCTCTTGACATGGATGCAGACTAGCAAGGCTGTACCTTCATGAGGGATTGAACTGTTTCCAATGGCCATACTATGTTGGGGAATGTGGAAATTTTAGTTCAATCTCTGTGAATGGCACTTTTTGGTCAAAGCTGACAGGCCCTTTGTTTCTTGATTCTGTTCCTTTCTGTTCCTTTCTTCTTTCCAGAATTAACAAAAATGCTTGCTGGATTTGGAAAGGAACTGTCAGCCCTCAGGGGTAAGCCAGACAGGAAATAGGACTAGATGAACTAAATCTACTTTATTGTAAGGCTACATTAACAGAATCTTGCAAGTCTGAACCTACAAACCTCCTGCCGCTACTTTTAGCTGCTTGAGCCATTAAGGTGGGTAAGTCTTTCCCAGGGCTTTTTTTCTCATAGAACGCTCAAAACGGAGTTCCGGCACCTTTTTTGGATGGAACCTTGTAGGGTAGGCAAGGTGGGTTGTATGACATGTGTGAGTTCCGGCACCTTTTTCTTTTACAAAAAAAGCACTGGTCTTTCCTAAATTTCTTCTTCTGACCATTACGCTGCTGGGGGCTCTTTCCTCTCTTGTCTGACTGTTTCCAAGGCAGCATCTCTTCCCCTTTTCCAATATTTTGAAGTGGAGTCATTTCCAATAAGACAAGGCATGATAGACTTTGAAAATTTTCTTCCAAAGTTTGGGGATTGAGAAGTTGGGCTGACAGTTTTTCCAAATTCTTCCAGGGCATAGGAAAGTATCAAAGCATTCCTCAACAACAGAGCTGTTCATTATCAGAGGCAATAAGAGTGCTGTCAAAAAGGACCCATGGAGGAACTTTCTTGGAGTATAATTAAAGTAATGGGAGCCTGAAAGGCTATGGACACTAGAGAGATGACTGCACAATAGAAGAGTAGACATCAACACACACTCCTTGGCTGCCTTCTGGCTCAAATGTCAAATAAACTCCACTTTCCCTGCCCCCAGGGAAACCTATTCTTTGCAAGGTTTATTTAGACCATCCACCTGAATGGGAACTGCAGCCATCAGGAGAAACCCAGAAGAACATCTATGTCTATCGCTGATTTCCAGTGAGTGTTAAGGTTGTGTTCTCATCCAACAGTTTTCTCGAGTATGTAAATATTACTTGTAGAATGCCCATAGTCTGTAATCCCTGTTTGAATATAGACTACAGTATAACAGGACATCCTTAATCTACAGAAATTCCTAAAGAAGGAGGGTCCAAGCTTCTAATTAAATCACTGGGTGGGAAGGATTATGGAACTGATATTGATGTTGCCATCTTTACTTGAGTGAATATATACATAATCACACACATAAACATATAATACCAGCACATTATTACTCCTGAATCTACCCTGCTCTATCCACCTCTCAGTTTGAACATAAAAAGGTAAAGGTAAAGGTTCCCCTGTACATGTGTGCTAGTTGTTTCCGACTCTAGGGGCCGGTGCTCATCTCCGTTTCAAAGCCGAAGAGCCAGCGCTTGTCCGAGGACATCTCCGTGGTCACGTGGCCGGCATGACTAGACGCCAAAGGCACACGGAACGCTGTTACCTTCCCACCGTAGCGGTCCCTATTTTTCTACTTGCATTTTTACATGCTTTCGAACTGCTAGGTTGGCAGAAGCTGGGACGAGTAACAGGTGCTCACTCTGTTACGCGGCACTCGGGATTTGACCCGCCAAACTGCCGACCTTCTGATCGACAAGCTCAGCGTCCTAACCCACTGAGCCATACACATACTCATACACATTTATAACAAAGCACCCTGCTCTATAGTAAATTTGCTGGATGAACAAAATTTCCTCTGCAACATTTACAAAAAATAAATTACAGGTGCAGTTCAGTCTAGCTGAAATGCTATAGCAGACTTTTCCAACATCTTGGTCTCCAGATGTGGCTGAGATGTGGTTCGAGCTGAAGTCTAACACTTGTTTGAGATAAATAGGTTGGGAAAAGCTATGTGGCAGGATGTGGTAGCAATCCTACCACAACTGTGGAATCGGTTGGCTTTCACAATGACAGATATGTTGCTAAAATACTATGTTAGCATACTTGAGGTACAAAAACAAAATGTAGCAGCGAGAAAGAACTTGCTTGTACCATGGTTTCTGCTGTTTACCAAGTTCGGACACAAAAATTTCCTCTCCACTTAGGTCAAGTAGAAGGTGATGAGAAAATAAGCTGGACCACTGCTGGCCTTGTTAAACCCAAATATCTCTGACAGAACATGGAATGTGGCCTAACCTAACATCACTTCCAGTTTATAAGTCTCACCTAGACAAACTCTGAGTCAGCTGATAGTGTGCCAACCACAGAGATAAATTTCTCTATCCCAATGTCGAACAGATTTATGGGTACTGTGCTGGTGGGAAATGAGAAGAAAGGGCACTTTGCCCATGAAGGAAGCTCTTTGAATCCAAAGTCTGCCTCATAAGAACCTGTGTCTTTGCCTAAAACAATATGCCAGTGTAAAGGTTAATATATTGGATTGGCACTAAGGAGACCCAGGTTTTAGACATCTCTCAGACATGGAGCTTACTGGCTGACTTTGGGTCAGTCACTCTGCCCAACCTACCTGACAGCATTCTTGCTGTGGAGAAAATAGGAGAATGGTAATATATGGCACTTCCTGTATGAAAAAAAATGTGATACAAATCTAATAAAATAAATGAATAGGTAAATATTTCCAAAACTACAAATCACAGATGCCCCAGACAACTGGTTAATTGTAGGAAATGTTGGGAATTGTAGTTCAACATGAAGATGGGCAGAGATTCCCTATTTTAGCCTTGAAACAACATATATTTTAATCCTATCTCTCTTCTCTAAAAAGCAATACCGGGGCATATGCCCTATTATAAGAAACTAAGGGTGGGAAGATTTATTTGCTGAATTTATCTAACTTGATAGTTTTCCATATTTTACTACATGTTAAGGGTTTTATTTTTTTCTTTTCTTTTCTTTTTCTTTTGCTTGATTTGGATTGCTTTAGCCCTTTTTTCTGCAGGAAAATGGTAAGTTCCCATCCCCAATATGAACAAACTTTCTAGCATGCTACTCCATCCATGCTAACTTCTGGCCAAGCTCTGCATTTTGTCTTCCAGGACTATAGCCTTGCCCACTTAAACATATAACACTGTGTAAAATCAGTTAAATAAAGAGCAGATGGAGAAAGGTCCTTGACAACCTTTTCTTGTGCACATGTAGGGAAATTTGACTGGGATGTTAAATGTGAGAACCAAGGGAGGTACAAGAATGTTTTGATTCTCATATGTGGATTGTTGAAAAGTATAGAGAACTAGAGTTCATTCTATCAGTATCTTTGAATTAGATAAAAAAAATCAACTGAACTGAGATTCTGTAATGTTTCACTTGGAAACTGAGCATATTCTTCAGTAACAGTCATTAAACAGATATGCTTCCCCATCTCATCCACAGTGGTAAAATTCAGAGTAACTGTCTGGATAAAGTGCTGCAGAAATAGCTAACAATGCACTAATAATGAGACACAGGCTATTCTGGGCATAGCATTGCAAGAAACAGGTGAGAGAAAAAAATCTTAATAAATGATGCCTGTGGGAGGGCACCCCTGTGAAAGGTGGATGGGGTGGTAAAAGGGGGCTAGCTTTTCTCAAGCACATGCATGTAACCTTTTCTTAAAAATTAGTCAGGAAATGAAGGTACGAAGATGGAGAGGAACCCAGTAGGGATGGCAAGGAAGGAAAATTACAAAGAAGAAAATAAAAGTATCTGATTCTTATGGGATGTATCTAATCAGTTTAATATTTCCTGAATTCTGTTTGTTCCCCTTCCTCTGAACCATAGACCAATCAGAAGAGTTCTTTACAAAAAGGAGTATTCTGTGAAACACAGTCTTCAGAAATCCAGATATTATTAGTGGGAGGTAAAGCATTGCCAAGAACAATCTCCTTGTTGCCATCTAATGGCCATGCTGAGTTTTGCAATCCATCGTAGCCATAAAAACAAGAGCTGAGGAACTGCAGAGGTAACCACAAAAGCCATTAAGACAACTTCTCAACCATTTTCCTAAGAGAAGGTCCTTTTATGCAACCACATTGCTGAAATTGAGTTCTCCAGTTGTGGGTTTTAGCAGAAGTGCCTGAAGTGCCAATAAATCATCTTGAAATATCAGCAGTTGCCAGCAATAATGCTAAGCTCTGTGCCTGGGTACACGTGGGGCTTTCCCAAATACTGTGTTTTCCCAAAAATAAACCCCTATCCCGAAAATAAAACCTACCCTGATTTTGGGGGTGGGCCTAATATAATCCCTATCCCCAAAATAAGCCCTAGTTAGGACCCCACCCATTCCATCCCACCTTGCTGCCACAATGGGACAGGACAGTGTGTGTCGCGCCACTGCCACCACAATAAGGTGAGGCAAGTGGGGGAGGGGGTAGAGCTGCCCCACGCACCCCACATCTGCTTCCTTCAGCCCCCCCCCCCGGCCAGGCCATTCCTTGCTCGGCAACCTTCCCGTTCACTCCCCTCCTGAGCTGGACTGCCATGCTAAGAAGGATGGGTGGGGTAGGCCTGGTCCCCCTCCGCCATTTCAGAGCCAGGGAGGAGTGATGGCAAAAGGCTCCACTGCCGCTGTGTGCTGCTGGTGGGGCTTTCTTTCTGCTTCGCCCCACAGATTACCTGCCCAGTGGCAGCTGCCTCCTCCTTCTCCTCTGCCAACTCTCCTGTGGCTTGTGCCATGACCAGGTGGTGCAAGCCTCTCCCACCACCTCCCTCCACCAGCCCTCCATTGCTGCCCCTGGACAGAACAGAGAACAGGGAGTGGAGCGACTCCGTGCAGAAATGCAGAGCACAGAAGAGCACCTGTTTTCCATCCTGCATCGCCCCACATCTCCCTTCTCCATTCTCAAAATGGCAGCCCCGTTTCCTGCTGCTTCTCCTCCCGGCACTGCTGTAGAGTTTGGATCACCACTGCCCAGCTCCTCTCTTTTCCCAAAAGCATTTCTTCACTAACCTGCTTTCCAGCTCTGGCATGTTTCTCTCCTGCTGCAGGGAAATGGAGTTTGTGGGACTAAAAAAAAGTTCAGTCAGACCTTCCAACTTCCCACAAAAACAAAAAAACAACTCGCAAGAAGTTGGAAGGTTTCACTGAACTTTTTTTTTAGTGAAAGGGAAGATCTCCAAGCAAGGAATAGCCTGGCTGGGGGCGGGGAGGGGGGACTGAAGGAAGTGGGTATGGGGCGTGTGGGGCAGCTCCACCCGCTCCTCACCTGCCTCGCCTCATGGTGGTGACACCACCGGGATGTGCCGCATGGAATCCTGCTGCTAGCGGCCACAGAAGTGGGTCAGCAGCCACATGGGCTCCTGCTGGATGGGGCTGTTGGTGCCGCTGCCGCAAGGCGAGGCAAGTGTCATGAAAAATATAAGGCATCCCTCAAAAATAAGACCTAATGCCTCTTTTGGAGGCAAAAATAATATAAGATCGGGTCTTACTTGCGGTAAACACAGGTATCTCTCCAGATTGCTTAAAACACCGTAATTTCTGAGGTTCTTCATTTTTGTCTTGAGATGAATATCTTACAGAAAGAACAGCACCTTTCCACTTAGGATAATGTAAGTCAGATTCTGGTGGCAGAATGCCTTTCTCCTTCTAGAGGCAGATAGGTAAAAGAAATCAGAAAGGAAGTTGCAAGAACCTTGGCACCATGGAAACTTCTCCAAATATTGGCACATATGCATGGGTCAACATAATAATGCAGAGATGATCACAGAGGGAAGAAGGAGGGATTTGCATGCTGATAACAGACCCATTCCAAAGACAATGGGAAAAATACTCATTCCCCAATTTGTGGAAATTGTAGAGCTGAAGTAGGCTGCCAGCTGTAATGGAAAAAGAGCAGATGAGGTCAAGGCAGGTGTCAGGGTTAGGTCCTACTACAGCAATGGTCCTCAATCCTTCCAGCTCCATGGACCGGCAGCGGTTGTGGCAGTAGCTAACCCTAACCGCTTGAACAAATGGAGCTTCACACAGTCTCCCGCTGCTTGCATGGCCCAGTTTCCAATGGGTGGTGGACTGGTACCAGACTGTGAACCGGGGCTTGGACTGGGGGTCCCTGTGCTAGAGCACTTGAGCTTCAATCACTAACTAGGTTAGCAGGCTAGGTACCAGGACATTCTGCCTAGAAATGACTCAGACCTAAAGCCAGTCAAAAGGCTTTTTGAATTCCTCCTTGGGATAGGCAATAATAATTCTATCATTTCATACTCTGTGCAAGCTTGTGTGTGTGTGTGTGTGTGTGTGTGTTGGTACGTAGGTGTAGGTATGGATGCAGGTGTTATATAATTTTCACAATACCTCTTTCAAATGCACATCGAATCACTTGAGACGATAATTTCTACTTAGCATGGATTTTCTACAGTTTGCAGGAGGCTATGAGAGGTTAATCCATCTTTCCCATTATATTTCATTTCGTTTCATCTTTATTTTTATTTTTTTATTGATTTGACTGTAATTTCTTTGTGTGATGGTTGTGATTTGCCCAAAACAGTTCAGAGTCTAGCAGCATTAATATATTATCATTATTATTATAATTATCAATTATATATGGTCCTTATTTGATTGATTTTCTTCCATTTTCAGCTTTAAAAAAATGGGGAAGAAATCTGCTACTCTTTTAAGAATATAGCTATCTATACAGATTTTTTTTAAAAAACCCTGATTCTTTATTTTATATATATATACAGTATATGTATATGTATATATGTGTATATATGTGTGTGTGTATGTATATATATATATGTACCATATATATATACCATTGATATATATACCGTATATATACCATTGATTCTAGACACTAAGGAACACATTTTATTTTCAGAGACCCAAGAAAACTTGAATGAAATGTGACTAGCTTAACTCCTCTTCCCTGGAAAAAAAAGGAACAATTGCTATCTAAAGCTAGATTAACATCATTTCTGTCTTTAACATTTGCAAAAGGGTAGAGGCTTATTTCCAATTCCCCCATCAATGGGGTGATGTAATCACACAGAATTTCTAAAATAAGGGCTACTTCCATCTACCCTGGAATTTGTTTTTTGACTGATCATTTTTGAAATAGTAAAAGTATTTGGTGAGTTGGAAATCTGTTTCCAGAGCAAGCAGTTGGCGATTTTCCTTGGCCCATTCACTTTTGGGGCTCAAGTTCCATAGATTTGTTCTTTTTTGGTTTGTATTATGGCATAAGATAAGGTTTTATTCTCAGTTAGCCTAATAAAAGTATTGCTTATATGGACTATTCATTTACTTATCAAATGCTTTCTCCATTGACAGGTAATAATGAATTATCATCAGAAAACCAGTTAATACTGTTATGTGAACTTTGATTCATCAAGTCAGATATAGCCAACAAATTATGTCACCTGGTTGGTTGGATTATAGTTATTGTTTCAGAACTGCAAAAACAAACAAACAGAGAATCTCTTTTTGTGGTTTCCTGGATTTTTTGTAGCCCACATCTATATAATAAATTTATTTGCTCACCAACATCTGTGCAAAATTTCAATATAAAATCAAATATTAAATATTAAATCAAAGGTTCAACAAGCAACTCAGGTTCCTCAGAACGATATGCCTTCTTTCTTCAAACTAGTTATACCATGCTTAATTCCATCTTATTTGGAATTACAAAGTACCACCCTTCTCACACTACAAAACAATATCCATTCTAACACTTTCTCTGTTCGCATCTGGGTTATTTGACATCCCTTCCTGATATTGTGTTTTAGACCAGCCAGAATCCAATTTTATTTGTAGGGAGACTATCCCATCCTCTTAAATATGTAATTTTGCTTTCAGATTAGTAGATCTATTTCCAAAAACTCTCTGTGTTTGTACAGCAGATCTAATTGTATCCTCAGTATGATTAGGTTATGTTATGGCTTTTCCTGACTCAGGTTTCACCAGTTCTAAGCTTACTTGGATCTGGAAAATCTAAGAGTTTGAATAAAAAGCTTCAATATAAATGACCATCACTCGAAGAACTGAATATTGGTGCCTGCCAAGCAATCATCTGCAGGTAGAATTTACACTAGGTTTTCAGTAGCAAGAATATTATTATGTTATGTTATGTTATGTTATGTTATGTTATGTTATGTTATGTTATGTTATGTTATGTTATGTTATGTTGTGTTGTGTTGTGTTGTGTTGTGTTGTGTTGTGTTGTGTTGTGTTGTGTTGTGTTGTGTTGTGATGTGTTGTGTTGTGATGTGATGTGATGTTATGTTATGTTATGTTATGTTATGTTATGTCATGTCATGTCATGTTATGATACGTTACGTTACGTTACGTTATTATTATTATTATTAATTAAATTTATATGCCGCCCTTCTCCCTAAGGACTCAGGGCAGCTCACAACAATAAAATTTTTTAAAAAAACATAGAATACAAAGATTAAAAAAGAAATAAACAAAATAGAGAAATAAAGGACAATTTAAGCCGATAAAAACCAAATTTAAAAACCATGATCAGTCCAGGCCTGCTTGTTGGAACAGCCATGTCTTCAGGTCACGGCGGAAGGATCGAAGTTCGGGGTCTGTCCGCATCTCCGGAGGCAGTTCATTCCAGAGGGTCGGCGCACCCACAGAGAAGGCTCTCCCCCTGGGGGTCGCCAGCCGGCATTGCCTGGCCGACAGAACCCTGAGAAGGTTGACTCTGTGGGAGCGAACCGGGTGATGGGAGGTTGACATTTATTTAAAGCATTTTTAAATCCTCCTCTTTAGCCACCTGGGCTTCCACAGTCCATTGAAGGAGGGGAAGGGACTTTCATGTCTGGAAAATAATGTTCAGTTACGTTACGTCAGGTCACATCACGTCACGTCACGTCACATCACATTACATTTATTATAATTTCAGCTAAATGCTGTATAGAGCAGGGGTTTTTTTGTAATATATTTTATTGATTTTTTAAAAAACATAAATCACTTGATAACTGGTGAACAGTGTGTTGTCTGGGTTACATTTGTAAAACAATCATTAACAATTAATTTCTATAACCCATATTCCACATAATAATTTTAGTTGATTTCCTCTTTCCCCAAAATACCTTGTTTTGCAAACATTGAGTTAATACAATTCTTATTGTTTTGATAAATAACAATTGAACATATATATTTTTTTCCAATATTCCTAAAAATAGCAATCATATCAGTATAATATTTCTTTTCTATTCAGTCATTTCTGGTTGCCTTATCATAGATCCTGTTACAATCCTTATTTTAGTTTATTGCTCCCACCAAATTCTAGATATTCTTACTGGTGAAGATTTTCTCAAAAATTAATTACATTTACATTTACAAATTTAACTCTATTTTTTCCATATAAGCCATCTCACACTTTTACATTTCTTAAGAAATAGATAAAATGATGAAAAGAAAAGAAAAGAAAGGAGAGCAAGAGTAAAGAAACATAAGAAATAACATACTACTTAAAATATATATCCCTCCTAGGCTAATATATATTTATTTCCTCAATTTCTTATTGTTTTTAACCATAATTAAGAATATATTTAATCTTTAATCTTTAAACATTCCGTTCAAATTGTACTTTTCTTAAAAGGGGACAGGAACAAGCAGATCTCATGAAGGATAAACCCTATAAAGTCAGCTGACCACTGGGCTACCTAGAGGCAACATGTATATAGATTTGCAGAGGCCAGATCTCTAATTTCAACAGAAATATAATAATTCACAAATCACACTTGCTTAGTTGTATAGAGCAGGGGTCCTTAACCCCCAGTCTATGGACTGGCACTTGTCCATGGCATGCCAGAAACCAGGCCGTGCAAACAAGCGAAGCCCTATCTGCAGATGCAGGCAGCACATGAAACCACACTCCCTTCCGCCCACGGAAAAACCTCTCTCCATGGAACCAGTCCCTGGTGCCCAAAAGGTTGGGGTCCACTGGTTTTGAACACATGTCTGGAAGTGCCTTGTAAGATTTTTAGATCAAATATGCACATTTTTATCTATTCAACAAAAATATTAATCTTTAGTTTGTTATGAGAAATGGCATGTTGTACTTGTAGGTGGCCAATCAAATGGTAACTTATTCATTTTTAATATCAGAAGTCTACGAAACCACTTGCTGATCCTTGTTAAGTAATACTTTAAAAGAAATAAGGCCAATGTAGAAATAACACTACAGGAAAGAATAGAAAAAAATAGGTTTTTACGCAACTTATCAAACCAAATCAATTGGCCAAATTTGATAACCTATGGAGGGCTTAATAAACTTTTACTGATTGTGTTTATTGCCTGAAAAGGGTGATATAGGTTATTTGCCTGTACACCGTTCAAACTTTATGAAACTTTTGCTTAGGGCTAAAGTGATGGTGTTGGATATACTGTTGGAATATTTGAAGGACATGGTTAAGGACAAATCATCATGGAGAAAAAAATCTATCCATGTAGTTCCTGAGAATTGACAGTGACTTGGTGGCTGAGCTGAGAAGGATGCAAAAAGAGTAGAGATTGCGGTGAGGAGGGAGAGGCAGGCAGCAATTATGAAAGCAGTAGTGCTTTAAAAAAATGAATGGCAGGGTATGTCAGCAGACATGCAAGTAAGCAAATATGAATAGTAACTAGGAGAAGGCTTTGGTGTTCCCTTCAAAACTGGTGCCTATCATCATTCTGCTTGATGGAGCAGTGGTTAGAATGCAGTATTGCAAGCTAACTCTGCCCATTGCCAGGAGTTCGATCCTGACCGGATCAAGGTTGATTCAGCCTTCGATCCTTCTGAGGTCAGTAAAATGAGGACCCAGATTGTTGGGTGCAATATGCTGACTCTGTAAATCACTTACAGAGGGCTACAAAGCACCATGAAGCGGTATATAACTCTAAGTGCTGTTGCTATTACTTCCCAGTATCAACTTCTCGATACAAGGCAGCGGGCTATCATTCATACCTTGCTTGTGGGTTTTCCATAAGCACCTAATTGTCCGCCATGAGGAAAAGGATTTGGGCAAAATATAGGTTTGCTTTGATCCAGCAGAGTAATTCTTTTTCTTTTCCTTCTTTCCTTTAGAAAAACATTAGAAATTTGGGTTTCAGCTTCTAAGCTTCATGCTTGATGCATGAACCACACGTTCTCATTAGCAAGACCTATTACATATACAGACTTCTTTATCTTGTTGTATATAGTGCTCCTTGCTTCTCTCTCATCTCTTCCAATTAGCAATCAGATTTATGTACAAGAATTGCCTAAGCTCCAGACAATCTTCCCTCCCCTCCCCCAATCTTCTCCACTGTTCCTTGTCCCTGTCAAGGAACATAACTCCCCCTTGGTTGTAAAGTCTTGAGCTCCACTTCATCTGAAGCGTATGCATTCTCAGCATAGTTCTGCTGGCACCAAAAATATCCAGGGCTTCTCAGCTTAACAGCCTGCTTTCTGGACAGTGTGGAGCAACTCCCACCAACTTGGAGCTTTCTGACCAAAGCCATTATGAGGCAGGCTTGTCTCTCTTTTCACATGCTGTCCAGTGGCTCAAATGGAATGTGCTAATTGCTCCTGGAACAAAACATACCACTTATGTTCCTCTGGAACCACATGGCCCAATGCCACTGTGGAAAACATTACTAGGTATTTTCATTCTGCTGGGTCTTTAAATCTAATCTGAAGGTTTCCCCTTTACCTTTCACTTCAAGTCATTTGCTTTCGGGTGCAGAACAGAAATTCTGCAGACTGATATCTGCCATTTCTAGATGTGCTTCTAAGGACAATCTTTCTATGCACCATTGCAAAAATTTCTTTTCACCTTAAAAAATCGGACCCAGAGATGAGTCTTTCTGGTCCTCAGCTTTCCCAGTGGAATTCCTGTGAAAATACAGCCATATGAAAATGTATGAGGAAGATGGATTTAATTTGGTGATGTATCTCTGGAACGAGTCACAATGTTGTCACATAGTTACAAGATTATGTAATAATGTCTTGACATTCCCTGCAAATTTGTGACTAGAGCAACAAAGTCATAATTATCTTATTGTCTGCTCCCTTTCCCCCTCCTGCAGATGTCTAAGATTTGATGTGGGAAGTGAGTAGAAAAATGGACTATTGTAAAAAGCTTAGGTCAGTGTTGCTCAACCAGGACCATTCTAAGATGTGTGGACTTCAGCTCCCAGAATACTCTTCTGCAGCATGCTAGCTGGGAAATAATGGGTCCATACATCTTAAAATGTCTGAGGCTTTGAAACAGTGGCTTAAATCAAAGGAAAGCAATGTAAGGAGCATCAATGGTATTTTTACTTTATTAAGTTCAAGATTCTGTTGTATGGCAGGAGATTTATTTCAGAACAAAAGAAGATGAAATTCATCTCTTCCACCTAGGCAAGAGTCTCTTACTCTGCCATTTTCATAGTGGTTTTATTTATTTTTTCTTTATAATACTCTGTTAAAACATTTTATATTTCATACAAGCCACTGCTATTACTGAGCAGAGGTAAATATCAAGGGACAATTCATAGTCCCTTCTAAGATTTTGGGAATGAGCTCCCTTCCAACTTTTCTGCTGAGAAAACTTTAAAATATATTTCATTAATTTTAATCTAACTTTTCTTTTAAACAAATCTAATCTTGATTTTGTCCTTGGTGTAATGCAGTTTATTTTAGCTGTCCATTTATTGGAGTATGTTTCCCAGCACATTAGTCAGAGAGGCAAGGCATCTATCCTATGTCCTGAAAGAGACTATGAACATGAGTTGTGTAAAGTACAACAATCAAGTATTTGAACTGATAGGTTTAGCACATCTTATCAAATCAAATGTCTTTGAATCGATTCAAATATTGATTCAACGAGTATAGAGCCTGTGATTGAAGTAGATATTTGAAGTAAACTACAAATTCAGTTTGAGCTACAAATTCAAAAAGGATCTTGGCTAATTGACTTGTTCTAATATTATCACCTCACAGTCTAGAAGAGATGTTGGGTATGGTCAAACAAACACACTAGTTCAGGGGTCTTCAAACTTGGTCCTTTTATGACTTGTGAACTTCAACTCCCAGAATTCCTCAGCCAGGCATGCTGGCTGAGGAATTTTGGGAGTTGAATACCACAGGTCATAAAAGGGCCAAGTTTGAAGACCCCTGCTCTGGCTGGACTATGCTATAATGATAGAAAATGGAAAATGCAATAATTTCTGTCATGACTCATGTAATTCTTTCTGCCATAAATATATTTGGTGGCCTTAGGCAAGAAACTCTGTCTTTTCTTTAATCTTCTTAACCCATATCAAGTAAGCAGGCTTGCATGCACTTCTTCATATACTTGCCAGGAAACATGACTGAGTTGAAGGTATTCTCTTTTACATACACATGAACACAGGCAAACTCTGACTGAACCTACAGTGTGGTTGTATAGCGTTTGACTAAATAATGCTGGTGAAGCACTTCACTCTTTTAAAGGCATTTTCACAGCCATCTCCAACAATCAATAAGAATTTCCATACAAATTAAACTACAAAATAATTAGTTTTATAATTCACGTAGTTTCACAAGAACTTGTCAAGAAGAGCTTCGTCCATGGTTTGATGCCTGATCTTCTGAATGGTAACCCAGCCTTCTAACATTCCGGTTTAATACTACATAATTGTTCATGGGAATTTATTGAATCTGTAATGCAGCCAAGTGTTCCCTGTGCAGATCAAATTTTTGTGCTGAGCGCAGTGATCAAGAATTCTGGCAGCAACCTTAGAAGGATGGGGAAGAATTGCCAACAGATTCTGTATAATAAAAGTAAAATGGAGAAAAGAGCGCAGCACAATCTGCAAAGGGGAAAAATGGTTTCATCACTAGGGATGAGAAAGTTTTGTACTCACCCTGGGAAATGTATCTATTGTCCAACCTCTAGCCAGATGTTTGTGTTTGGACTGGGAACAAGAGTTAGGCAGGTGAATGGAAAAGCGGAAAAGCACACCCTGTCCTTTAATAGCAGGAAATAGCATCCAAAGGAGGAAGAAGCTGTTTACTCATAGCCCACTGAAAGATCAATGAGGGAAGCCACGACGTGAGTTCCCTTGTGTCCTAGGCTGCATATCAATAGATTGGGAAGGAGGGAGGATTAATATATGACATTCCATATTTACATAAATACACCAAAGGGGGAAAAATATAAGGAATTTATGAAGCAATCAACAATCAGACTTTGCATTGTTTGATCTTGCAAATCTCATGTAATCTGTTAGTTTCACTGTGGGAGCTAGAGATGAAGATTCCTTGGCTCTGTGAAGGAAAGGAAAGAAAATGAACAGTACGTGATCAAAACTGTGGAATTGCAGTTCCCAGTTTTTAGACATTAGTACAACAAGGTACAGAAAACATTTTTATGAAAGGCAAGTTAACCACAGATGAATTGAACTTTTTAAAAACAACACAGTAAGGAAAGAAAGAAACTCAGAAATATGGAGTGGTTTTCTTAGTTGCAATGAATAGGGGAGAGAATCTATAATTTGCCCCAGAAATACATAGTTATATGTTTCAGGTGGTGATGGTCACTTATGACTTTGCAAGAACCTTTTGTTCCTGTAAATATTTACAGTAGATTTTGCCTCCACGATTTCTATAAATTGAGACATAGTGTTCTACAGCAATGCCTTTCAGTTCTGAGAATAGGGTGGCTGGTTGTCATTGTCCCCTTCCTGGGCTGAGAGAGAGTGAGTGGCCCAGGGTCACCCAGCTGGCTATGTGTCTAAGGCAAGACTAGAGCTCACAGTCTCTCATCTTCTAGCCTGGGGCTTTATCACTACCCCAAACTGGCACTCAAAGTAGGGCTATATAAATCATTCTGGGAGCACTTTAATCATGAGGGCATTACAAAACAAGCCTTGCTGCTCAAATTACTGAATTGGTTGCATTCTCACAACAGTTCAGCCTTCTGTATCAACATATGCATGCGCCAAGGACATGCATAAATTTTATAGAAAGTGATGGATAGCAGGAGAGAAAATTGTTTTTAAAAAAATATTCCCATCTGACTTCTTATATTTGCTCAGCATAACAGCCTGGTTCCACTCCGTGACTTTCCCATTAAAACTGATATGCAAATCAGTATTCTCTTGGCCTCTTTTCGATGATACAAAAGCAACTGTCCTTATAAGGCCTGCAAATCACTATGGACCTTACAGAACTTGCTGAGAGTGACAGAGAGCTGAAAACGCATGTGTGCCTCTGTGTGCGCAATGGGTGAAATCCTAGTAATCCCAGCTGGAAAGAATTCAAAGAGCCTGTAATCTGATTTGCAGCTTCATCGATGCTTTGGATAAGTTTTGTGCACGCTCTGGGCATAGGAGAAATGAGGCAACAGTTCTGCCTGGCTTTACAGGGTGAGGTTGCATCTTACCCTGGTGCTTTCTCCTATTTACAGCTAGTGCTAGGAGATACCTTGGCAGCGTTCCTCTCGCTGTTCTTTTCTCTGTTACCCTTGCTTGCCTTCCAAACTCATTCCTGACACCTAATCACTCTCTTCTTCAAGTAATAGGAGAGGCAAAGAGGAGGAGTTCTCCTTGTTCTGTTCCAGCAGTAGGATGAAGATCAGGGATCTGCAGAGCATTAAGACGTATTAGTGCTTCACAATGTGTATTGGTGTGAACAAAGCACCATTTTGAATGGTTAAAGCAGCTGTGCCATTTGCAAGGCTCATGCAACTATTCTGAAATCGACTCCTGCTTGACTCTTTATGCATGTGCATGCAGAGCCACTTTGTTTCACCAGCAGTCCCCCACAAAATGATAGATGATGATGATGATGAGAGAGAGAGAGGGAGGGAGGGAGGGAGAGAGATGTCATACAATGCCTTCAATTTGATTGAGGGGGGAAATCCTGCAGAAGACACAACTAAAGCATTTATCTGCAAGTGATTTAGATATAAAAGTCACAAATCTGTTCCTGTTTCTAGCATTATGCATTGGCCACATGGTCCTAGAGAAAGATACAGCTATTTCAATGAATTCAGATAGATGCTAATTTGTACTTCCACAAGTTCTGAAGCATCACTATAGGATTCCCTGCTACTATGTTAAAGCATAGTTTACCAGAAAACAATGCTTATATGAAATTTGCTGTCCCTGTTGATAATCCCTTTCCTACTTCACTTGCTTCTGTTTCTTGTCACCTGACTACATGCAAGATAACACCTAACAATGCCTCTGATATAACTTGCAATATTGGGAGAATTAATTTGGTGTAGCAGTTAAAGCACCAAGCTAAAAACCAGGAGACCATGAATTATAGTCCCATTTTAGACATAAAACCAGCTGGGTTACTTTGGGTCAATCACTCCCTATTACCTACAGAGAGAAGGCAAGAGCAAAGTTTGTCAAAAAAAAAGCTGCAGGGATTAATCCAGGCACATGCACATGCACACAGGCATGGGAGGACAGTTTTAAGTCCACTGCAGCTAAGGGTCAGTTTAGTGTTTCCCACAAATGGCCCAGGGATGAGGTGAAGGCAATATCATGGGGACAAGGTAGAAAACAAGTGTTGCCACATTGTTCCATAATTGGGCCTGTGTACTCATCAATGCTGTACACATGGACCATATAGCCAGAGCAATTGGAAGGAACAAATAAGACCAGCTAATAATCTGCAATACGGTATATAAACCATCATTGTATCACTGTGATACATATTTATCCAGCTTTGCCTATAATGCTTCAAGCAAGACATGTCCAGTACTTTTCTTATATAGTACTTTTCACCCCTTTCCTACAGAACAAAAGAAATTGAATTGCTTTTACCATCTATGGGATATTGTCCATGAGGAGGCACTGAGTTTCAGAGAACTGTAAGTCTTCCTAATGTGTCTGCAAATATGCCTGTACCTAAAAGAATTATAGTTACCCTAACCATTCTGTAACCCATTACATGAATGAGACAGAAAGAAGGGATAGAAAAAGGAGAGGATCCCCTCCCACTCTGTATCTGACATTATAACTGCTTTTCTTTGTCATAGTCAAGGTAGGGGAAGAAAAGGGAAACATATTTAGATGAGGTAGGGTACCAAGTTTGGATATGAGAATGGCTCATATCTTCATGAATGTTCCTGGGCCTGCCTTTAATTTAGAGGGAAAAAAGAAGGGACGAGGCCAAAAGACACCAACATTAAGAAAGATGGATCTTTGGTCTCCATATTTGCCTCCACAAACATAGTATGTACACAGATACTATTCACAGGCATTTACTCAAAGTGTAATATAAATACCACTTGAGTTTAATAAATTTTAGGAAAGCTTGTTTGAATCTTCTGTCAGACCAGATTTCTTAGCTCATAGTCCTTGCCATAACTGTTTAGTAAATTTTGTATTAGCCATTAATTTGTATTATTTCAGGGTTGTTATGAATAATTTTTAGCTGAGACTACATGAAGGAACATTATTAAATATTCAGATGATTGTTTCCTTTAGAAGGAGAAAAGTCATTAATTTGAATCTGCTGACCAAAATTGGCTCTAAATAGAAGTTACAACTGGTTTTACAGCATTGCCTGAAAGAAAAAAAAAGAGTTTGATAAAGCTACTAGTCTGAACTCTTAAAAGCAAGAGCCAAGTTTTCCTTCTCAAGCTTCATGACAAAATGACTCCAAATGCCATCTCCCCGCACTAGAGGCCAATGTCATTTTCAGATAAAAACTTTGAAAATTATAGAAATATTCATCTGGAGGACACGCAAAGTTAGGGAATTCTGTGCTAATTGTGAATAAATACTGTAATTCTTCAGTTCAATAGTGATATGATAAAAAAGATTCCCTTCTTCCAGGTTAAAACCCTTATCAAGGAGCCATTGCTTTTGCTCTTAGGAAAAACAAAGTAGCTAAGCTAAGATATTGTGAAGAAATATCTTTCTTTAATATCCTGAGCAGGACAGCAGTTCCAATGGTCATTTTAAAGCATAGGTCCATTGATATTTTCTATTTGAAAAGTGTAATGGCAGAAAAAAAAAATTGGAATGTGATAAACTGTGGTATCCTTTAAAAAGACAATTTTATTATATAGATACTGATAAGGTAAGGGCAACATTATTTTCAAAAATAGTGGTTTGAATGGTTTGGGCCCCTTAAATGAATGAGTGGCAATATACTGCCCTATTTTAGTCTGAACCTGTGTTATCACAGGAGCAGTAAAATACCTTACCTGCCAGCTAAACATCAGCACTTTTTTCTATATGGTTACACTATATACTTCTATAGTATAGTAAAATGATAGTAATATAAATTCTTTAAACTCCATTGACCAGAGTGCTCTTTGAAGTTTGATGATTTCTCTGATAGTGATGGATATTACTTTACAACTTTGAGGGATATAACTCCCAACAAACGTATCACCCCCCACCTTATAAACTGCTTTTTTACCCCACCTTATCTGTTGATTTCTGGGCCTTGACCCTTAGTTTTGAACTTGCGATGTTCCGTGCTTCTTTCCTTTCTTCAAGATTTTTTTACTTTCCAAATATTATCCTCTATTTAGAGCACCCAGAGTTGTTGAATGTCATCTAATACAAGAGTGGTGCAAAACTCCAAAAACATGGGTATATGGTATCTGGAGCCTCCCCATATATGGCTATCACATTGTAATTGTCATTGATATAAAAAGATTAAAAAAATTAAACACAGAAGAAGCAATCATTTTATTTAAATATAAACAGAATATTTAGAACAGAAGAAGGAAAGAAAAAGGTAAAGAAGTAAAACAAAATGGACAAAGGCAAAAGTGCTGGGGAAAAATAAAGGGAAAAAAAGAAATAGCTTCTGATATTCTTTTGCAGTGGTTCTAAGTATAAATGTTACTTAACCTCCTGGTCTATGGTTACAACATTTCATTTTTTCTGACATGCTTATTTTTTTCTGTGGCACAAAAAGTACAAAAGGTGTTAAAATCTGCACTGAACTTAGATTAAAGTTGTCTATTTAGCCATATCATCATTTTCACCATTTTTATTTTTATTTTTATTTTAATCCCATTTGTATCCCGCCCTTCTCCGAAGACTCAGGGCAGCTTACAATTTAAGCACAAACCAATGTGCTTAGCAATTCCTCCATTCCTCCATTGTGGGCAGTGTAAAATCTTTCCAGCATTGTGCATGTAATAGTATCATTGCAGTTAGCATATATAAAAACAAAGTTCTGTGACTTTTTTCCAACTTTTTGACATTCTTTTGAATTATTTTGAATCTTCCTTCCGTTATGATTAAGAGCTGTATTATCTTATGCTGCATTGCCTTTCCCAAACATTAAAAACCACTGTATCTATTCACAGCAGTTACAAAAATGATCAGATCGGGAACAAGATTAAATATTATACTAAGCACTTGTCCACGTATACACACACAGGCATGCAGGCTCTCACCCACATTTGATGATGTCTCTGTGAAGTTTGGTTTATTTAGGTAACTAAGACAAATGCTTATCCTGAACTTTACATTCCTCAGACTTCATCGGATGCCTGCAAGGATTTTTTTTTTAATCTCATCCTTACTTGGTGCAAATGCTCTGCATTTTTGAGGTCCTTCATTTGCCCCTGAGTGGTCAGGCAGTAGAGAGGAGAACAATGTGGATGAAGTAAGAGAAGGAAGAATTAGAAAAAGAAAGGAAAGAAAACCCCCCACAACTGTCCTCTCCCAAAGAATATGGGACATTTTCTCCCTTTGTCTCCTTCATTGATCTCTTCCATATCTTGGTACATAGCTCATACCATGAAGGTTAAAAAACTGTTTCCAAGGAAACATCTGTCAACAGTAGCCCGGGAGGGCAGGATCTGGATGGACACTTTGAATGTTTAATGAATCCTCTGTAACTGTAACCTTTTGGGGAGGAAAAGAAAAAGAAAAAGAGGAAGCTCTTTTTGGTCCTGAGGTTTGAACAAGAAGCCTCCAACTTTGAGGTGGAAACCACAGGACTTGGTGATTTTGGGCCAGATGGTTTCTAAGCTCATCTGCTGTGCTGGATTGTTCAGGGATTTGTTTATCTTTGAGCTTCTGTGGGGGGAAGGCAGATGGAAATAATACACAATTTTAAAAGCAAAGTGAAATGGCTCTTTTGCTTTACATTGCTCTGAGCTGCTCATCCAGCACTTTAAAAAACTGAAAGAGGATTTTCTAAGGGGTTTTTCCAACCACTGGAACAACCAGGTGAAAACTTGAGGTGTGACCCAAGAGCTTCCATAATAAAAAAATTCCTCATGTAAAGAAAATGTGGTTGCTTGAATAGGCTATGTATGTATACTATTTTCAGATATCTCTTTAATTTATTATTATTACTGAACTGTCCTAACCGTTTGTAGCAGAAAAGAAGAAACAGATCTTGGAATTTAGTTTTCATTGTCCAGTTTTATCTCTCTCATAAATGGATGCAATGCTTGGCTGCATTTTGAAATAATCCCAAATGTCCAAATTGAATCCAATTTGCACTAAACAATTGCAATGGAGCAGGTATGGTCCAGCAACCTTTAAATGAGAATAGCTCTGAGAGTTTTCCTTGACTGATCCTTATTTCAGGCTTTCCCAATATCTGCTCCTCAGGGTTAAATTATAACTTCCCAACTTCTCAGCCAGCATGTTCAGGGTGGATTAGTAAAATATGATTTGATTGCTACAATCAAGAGCAAAATGTACTAATTTTTCTATTCTGGCACTCTGTTAAGATTTCCCATAAACCAGAGAAATAACAGGAAACCTGTGCCAATTGATCTATTGATTTTGGTTCTATTGAATGTCTAAAAATTTTCACAGGTTAAAAGAAGATATCTTTTAACAATTTCTTCCTTTTTCAGTTTTGAATAATTTTGGTCTATGACCAGGCAAAGCTGGATGAAATGGGAATAAATTTTAAAATATTTAAGGCTGATATCAGAGCATCTTCAAGGGAGGTCAAAAAGTCAAGGTGGCATCTGTGAGAAGGCAAAGCCCAGCCCCTTTTTATGTTCCTTGCACAGGCACATTCCTTGAAAAAAAAGGGGGGGGGATGAAGCTTTGAAAGAACCTCCTGTCCTTCCTGACTCCTCCTGCAAATTCCCTTGACTATTATGGATGAAAACTACATGAATGAAAAGTAAAATGAATGTTTACGTTGATAGAAACTTCTTAAATCACATTTGTAAAATTTGTAAACAGTCAAAATGGTAAAATTGCCTTGGATAGGTCTAAAAAAAGAATTGGAACTAGTTCTTAGCTGCCCCTTGTGATATTTGTGCCCTTATTAGGAGGAGATATGATCATCGCAGCTAGAAACATTGATCCATGTGTTGTTTTAGCTTTCTCTGTACAATTACTAGTATGGGTTGGCAAGACATAACATCTAAAGCAACAGCTATTTGGATCTACAAATCCTAGAACAGTTATTAATAAGCCAAATATTTCATACATTTGTATCTATGAAATATAATGGAAGACTAGAGTTAATTTAATTTGCTCTGTGTGTATTTATGAGGCTTTCTTTAAAAAATAACACTACTTCAGGTGATTGAGACAAGTTCTTGGAAAATCTAGGGAATGTCTGGCTTTTAACACATGTCTGAAATTTCAGTTAAGTAATGAGAGGCTTGCCGTATTACTTTCATAGCCAGCCATTGAAAACAGACTTGTGTGCATGCAAATGCAGCCAGTTAGTCCTAAATAAGTTCTATTTTTAGCATTTCTGTCAGAGAGGACATGATTGTCTGTGGGACCTCCCGGAGAGTGTAATAATACAATTCCTCAGGCTCACTCTGCAGTCAATTGGTAGTGATAGATAAAATAAACATAGAAAAGAGGAAGCAGTGCAATTTCAAAACCAATCACCATTGCTATTAGAATTGTGCTTAAGAGTTCCTCCATATTTTGCCTGGAGAGAAAATGGTCAGGGTGTGCGAGAGCGGCAAGCTCACAGGTCCTAACTCCTTACTTATTTCTTCATTGTCTTGCACATGTGAACAAGATCTAATCTAGGGTGCCTGGCCAATGTTTCTAAAGCACGTTAGAAATATCATTTCCCTGCTCCAAATTGTTTCTATTTTTTTTTCCTTCATGTGCAAACAGAGGAAGAAGCAGCAGGTATCCTTTCTACCATTTATGTACAACATAAGGGTTGAAGCTGGAATATCTAAAGGCCACTCCCTTTGGAACACACACACACACACACACGCACACACCACCCTTATAGAGAATGTAAATTGCAAGATCCAATCAAGATTGGTCACCAGGACTAGAGTTTTAGTCTTACAAGCTTTTGGATTCGTGCTGGAGCCCATCCTCGTTCTTCTCTCTCGAGACTGTAGAGCAGACATGCCAAACACAAGGCCCGGGGGCCAGATCCGGCCCGCGAAGTGGTTTCATGTGGCCCACGAAGCCATCCTGGAAACAGTGAGGGAACGGCCCCCACTGCCTTGGCCCTGGCCCAGAGACCCTCCTCCTGCCAGAGACCCTCAGATCTGTCCCACTCCTGCCCAGGCCCCCATAGGCACCCTTGATGCCAAAGATGTAGAGCTGACCACGCCCACCCAATAGGCCATGTACACTCTAGCCACGCCCACCCAGTAGGCCACGCCCACCCAGGCCACACCCACCCGCCCCCCTGAGGGCAACTGCAATGCTGATGCGGCCCTCAATGAAATTGAGTTTGACACCCCTGCTGTAGAAAGAGGTTCCCTGAAGATGGGCCACAGCATGAGTCCGAAAGAGTAAACCTCTGGTCCTGGTGACCAACCCAGATTGGATCTTGAGACACGTATTTTTGCCTTCCTTCGTGAGAATGTAAATGGTTGCCTGTAATTGGTGTCTTTTTCTTTGCCTGTTTTTGCCTGCCTGTTTTGTTCTTTTTTGCCAATGAATTGTTGTTTTTGCTTTCTAGCTAAGTATTGAATGAACATAGTTGCTTGTGATCTGCTCTGATCTGGATATAGGGGTTGCCTAGGAGTGCTTCAGTCCTGCCTTACAACAAATCTCATCCTGGTGAGGTTCTCACTTCACAGATTCTAGAGGCATGTCATGCTTCACTTAAAAGAAATTATTAAAGATCTTCATAAAAAGTAATTTATGTTTTTTGGTCTTGCAAAGGTTACAAAACCAGCTCCAGAGCTATGGGATTCCACAGTTCAACATCAGAGGCATCCCTTGGAGTGGAGAATTAGGACAATGGCAAGTCTTCCCAAGAATGCCTTTCTTACCAAAGTTGTTCCAAGAGCACAGCACAAAATCATCCAGGAACTCACAACACATTTCAGAACAATATTCAAGGACATGTGGGTTTCTCTCATATACAGGTTAAAGTGAAAGTGGGTGATAATGGGATTCATAGTAAAGAACACTAAAACTATATTTTCCAGAAAGAATCTGTGTAATCCTGAAGACATTTAAAGAAATGTTCTTTGAGCAGAAGAGCAAAAAGAACTTTTCAGGGTATATGGGAGTTGTTATGTCTGGTGGAAACTAACTTTCTGCCTATAACAACTGCCAAGCATGGAGATGAAAGTATTATAATTTTGGGGTACTTTATTGTTTTACCACCTGAACAATTTGTCATCAATGAAGGAAGATCAATTCTGCTTTGTATCACATAACTATAGGAGAACACAACCTCATCTTAATGCATATTAATGCACAAAGGGTGTTGTGATTCAGGGTCAGTTGGGTCGGACAACTCAGAGGAGGAGGAGGGGGGTGTTGAAGAGCTTGCTGATGATGGCCTTGAGGCTCCGCAGAGCCCTCAGCCAGGCCCCTCCCACCTGGTCATGACGGAGACCCAGCTGTGTGAGCCTGACAGCGTGGATGAAGATGACCCACAGCTGGCCCTGTTCAAGGACACCCGACGCAGGAGGCAGTCAATCAGGAGTAAACAGAGGAAGGCAATGGGGCACCTCGGAAGGAGGCAGAGAGAAGCCACGCCCTGAACTGTATAAAAGGGGAATGTGTGGGAGGGCTGGTTTGCTGAAGGCAACCGCTTGAATAGTTCCTGTTTCATAGCTCCTGTTTCATGGTTGGTGTCTGTTTTATGTTAATAAATTTGGCAGGCTTTATTCCAGCCTCTTGCCGTTTGTAAAGGGGTTGTCCCTGCTTTTTCTGCAGGGCCGGTAGCAGGCTGGTACAGAACAAAGGGAAGAATAACTGAAGAAGAAGGGAAGAATAACTGAATAGATTTATATGCTCTTTTAGGTTCAGTAGCCTCAGCTTCAATTAAAATTGGATTTAGATTCATTGTCAAGGTTAGCAAATGGGGCTTAACTGAAAGTACTGTAAGGACTTGAGAGAAATTAAAAAAAGCTGGAATAAGTGTCTTCCAAGTTTTAGAATCAACATTGTCAATATTTGTCTCCCTATTTTTCCATGGGTATGCATGTTCTTTTTTATTCTTCATATTTAATGTTTAATTTGAGTACCACTTCCTGGGGACAGAGATAAATAAAACATAATTATATTTGTCTCATGTAGTAATAAAGGCCCAAGCTAGGTGGCAACCTTAGTTGATTGGGAAATGCTAGGCAAGGTCAGACCTAGTTACTAGATAGATGGAAAACCATTGGAAAATCTCAAGGCTGGAGATTACATTGGGAAATTGGAAAAGGCACCCTAGAAGAATATCACTCTAGAAGTAAACATTGACTCCAGTGCCTCCCTTTGAAGGGAAGTTACCCAATAGCACCAGGACAGAGTGAGTGGGCCTTGGGAAAATTTGTGGTGGGTTACTTATGGTGTATTGCAGCTTTCCCCAAACAGATATACTCATGTTGAATTGAAAGAGAATTTCTAGCCATCCCAGTTTAGGATACTGGTCTCATGTTGTCTTCTAGTGATGAATAGAATAGAATAGAATAGAATAGAATAGAATAGAATAGAATAGAATAGAATAGAATAGAATAGAATAGAATAGAATAGAATGGGACCTTGGAGGTCTTCTAGTCCAACCCCCTGCTCGAGCAGGGCAACCTATACTATTTCAGACAAGTGACTGTCTAGTCTCCTCTTAAAAACCTCCAGTGATGGAGCACCCACAATTTCTGATGGCAAGCTGTTCCAATAGTTAGTTGTCCTCACTGTTAGAAAATTTCTCTTTAATTCCAAGTTGCTTCTCTCTTTGATCAGTTTCCAACCATCGTTTCTCGTCCTTCCCTCTGGTGCTTTGGTGAATAACGTGACCCCCTCTTCTTTGTGGCAGCCCCTCAAATACTGGAATACTGCTATCATGTTGCCCCTGTTTCTTCTTTTCTAATAGTCACAGTTTAAAGGAAGGGAATCTGTGACCCCTGGACATTGCTGAACTGTAACTCATAATAGTCACTGGGCATATGTCTACCCAGTGCTAAGGAGTTCCAGGTAGGCACTATATTTGTAACCCTGCACAGTCTAAAAGACCTTTCGGACTCTGAATCTGTAAATGTCTAACATATCCTGGAAAAGCAGAGGAGAAAACAGGCCCATTGCAACAGAAATTATCTCAGCCTGGGAGATGGGGGAGGAGAGAAGCATGAGACAGAAACTCAGACTAACCCACCTTAATTGCACTAGATAAAAGATGACTTGGAGAATTGTTTTGACAGGCTTTCAAGGTTCTATTATAATACCCTACAAGCAGTAATTATCTTTTCAGAAACGCAAGTGGATCTTGTTTCTTGAATGTGCATACTTTGAAGGGCTTGGACAGAATCCCATAGCCCGTTTATCACTGCAGGGCCAGAATATTTTTCAGAAACTTCTATTCGCCTTCTCTGGATCCTAACTTGATTTACTCACAATCATCCTCAAATATGGTGTTAAACGACTACTTAATTGTGCATCTTTTTGTTTATGGTGGTGAAATGTTTCTTCTTGATTACGACAAGCTATTATTTTCCAAAGAAAAAGAGCTAAAATTTATTCTAAGGACTACTCAAAGAAAAAAAAGTTATAGTACATCTTACAGAAGTCCCCTTTCAACAATTTTATTGGTGACTTTAACAAAACGTACCCTCAGTCTGGGCAATGAAACAGGTTAGCTCACAAAAGTTAGCTCATAAATGTCCTTGCTTATTTCTCCCATCACCTAACTCTCTGAACAGAATCATAGAATTTGCTAAAATGTAACATGACAAATTGATTCATGACACCAATGTTGGATCGAACAAAGTATTGACCTCTTATTAAACAACTTACTGGAGGTACATTCTGTTTTGTCTAGGTAGACACTATACCTGACACTTATCCTCTCATTACCTAAAGATCTTCAGAGCTCCTACTACCATCAAGCCTCTACTTGCAGCGGTAGCATCTAAAAGATAAGAGATTATAGCAGGAAAAAAAATGGTGAGGGTGTGTGTATGGGGGGAAGGAAGGATAGCCACACTTATTAAAAGATACGTAATGTTTGTAATGGTTTGCTGAAACAGAAATACTTCAGGAGAAAAGATACTCAAAGGCATGGAGAATCAGGTGAACTGAAAAGAATGCCCCTGCTCCTGGTTTTTGGAAACAGCCTGTGAAAAAGACCAAACACTGGTTATGTCTTCTGTCAACTTCTCTTTTCCGAGCAGTGGAGAAGGAACCACCTTCCAGGTTCATAATCAACTGAACTTAGATGGTGGCAATTCCTGAGCTAAGATGCCACCACGTAGCAGTACACTAAAAATGAGGTTTCAAGAAAGAAAAAGAACATTGTCTTCTCCATCGCACTGTAAACTTTCAGCAGACTGCTGTTTTCCCATTAAATAGCTATTTGTAGCTCAAGCCTGGCTACTTACAAGTGTTATTTTCAGCTGGGGTGGGGGCTGGAGAGAATGGTGATATTAAAAACAAGGCGGAAAAAATCTGAGGCCAGTGCTGTCTTTGGAAGTTTACATGAATCTTCAAAAATATCCCTTTTATATCGGGTGCAGTGGGCAGGTCTGAATTTTACTTCATTAGAATCAGGCAGCAGCTGGAAGAAGTTCTTTAGAGGTACAGGCAGGATGAATAATAATAATAAGAAACCCTCAGAAAAAAGACAGAAGAGTTTTGTCAGTTATTGCTGTTACTTATGGTTTCGGACTGAAGTACAGAACTTGGAATTTACTGCTGTTTTCTGATTTTTATGCAGTGTTTTTCTAATGCTAGAATGTTAGAACACTTTAGCCAGAACAAGAGAGGCCTGAAGATCCTGGGAAGTTGCTGGGTCTTCTTTTGAACTTGCTAGAATCTAGATGACTTTATGTTGTGCTGTGGGGAGTGATTTTGACAGGATGGTTACTCTGGGGAAGAGTCACAGTTGTTCCAGATTATCCCTGTTTCCAGAAGACAATTCCCTTGATTGTAGAACAGTGTAATCCTAGAGTTTTTTTCTAAACCTTTTTTTCCAGAGTTCTTCCAGAAATTTATTTTCTGTAAAATCATGGTATATGTGTAGAATTTATGCAGTGTAATGAGGCAAGCCAAAGTTTGTGAGATTCATGCAACTCAGGGTTGTCTCAAATCCGTTGAGGTAGGCAAGGTCAAGAAACAAGCACAGTGGAGATTCTCTGAATGTCATTTATTAATGTAGGAATAGCAGACATAGCGGAATCTTGAAAACCATCAGAATTTTTCTGTATTCCATTTTATCAAAGTTGAACCAACTCTGTTATTGAATTCTCTGTACTATATATTCTGTTTAACTGGTATGGGAGGGTAGTTGCTGGTGTCTAGCTACCTTATTCTTTATCAGCAGAATAGAACATATTCTATAGTTATGTTTCTTAATCCCTAAGCCACTAGACCTAAAGCAGGCATGTCAAACTGCTGGCCCACGGGCCGGATGCTTATACTGAAACCGCACCCACCCCATTGTCAGCAATGGGGAAAAAGTCGCATTACGTTGTGTGATGCCACATGACATCATGAGCTTGACATGCCTGACCTAAAGCAGGCTGCTAATGATTCTTTTTTTTTCTATCGGTTTTCCCACAGGTACAGGGTCCATTTTTTTTGGATCAACTGAATGTTGATTTATGGTTGCAACAAGAGTTGACTGACTGGCTTGGTGCTCAAGCCTGACATCATGGGCTGAGAAAGAGTGACTGGCCCAAAGTCACCCAGTCAGTTTTCATGGATAGGATAGGACTAAAACTCACAGTCTCCTGGTTTGTAACTTGAAGCTTTAACTGCTAGACCAGGGGTCTTTAAACTTGGCCCTTTTATGACTTGTGGACTTCAACTCCCAGAATTCCTCAGTCAGGCTTGCTGGCTGAGGAATTTTGGGAGTTGAAGTCCACAAGCCATAAAAGGGCCAAGTTTGAAGACCCCTGTGCGGTGGTGGGATTCAGCCAGTTCGCACCAGTTCGGTAGAACTGGTAGCTAATTTTTTGTTGCTGAGGCCCAGAATGGACCTGGAAGCAAGCACACAGAGAACTGGTTGTTCACATATTTGAATCCCACCACTGTGCTAGACTAAACTGGCTCTCATGCTGATGATGACTTTTTTGGTATCTGCAATTAGAAGCCAATCTAATTAATAATTCCTTACATGTTGAACTTCTCATGACTCAAGTTATGTTGGGAATGTTGTTAAGTCTGGTGTTATCTGGCAGATGCTTGTTTGTCAATGCTGATGGTGGTCAAAGTGGTATTCCAGTTGTTTTGGGATTGTTGCTGCTGCTGTTCTTGTTAAAACTATATACTCAGAAAAAGAAGCATCATAATTTTTAAAAGCCATTTATTTCTAGGGGAATTCAAATTAGCAAACTTTCCTGCGCTAGGCAAAGGTCTTAAGCAGTGTCTTATTTTAAAAAAATGTGTTAAAAGAAGACATAGAAGCTATTAGTTTGCATGATAAGCGGGTGAGATTCAAGGTGTTGGTAATGACTTACAAAGCCCTACATGGCATGGGTCCGGATTACCTACGGCAACACCTGCAGCCGGCGTCAACTTCCCTCCATCCAGTGCGCTCCCACAGAGAGGGCATCCTAAGGGTGCCTCTGATCAAAGAATGTCGACTGGTGGCCCCCAGGGGGAGGGCGTTCTCTGTGGGCGCGCCAGACCTGTGGAACCGCTTGCCGGTTGAGCTCCAGATGGCCCCTGACCTTCGCTCCTTCCAGCGGGATCTAAAAACTTACTTATTTGAGCAATCCGGCCTGGTTTGATGGGTTTGGGGTTGGGGTTTTAACATGGTTTTTAATTATTGTATATATCGGGCATATTATTTAATTGTTTTTTAACTTTTGTACTTTGTCTTTTAATATTTATTGCCCTGTACACCGCCCTGAGTCCTTTGGGAGAAGGGCGGTATAAAAATTTAATAAATATAAATATAAATATTGGCTTAGTTGAAAAGGCCTTTCTTCCTCTGCAAAGCAGCAATTAACTGCTGAGATCAGCCTGGAAGGAACTGAAGCCCTTTAGCCCATACAGACAGGAGCACAAGGAACATCATAATCAGGAAAAGTGTACTTCAGAAGTGAAGCAGAAAAAAGGCATCTTGAGGTCACTTTGAAGGGGAATAGGGGATTAATAACAAGCAATTTAGTTAATCTTTGTCTTCCAGAAACAGTTGACTGCTCCTCCCGGCAAGGGGGCAACTGGGCAGTGTGGATAAGCTTTGTTTTTCTCCCATTCTATACCAGTAGTGCTAACATTCAGTAGCAGAAAATATGCAAAAAATTTTTAAAAAATGAAATAGGAAGATAATCTAACTGTCAGGAACTCAGAAGAAACTTCATGACACTTTGAACAATTAATCTGTTCTGTACCAGCCTGCTACCGGCCCTGCAGAAAATGCAGGGACAACCCCTTTACAAACGGCAAGAGGCTGGAATTAAGCCTGCCAAATTTATTAACATAAAACAGAGCAAAACAAGACACCAACCATGAAACAGGAGCTATGAAACAGGAAATAATCAAGCAGTTGCCTTCAGCAAACCAGCCCTCCCACACATTCCCCTTTTATACAGTTCAGGGCGTGGCTTCTCTCTGCCTCCTTCCGAGGTGCCCCATTGCCTTCCTCTGTTTACTCCTGATTGACTGCCTCCTGTGTCGGGCGTCCTTGAACAGGGCCAGGTGTGGGTCATCTTCATCCACGCTGTCAGGCTCACACAGCTGGGTCTCCGTCGTGACCAGGTGGGAGGGGCCTGGCTGAGGGCTCTCATCAGCAAGATCTTCAACCCCCTCAGCAACCTCTCCAACACCCCCCTCCTCCTCCTCTGAGTCGTCCGACCCAAATGCGGAACCCACAGGCTGACCCTGAATCACAACATAATCAGTGGAACAACCTACCTCCAGAAGTTCTGAATGCTCCAAGTTTTTTAGAAGAGCCAGACAACCATATGTCTGAAATGGTATAGGGTTTCCTGCCTAAGCAGAGGGTTGGACTAGAAGACCATAAAGTCCCTTCCAACTCTGTTATTCTATTATTCTATTCTATTCTATTCTATTCTATTCTATTCTATTCTATTCTGTTCTGTTCTGTTCTGTTCTGTTCTGTTCTGTTCTACTTTTTTTTACAGAACTGTATTTCTGAAATCACATGGTATTATCACATAAAAACTATGTTTAAAGTCAGAGTTGGAGAAAGAACAAAGCCGTGAAGGACAAGAATGGAAAGTTATAACTGAAAGCAGTTTAAAATCAACAATCATCAACCAACATATTTTGTTGCTGAAAGTGAGAGATAACATAGTCTCTTCCCCTATTCAGAGTAGAAGAGTTAATTAGACTGACAATGGGCACTGCTCACCCTTCTGTACGCTGGAAAGTGAGGTATTAGATTACCTATTAGATCTCCTGGCATGTTTCAATAAGCATCTAATACTAACACCACTGCCTCAGTCTGCCTAACTCTAAAGCAGGGGTGTCAAACTTGCAACGTCACATGATGTGTCGCGACATGTCAGGACTTTTTCTCCATTACCAGCAATGGGGTGGGTGCGGTTTTGCCATGACACATCCGGACGGCAGTTTGACACCCCTAGTCTGAAGAGTTCAAAGTTATTAATTAAAAACAATAAATGACTTGGGCTGGGTTTAGCCCAAAGACTATGCATTGAGATAACTTCCCAATGTGTTAAGGTGAAATGTAACTACTTATTTTCTTAGGCATATGGCATTATAATAACATTCCTGTTACTGATTATTGGCATTAAAATTGTCATACTTGATAGTTCAGTTTTGTACATTTGTATGCTTGTATATATCACATAAGATATATGGTTGTGGGTATCTACAATTTATTCTTTTTCTCCCCTCTAACGTAATGTGCCACTGGAAATTGCCTAATATTAAGAGTCAGGATTTTATGTTGGAAGAGAGGGGGGAAAGTATAAAAAGTGAGCTGGGAGTAAACTCATTTCTGTTACACAGGCGTATTGAGATAAACAATATTTTCTGAAGCAAGTTATTGCATGAGGTCTGGTTGGTAGAAAACTGATCAAAAGCATACCCTTATGTTTTTGTTTCCTTATAAAAGTGGTCGAGTGGAATGTGTATTTTTAAAAGCATGATTAATTTAGAATGTTGTTTGGGTAAATATAAACAAGATTTACAAAATTATTGAAGATCTTTGGGGCAAACAACATAGGAGGTGTGATATGAAAGCAAGGGGTGAGAAAATCAGCGTTTATTTTGGTCTACAGAGCAAAAGGACTTACTGTGTTATAGTACACCTCTAACCTCCCATAATGTTCGACCATCACAGCCTTTCTTTTCCCTAGAATCAATATAGTTACTGTGGATCAGCAAACTTTGATGGCAGAAAAAGATTGATTTTAGGAGCCAAAACGGTTTGGAACAGGGGTCTTCAAACTTGGTCCTTTTATGACTTATGGATTTCAACTCCCAGAATTCCTCAGCCAAGCATTCTGGGAGTTGAAGGCCATAAATCATAAAAGGACCGAGTTTGAAGACCCCTGGTTTGGAAGATCTGAATGTTAATACCGATTTAACTTCACACATCTTTGGTCAGAAGTGTTTATTCAATTAGACCATCAGTAATTAATAACAGCCTGAAAATAAGGGTCGATTCACACAACACCACACACAGTGGTTTCTTCACTTATGGAAGGTCTCTGTCTCTGGTGAACAGGCACACTTTCTGCCCTGCTACTAGGCAAAGTTACTCATTAATATTTATCTTGCCAACAGATAATCACAATCTGAATGCATTATACATTTTCTTCATTATGCATCTATATATCCTGAGGATCAAACTGAACAATTGGAGATATTCATAATCATATTGCTTTATGGGTCTTGCAGTGTATGCCTCCCAGCATACACAAAGGACAGCACAGCAGGAGGCTGATGGTGCAGATCAGCAGAGGGGCTAGACAGCTCCGGGCAATGACTGCTCACTCAGGATAAGCCTAATGACTTAAGCTGTTGACAGCCCCAGGCATGGTCAGCCTGGTGGGAAGCCAGGATCTACACCCATTGTCACCTGCACTGGCAGGAAGCCCAGGTTTGAACTGATTGGATGCCATCCACCTGGGCAGGTACAAATAGACGCCAGGCTTCCCTGTTTCCCCAGTTCGTTCTGTTCAGAATAAACTCATCTTTACCCCAGCTCTGTGTCCGTCTCTATGTGAAGCACACGACTTTACATTTCCCTTCAAAGCATATATGGGAGTAAGAAGTTATATAGCAGGGTTCCTCAAATGTGGCCATTTTAAGACCTGTAGACTTCAACTCCCAGAATTCCTCAGCCAGTGGCCAAGTTCGAGGACCCCTGTTATATAGGAACCTCTTACCATATTAGGACAGAAGTATTTGATTTTTCATCTTATGCTCTTTCCCTTTGCTAATAAAAGGCTGAGATTATTATTTTAAAAAAAAAATCCAAACACCTATATTCTTTAGGAGCTGATTGTAATTATAAAGCAGCAATCCCAACCTTTCTGGCTCCGTGGACTAGCAGGGGTGATGATGGTGGCAGGGAGAAGGGGATGTTTTCACTTGCATGCATGCTGCTTGCGCAAATGGAGCTCTTCACACTTGCCCACCACTTGCGTAGCCCGGTTGCCAATAGATCATGAACTGACAGTGGTCTGCACACCTGGGGTTGGGGACCCCTGTTATTCAGGTTTATTTTGTGTCTGCCTACAGTGAGAACAAACTCACTTTCAATCTTCCACTCATGAGTTCATGTGTTGGGTTTGCATTCCCAAAGAGAGATTTATTGCCATGCCCTAGATGAGTGGAGGCTGCAGAATGTAGTAACCTGGTCATATTACCGGTAATCTGCCAGCACCAGGATTTAAATTCTGCCTTTCTTTCCTATGCCCTTATATTGAAACATCTGTTTTTTAGCCTTGAATATTATAGAAATAAGACAGATTAGGATAACAGCTTTTGTCTGTTAGCTATATAATTAACTGTGGACTTGATTCCAAGTCTTGCCAGATCAATACTTTTTTCTTCTACATTTTTACAACAGGAGTAAGCAACTTACTCCAAATGTTTTCAGTTACAACTTCTGTAACCTCTTGCCATTAACTGTGCTACTGAAACTAAAAAAGTTGAAATCTAAAGCTTCCTAGGTCTGCCATATTTTAACTGCAAACTTCCATGCAACCACTAGATGGAGGCAAAGTATTTGATTTTTTAAAAAATCTTTTTGTTGCCATCTAGTGATCACCTGAATTATACAGCCCAATATGGGTGCTCTAAATCAGGGGTCCTCAACCCCCAGGCTGCGGCCCAGTAATAGGCCATGGCCTGTTCAAAACTGTGCCGTGGGAGAAATGGGCAAGCATGTGCACATCAAGCTCCACTCAGAGAGCAGTGGATAATTGCGCACAAAGCTCCACTCACGCAAGTAGAGGGCACAAGTGTCCTCCATTCAAGCGCCCTCCACTCGCATGAGTAGAGCTTCATGTGCAAGCGCAAACACCCTCCGTTCATGTAAGTGAAGCTTTACACACAAGTGCAAGTACCCTCTGCTCACGCGAGAGGAGCTGTACACACATGCATGTACTTGCCACTCACACACCCCAATCCCCATGGTGGGCCTGGCTGCCAAGCTGGAAAGGTTGGGGACTACTTCCTTAAATTCTGTGGTGGACATCAGTTTAGAAACTGTTAGGAACTATGTAGAATCTCAATCTACATCAGTGTTTTTTAAACTATTTTCTCTCAGGACCATGTCCCACTTTTAAAAATTACTGGATTGGTTATGTGCCATCGAGTAATTTTATACTCCTAGTAACCACATATAGTTAGTCCTCAAATTATGACTGTTCATTTAAGGATGGTTTGAAATTAATGACAGCCTCAGAAAAACTGACTTAGAGTCCGTCTTGAAAGTTACAATGTCACACCAGCCCTGCAGTCACATTATCACAATTTGGGTAGTTGGCAATCAGCTTGCACTTATGATATTGCATCTTGTAGTCATGTGATCATAATTTGTAACTTCCACAACTGGCTTCTGACAACCAAAGTCAATTGGGGAAGCTGATTAACTTAATGACTGTGTGATTTACTTAATAACCATGGATTCACTTAACAATGTGGTAAAAATAGTTGTGAAATTAGATCCAGTCTTGCGATGACTTGCTTAATGACCACATTGCTTAGCAACCAAAAATTCAGCCCCAAATATAGTTGTAAGTCAACTTGTAGATACATTTTGATCCTGACTTAAACATTTTAGAGAACCCTAAAAAAACTTTACTTTGTATGGGTTATATTGACAGCTAGTTACCATATTAATCATTAAAACTGACATCTTTGCTGCTGTTACTGCTTCTCACAATTGTTTAATACAATATTAAAATCCCATCAAACAATTACGAGAAGCAGTAGTGAGAACAGATGCATACTTTTTAATGTTTAATATGGTAAACAGCAGGCTAGATGTTTATCAATATAAGCTAATAAATAATTTTGACTTTGCAGACCCTGGAGTGGATCTTAGGATTCTGGGACCATGCTTTAAGAAAAGCTGGTCTAAATGAACCAAAATGTTTTCAAGAGGCATAGGAAGGAGAGATCCAAGAGTAGTTGTAAATCGGGCACTTTTAGGCATACACATATCCAGCAGTGTTCGTATTGGCTGCATCACTAGGCTACAGGGCAAAGTAGAGACTTCATTTGTACAGTAGTATGAACGATGAAGTAAGCTTGGTGAGATGGCTTGGATTCTCCTCCGTTGAGGTTCTTTGTACCAAAAATATGATGAGATACTCCTTGCCAAAACAAACAGCCAATATGCTTCCCTTCAAGGAGGTGTTCTGTTTTTTCTACACAGCCTCCTTCACACAATCCTCTTTGCGTGCTACCTTGCAGCTTCTGGCATTTGTAATGCGCAGTTGAGGCAATGTGAAATGTGTGGTCCTTTTGTTTTGCTGCCAGAAGTGAGGAGCTGCATTGCATTGTGAAGAAGGCTGTGAAGGTGTTTTGACTGAGCCTTCATTGCAGTAAAGCACCTCACAAAGAGCACAGCCCTCTTATAAAGGAGTGGCGTGTCTACCTTCTAGCTACTTTATCCTGAGGCATGGGAAGGCCTTGCTTACTGCAATTTATAAACAAAAGCATCTTTTCCCCAAATGCTGCATGGGAAAATGAGATATACAGTACGTGTTTTTTTTTTTTTGCATGGGCATCCTAGGGTGGATAGGGCTACGTGCGTAATTCTGCTTTCCCTCTTTGGTACATTGGGGATTGGATTCATTAAGACTGAAATAAAATGCAAATCTATAGCATCCAACCCTATGGAAACTAGAGCTCTGAAGAATGTTGTTGGCTGCAGTGTGTGCTATTACTGTACATGTTTGGAAATGTAGTGCAGCTGTATTCTCTAATTAGGGGCCCAGGTCTACTGACTGTTACTCAAAGTAGCAGGAAACAGAATGGGAGTAATTGATCTTACACTTTCAGGGAAGCTAGCCTGGCTTGATCCACATGTCAATATTTCAGGGAGCAACCGGGAGCAAGTCAGCAAATACTGTAACCTCTGAATCCGCTCATTATCCCACAAAAAGGCTGGTCACGGCATGCAGATGTTTTATTGGAGGTCTCGACCACAGGATTTGAAGTGTGTTTAGTGGAAACATCTGCAGGAACTAAGGGGAGCTGATACTGAAAGGCAGAAATTTTTATGCAAAGTGAAGTGAGCGGTTTTTAAAATAAAATATTAATAATAAACTAAACTAAACTGAAATAAAATAAAATCCACAGTAAAATTCTGCGTTGCTGGGGCAATTTGGGGGGTACAGCATTGGCTGCCTAACGTGCTGAATTCTGCCGCCAAATACAGAAGCAGAGGGAAAATTAGTTTGTTCTGCATCCAGGAATTACTATTTAACATTTTAATTATAAAATCACATCCTTAATCTTATGTATCCAAAACGTGTTTCTTTTGAGATGTTTAGAAGATCTGCATGGCATGTGCAAGTCTAGCCTTGGGAATAGGCAGAGCTCTCAATGTAGAATTTTTTTTATATATAAAAAGCTGCATAATATGTATGCAAGTGTACTTGTGTATAAACATACACATGCACACATGTTCATTTAATTCATTAAAATTACTTAATTTTCCTTTCATGGACATAAAATAAAAGTTAACCAGCTCTTTATTTCCCTTTGTGATATACTGGGAGAAATACAGAATTTAAAGATATTGTGCTAATTATTCAGAGGGTTGCTTTGAATAATTCATTGTTCTTTCTTTTCTGTCTCTTTGCTGAAAGAAAACAAGTTTAAATATTGGCAAGCAATATATATCAGCAAGTGTAGATTCATGTTTCCAATAATAACTCTTTGTGATATCTCCTACTAATTCTTAATTTAAGGGGTCCATGCCTACTATTAAATCATAACATATAACAACTCTCCCAGATCAGGTACCTTCCAGATAAATTGAAACTATAAGTGTTCCCAGCCAGTACCGTATAACCAAAAGCTAGGATGAATGGGACATTTGGGGGCTCCAGGGCACCAGGTTAAAGGAGACCAATCTGCAACATTTTCATTAGATCAATTTTTTTTAAGGCCAGGTGCTGAAAATACAACTGCTAGAGTTGGAGATGGTTTTAGCATTTTTCTTGTAAATTTACAGAGGTATGGTTTATTGATGGACAATGAATATTGAACATCAGTAGGAACTGCAGCTGTGACAGTAAAATGTTTCCTGGACAATTATCTTCATGTGCATTTCTATTAATAATAACAAAAGATCTTCCAATGCACCTTTTTTTTGAAGATGTGCACTTCCTGCTTCCAATACTCTCCTGTACTTAAGCCCAAGTGGAATCCTACTAAAACATTTTATTTCTATATGATTAATACACCATAGGAAATCATAGGAATTTGAAACCACGAGATAGAAGTAGGCCACTATCTTCAGATGTTCCTCAGGTATATGGACAACAGGAAAGAAACAAAAAGCAGCATGATTACCGGTATATAGGTAGAAACAGAAGACACTGGACCTCCCATTCCATATAAAACTACTCATAACAGAACAGGGCACTCAAATTGAATTTAAAGAAAAATAAATGTATTATTTTCCCCTCTAGTTACCCTACCATCCCTGCTTTGTAGTTTCTCAGGTGTCAACTACAAGACATTTGTTTTTGTTTTTTTATTGAAAAGTTTTTCAATACATTTTATCTTTAACAAAACAACAAGACATTTGTAACAGGAATTTTTCAAATCCTACTTTGTAAAACCTGATTGTGCACTACTTGCCTGGAAAGTGTTCTAAGCCTATTTCAGCCAATCGAGACTCACAACTTAATTCATAATAAACCTTGCTGAATCATTGGGTTTTGGTAGTCAAGATCAAGATGGACATGAAGAGACAGCTGTCCTCTATTGTAATTACAGCTGAAAATTTGCTTCGCATTTCATAATGTTGAAAGAAAAATCAGGTCCAGTTCCAAGCCGGGAGTAAATAAAATGGAGGCTAAGATGCTGGAAATAAAATGGAGGCTAGCTGCTTAGAAAAGAAGGTTCTTGTTTATTGATGAGCAGAATCAGCAACACCATGCAGTTCCGAGACAGCTGACAAAATGGAGTTGAGAGTGGGTGGGTTTTTATATCTTCTTTGGGCTTTGTATTTGAGATGCCTGTTGTGAAATGTACTATGACCTGTGCTTGGGTATGCCCTTTTGGTATACTAATTATTGTTGCCTGACCCCCTTTGTGGCTTGGAGGCCATGTCCTGTCCTTGGAGCTGGGTGGGAAACGTAGATTTTAGGAGTCTTTATTTTTCTAATCCCATCAGTTCCCGCCTTATGTGGGAGCTGTGGCTGAAGGTGGTTTGCTTATGAATAGTGTGGCCCCAGTCTTTCTGAATGGATTAAGAAATCTCCATTCTAAAGATTGGCCTCCTCAGGTTTCCTGTCGCAGGAAGACTGGGGCAGTTCTCTGTCTTTGTTAAGATTTTTCTCCATTTTTCTTTTAGGGGAAATATTCTATCCTGCCCTTTTTAATATTCCCCAAAATATTTCATTCTCTGGGGAGGGGGGGGTGCTGACTTCCTACAATAAAGTGACAAAAATTGTAAGGGGAGATATCCTTAGTCCTAAATCGGAGTGCAGTACTAAGAAGGGTTTCCTTGCTCTCTTTGTGCTACCTGGGAATGGTTTGCTCTTTAGATGAATCTGAGCACTCTGCTGATCGTAGTTCATCTACATACTATTTAGGAAGTAGTGCTTTTACAGTGCTGCAAGAGATGTTACTCTCTGCTCTAACAGAAGCCAAGAGCTCCATAGGGCATTGTGGAAATGGAAAACCTTTCTCAACTTGATGATCTTCATCTGTACTGTATCACAAAAGAATACTCAGAATAATAAGGGTTGAAGCCAAACACATGGGGTGGGGGGAGCTGCTCTACAATTATTTCTTTTTCTAGGGGAAAAAATGTAATAGGAAACTTTTCCTATCCATATATTGATTGCAGAGGAGAATTTAAAAGGAATAGTTTTACTCTAATATGCTTATATACATATTATATCTACACACAGAGAGACAGGGGTGTCTGTCTCTGTTAGATACTGGGTTCGTTCCTTCAGTGATGAGGCAAGTGAGTTCAGCAAAGATCATTGTTTATTGCTTACAGGAACTGAACTGAGAAATAGGGCAGCGAATGCAGCAATTTATACCTCTTGGTGGCGGCCAATAGGTTTAAAGCAACCTATTGCCGCCCTAGAGGCAGCCAATGGCGGTGCTGGAGATGGGTTGTCTGAGGCGCTGGGAGCCGTTAGCCAGCTTCCCTGCTTAAGCACCCACGTGATGTTCCCTTAACAAGACAAAGCCTAATACATTAAACCCTTCTCCCCTAGAATGTACAAATATTATAACAACAAAAGGAGAATGATTACAGCAATACAAGTTTACAGAGGTACACAATGTGCGATATACACATTTTCCATACTGGCTAATACAGAGGGTCTCTTAGCAGCACAATAATGATACAGACAACATCATAGCTCAGTTATTTCAGAACAAAATCTTGTAAATATGCAGGAGGCTTGCAAACCCTCGAGGAATGCCTGGGAGACCAAGGCACTTCCTGGCCTACCAGCTTGCCTGCTGGGCTGGGTAGGCCAGTGTCCATAAGTTCAAGTGAATCTGGTTGACTTGGAATTCTCTGGCTGGCCCTTCCAGGTCGGGCCACTCCAGAGTCCAATTGCTCTGCAGACTTTGCACAGTGGCTGTAGTGTTCTGCTTGGCTTTCTCCGTCAGGGGCCCCATGTTGCACTCCTAGGCTTTCCTCCCCTACGGCCACCTCCCCATTGCTCTGACTACTTGGAACCTCAGAGCCTATGGATTGATCGGCCTGACTACTGGTTTGCAGTCTGTGGATGGGACCTGGGACGAAGTCCTTGCTTTGTGGCCGTTCTGGAAAATACTTCCTAAGCTGATCGATATGGCGACAGATGACTCGCCCGCCCTCTAGGCCTACTTTGTATGAGAGAGGGCCTGACATTTTGGTGATTTTCCCTGGCACCCACAAGTTCCCATGCCCATAGTTCCTGGCCCACAGCCCGTCGTCCATTTGCAGCCCCCTCAGGGGTTTGGGGCGAAAGGCCTCAGCTGCCACCCTGTCTGGGTGCAACCTGTCCAGTTGTGTGATTAGGCACCTTCCCCAGCACAGCTCTGCTGGGCTTTTACCCATTGCCATGCATGGCATGGAATGTTGGCAGAGCAAAAAGTCGGCCAGTCTGTGGTGCCAGTCCCCAGTCACTATACGCTTCAATGACTCTTTCGTGGTGCATACCATACGTTCAGCTTGACCATTACTAGAGGGGTGAAATGGAGCCGATGTTACATGCCTAATGAGGTTTGCCCTCAGGAAGACCTGAAATTCTGCCGCAGTAAATTGGGCCCCATTATCAGACACTATGACGTCCGGCAGCCTGTACGTTGCAGAGTTTCCTAAGCACCTGGATGGTCCTAGCAGTAGTCATGTTTGCGATTGGTATAACCTTTAGCCATTTAGAGTGGTTGTCGACCACTATAAGAAGAGCTGTCCCTGAAAGGGCCCAGCGAAGTCTATATGAATTCTTGACCAGGGTGTGTGTGTCTCCTCCCACCTGTGAATGGGGGCATGTGGCGTTTCAGGCCTCGATTGCTGGCATGTATAACACCCATGTACTTGAGCCTCAATGGCTTTATCTAATCCTGGCCATCATAAATAGCTTCTTGCCAAAGCTTTCATGCGAACAATACCTGGATGACCTTCATGAAGCAATTGTAATACCCTGTCCCTTAATGAAGTGGGAACTATGACCCTGTTCCCCCAAAGAATACAACCCTTATGAGCTGAGAGCTCATGTCTCCTTGTAAAATAGCTCTGAAACTCAGGACCTGGGCTTTTATCCAGCCACCCCGTGTGTACCCATTGGTGCAAATTCAAAAATCTGAGGTACTGAGAATGCTTTAAACTATTCCAAGGATTATCCCCTAATAAGGCATACTTTGTTTAATGATGGTCTGATGAATAAAAAGCAGTTTATTAGGTTTGCTTGTCACACTAAGGCAGGGATGGGGAACGATGACCCTTTTATACTTGTGGACTACAATTTAGGATTTCTGGGAGTTGAAATCCAGAAGTCATAAAGGGGCCATTGCTCTTCACATCTGCACTAAAGTATAAACTATGATTTACAAGCTACAATGATTGTGTTCATATAATATACTAAGCCAGACCCAAACAAGCCACATTATGGCTTAGGTTTTTTACTTTGAGCCTAGGCAGTTGAGAATACCATCCCATCACTAGAGACATTTTTCTATAGTCATTTGAATTTTGATGGGGGGAATGCTACCTCAAGCAGGCAAAGTATCATATCTACTTCATTTCTTCATTTAGTTTTTGTAATCTGGCCAATCTGGGTGGCATACAACAAAATAAATGATTATGATTATGATTATTGAAAGACCATAATCAAACAATCAGCTTAGATGGAAAGCAGGCCAGAATACTTTTTAATGCCTTTAGATACATTACTTGCAAACTGGAAAAGAGTAATGAGGTGGGGAGGATCTTGTCTTTTGCTTTTAATGTTCTCAAAGGCATATATAAAGCAAGAATGCTGGACTAGCCATTAAGCTTGGATGATCTGATTCAGCAAGCACTTCTTATACGCTGATGTGCTATTATAAAACTAATGGGTAAAAAAAAAACAACATTCAGGTTAGCATTAGGAAAGCCAATTCAATAACTTTCTTGTTTCCTGGCACTTTATTTATAAAGCAAGTTGGGTTTCTCTGCATCTGTTTTTGCTGAAAAAAGAATTGAGAGAGAGTATCATAAATCTTCAGCCTCTTCCTTTGCTGAACTGTTAATGTTGAAAAATACAAATTTCCAACCAGGAAGAAGACATGAAGTACATATATTGGCTAACTGCATATCCTAGATATGTGATAAAATATTTCATGGGATAAAATGTTTATCCAACAAGGATATATATGTTCAAAATTTCACACAGGATATATTTTCCTTGAGGAGAAGGTACGAGGGCAATTCGGAAATAAATCTTCATTTGGTTATCAATTACAGACACTCGCAGATAGAGAACTTTTATTATATACATTTGAAAACTACAAAATTACATTACTTTTCAAAATAATAATAATAATAATAATAATAATAATAATAATAATAATAATAATAATAATAATAATAATAATAATAATAATAATAATAATAATAATTTAATTTGTATACCACCCTTCTCCCGAAGGACTCAGGGCGGTGAACAGGGCAATAAATACTAAAATACAAAGATACAAAAATTAAGAAAAGATTAAACATAATGCCCTATGCAATACAACAATAAATTACAATACATTAAAAACAAGAATAAAACCCAAACCCATCAGACCAGGCCGGCTTGTTCAAACAAATAGGTCTTTAGATCACGTCGGAAGGAGCGGAGGTCGGGAGCCATCCGGAGCTCAACCGGTAAACGGTTCCACAAATCCGGCACACCCACAGAGAAGGCCCTCCCCCTGGGGGTCACCAGTCGGCATTCTCTGACCAGTGGTACCCTGAGGAGGCCCTCTCTGTGGGAGCGCACTGGGCGGAGGGAAGTTGATGCCGGCCGCAGGTGCTCCCTAAGGTACTCCGGACCCATGCCATGTAGGGCTTTAAAGGTCATTACCAGCACCTTGAATCTCACCTGGAAGACAACTGGAAGCCAATGCAGCTCACGGAGCAAAGGTGTAACATGGGAGTATCGGGAGACTCCCAACACGACTCTCGCGGCTACATTCTGCACCAGTTGGAGCCTCCGAGTGGTCCTCAAGGGCAGCCCCATGTAGAGAGCATTGCAGTAGTCCAACTGAGAGGTCACGAGCACATGGGTGACCGTACGCAAGGCATCCCGGCCTAGATAGGGCCGCAACTGGCGCACCATTCAAATTGAGGCACTTGTCATAATGTCTTATAAGGTTTGAAATTCCTTAGTAGTAGTCACTTGGCGCCAAATCTGGACTATGGGGGTGATCAGAAACATCCCAAATGGAACTGCTTCAAAAGTTCTTGGGTGTGTCTAGCAGTGTGCAGGCGAGCATTATCATGAACCCAAACCACACCGGATGTCATCATGCCCCAAATGCTTGTTATGGATGGCTCATCTGAGTTTTCGTAATGTTTCACAATAGACATCTGAACTGATGATCGAACCACACTCCATGAACTTCACCAGCAGTACTCCTTTGGCATCTTCACATTTGGTGGGATTTTCTATGGCAGGATTCATTTTCAATTGATCTAGCGGATGAGTCAACTGCAACATAACCTTCTGCTTCCACTCCTCACTGCCCATTGAACTACTGTGCACAGCGCCATAGGACAGGAGGCACAATCCCTCCCTATTTCTCTCACATGCTTAAAAGGAGGTTTATTTCCAAATTGCCCTCATATAAGAAGGGGACGCGGTGGCTCAGTGGGTTAGGATGCTGAGCTTGTCGATCAGAAGGTCGGCAGTTTGGCGGGTCGAATCCCGAGTGCCGCATAACAGAGTGAGTGCCTGTTACTTGTCCCAGCTTCTGCCAACCTAGCAGTTCGAAAGCACGTAAAAATGCAAGTAGAAAAATAGGGACCACTCTGGTGGGAAGGTAACAGTGTTCAGTGCGCCTTTGACGTCTAGTCATGCCAGCCACATGACCACGGAGATGTCCTCGGACAAGCCTTGGCTCTTCGGCTTTGAAACAGAGATGAGCACCGGCTCCTAGAGTTGGAAACGACTAGCACGCATGTGCGGGGGAACCTTTACCTTTACCTTAAGAAGGGGAAGCAGGAAATATTCTCACCAATTCACTTCCTGGTATTTTATGGCTATCTATCTTCACTGGGGTGGCCACGTTAGGAATATGCATATCCCCTTCAAGGCAGTCATTTTGTGACAGTGCCAACATTTTATATAAGCCCACCTGAACCAAAAGGACTGGAGATCTAAAACTCCAAATGCCAGCAATCAAGAAATGTCCAGAGATGAAGGAGGTGTTAGTAATACAGAGAATACCAAATGTTTACAAGGGTTCACAAAAACATAACTGAGGGCTAAAATAATTGGAAGGCAATACATGAGCCTAGCATGAGCCCCAAAACTTGGAAGCCTAAACCTCTGGTCCCGGTGATCAACACAGATTGGATCCTGCAATGTCATCCTGGGACACATATATCCACCTTCATTCAGCAACAGTTTAGACTAGGCAAAGCGTAAGCTCTATTTTTGCCATGAGTATGACTTCTCATCACAGTAACTGTGCTTCAACCAAGTATCCACATTTAAGGGACCGAGTCTAGCCATCCATTTTATAACCTCCCACTTAATATCAGTCATAACCCACTGAATTCTTGGAGTATTCCTCATATTCCCAACCAACTTTTCTCAAGGACATTCTCTCTGTACATGGGTAGCACGTCCAGCTCATCTCTTGAACATTGCTTTGCTTTCCTTCCTGACTCACATAAATAAATAAAAACCCTGTAACTCATGATTAATAATAGAGCATGATTGAAAAGGAAAGCTGAACAGACTCTTCCTACAAATACTTGCACAGCAACTGCAACAGGAGACCAGGTTCCTTCTTCAGCCAGGTGCAAGTTAGCAACAAAGATTGCTTTGGATCTTGGGGTTCCAAGAGAATCTCAATAGGTTTGATATGTACTTCACTGCATTTAGATTTTAGGAACACAGCTCTCTAATCTATATAATGTGTTTTTTATTGGGATGCCATGTTTTGCATACATTAGGCTGGGTTTCAAAAACACCATTTAGGTGCAAAAGTTTGGTCAATAAGTAAACTTCAGTGAACAAAGTGGGATTTATTTATAAGTAAATGTGAACAGAACAACATTGTTAAAAGGTGCTGTATGAGTGTGGTATCAGTCACTGAGAGTTATGGTTTGATTTTCTTCTCAGGATTCAGTTTGCTTGCTAGAGCAACACATTTCACATACCTCTCTCCACAAAGTTTATATAAGATAAAAAAGCCAAATCATTACTTCTAGAGAAGAATTTTATTTTCAAATGATACTTCAGCTCAAGTTATCCATGGCAATCATGATGACTGTGGTATTTAACCAAGGATTTTATTTTATTTTTTACTCCTTTCCCCCCCCCCCTGAGTCTCTAGTTGCTTAGTTATCCTGAAAGGATTTTTTTACCTGCAGCACCACTTTCCTGTTCTGACTCCATACAGCTAGAGATTCACTGGCATTTTTACTCCATTAGTTCTGCAATTTTACATTCCATGGAAAGATGGGCACCGCTGCACACTTTCTGCCCCCCACATGTGTGCAGTTAATAGCTCGTGCTGAGTAATGATCTTTTCAGAAGCTTTTTTTTCTCCCCTGCTAGTTTTTCTTCCTCCTCCCTTCCTCCTTTACCAGACAGGGAATAGAGTTACTAAGCAGCAAGTGAGTCCTTAACAACCTCTCTCCTCTGCCCCCCCCCCCTTTCCTTCCACTCTCCTTTTAACCAATGGTGCGGACCTGGAAGGATGTATGTCACAATGTGAGAGGGCGGGATAGAAGCCGTGAGTGGGAGAGAAGAACAGTAGAGACACTGGGCACCGTATGAGTAGCAACCTGTGGATCTAGGAGGTTTTTCCATCCTTTCCTTAGCACCATCTGCAGATAGGTGAGTAGCAGCTACTCTGGCTTCTCTGAAGGCCTCTCTTGGCACCCAGGGAGGCAGCATCTCTCAAGGAACACTCAGCAATCATAGAACATACTAATCTTCTAGGCAGTGTCTTACTTGTCTGCCCTTCAAGAGTGAAATTAGCAGATAGACAGGCACAGGGCAAGTCACCCTCTTCCCACTCATGGTTTCATTGGAAATGAGTCTTTGGATTGGTCCATGGAAAGTGAAACCGTAGGGGCCAGTTAAGAGAATACTATCCTTCTGCTCCTTACCTACCTCCTGAAATTAATCCACTGCACAAAGCCAAAAGAAGATATATAATAAAGATGTAAAAAGGTTATGTAAATTCTCTGGGATGCAAAAGAGGAAGAGGACAAAGCAGAAAAGTGAAGTATGGGGGGAAAGGTTAGAGGGAAAACAGAATTCAAATAACAGCAATATATTATTAGCATCCCAAAATGTTTACATATTATGTGAATTTTACTTAAAATTTATTCTCATTGATCTGAAAGTTAATGCAGAAATGTGGGGATGGAAAAATCAAGGATATCATTTGTGGGTGGAAAGTAGATGCCATAAAATGGTTATCTCGATAATATTCTGCTCTGAATCCCTTCCTATAAAGTTCAGTGTGAAAGGGGTCATAATAATTTATTCATAATAGCAATAGGGAGAAGGAAAGCAGACCTTTAAATGTCATACCTCAATAGAAGTACAATATAAACCTGCTAATTTGTAATTAAGGGAACCCAGTTGCCCTAGGCTTCAGTTCTAGCAACTGTTCTGGAATGTTTATTTAACAGATCTTTTGTCATCTGACCCAATGGGAACAAATCAATGCAGCTGAATTTAAAAGACACTTAGACACTTAGCTGAAAGAAGATAATTGATTCCCTTATTACAAGGGCATTATTTTTCCCCTCAACCATAGTTTCAAATAAAAAGCTATCAGGCAATTTGGTGCATATAATTATATTTCCAAAAATAGATATAAAATAACCCAAGTCTCATTGTTGTATAAAATTATGCATTATTTAAACATCACTTGTTCGTGGATGTTGAAGAAAGGATACTATGATAGTTGTAGTAATAGTAGTAGTGGTAATAATAGCAATATGGCTATTGTTATGTATTGGGCTCAATTGTAAGACCACGTGGTAAGCTGAAGCAGCTAACGGCTCTCCAGCAACCCAGACTCCAGGTCTCCAGTGCTGCTATTGGCTGCCCCTAGGCGGCAATGGGTTGCTTTAAACCTATTGGCTGCTGCCTAGGGGCCAGGCTATAAATTGCTGCAAGCTGCAGCCCAATTCTCCATTCAGATCCTGCAAACAATAAACCATGAGCTTTGTTGAACTCACTGGCCTCGTCTCCTTTCCTGCGCGAAGAACTCACTACACAACAGCTATCATTGTTTAGATTTTCTGAACTTATTCCATTTCCTTAAATAACAAATAATTATAAACACAGTGTGAGAAACAGTATGACATAACACACAATATAGGTCTGAATGAAAACAATATCTGCTGTGATCTCCACATGACGTCAGGAAGGGAATCCAGCTAGTAAACATTCAGCTCCATCCAATCACACCTGACTATACCCTGAATTAAGGGATTACAGGATTGTAAAAAAGTCTGAGTGAAAATTTCTGCAGATGACCCCAGGTTAGAATTTGTTTAGCTGAGCAGTGGGAAAGGCTTTTTATCTTCTGGTCCAAACTCACCTTTTCTTGTGTAAATTTCTTTATGCAAGGCTTAACATGGCTTCTAAACAAGTTGACAGCACAAACCATCACATGACCCACAATGTCAGGCTGTTAGGAGGCTTCTGAACATGCTTGCTAGAATATGCTTCAAAAGCTTCTTTGACAGACTTGCTTTTTGTTTGTTTGTTTGATTCTTTTGGGGTTAGTATTGTTGATAACCTGGGAAAGTCCCTGCATTTTTCTTGGCAAGAACTGGTTTCCCATTGCCTCTTTCCTAGGGCTGAGGGAGAGTGACTGGCCCAAGGTCACCCACTACTGTATACCAAACTGGCTGACAAGCTCCTTAGGTCTGGATATATTAAAGAGTAGGGTTCCTCTCTCCCCTCAATGTCCTATATTGTAGATGGGCTTATTTTCAGCTGAAAATATCACATTAGTTATCAAGTTAGGGATCTGAAATTCCATATCAATTCACACAAAAACAGAAACATCACACATATATTTATCCCTTTCTATTCTTCTTCTTTTTGTTATGTTGAATAAAGCTGGTAGAAAGAAGGAGAAATTCCCCTTTTTCCACTAAGGACCTATTTTTCAGGATGTTGCTTAATCAGGCTATGGGAAACTATCAAATTTGACCAGAGTTGTTGAGAGAGAGGGAAACTTCATTCCTCCTCTCTCACACCCCTCCAATACACAAAGAAATCCTGCTGAAGATGTTGTAGTTTGTGAGAAAGCAGCAAAGAAGCTCAGAAACAGGTTGGCAAAAACAACAACAACAACAACAACAACAACAACAACAACAACAACAAACCCAAGCAATGCTCCCTGTCTTAATTTTGTAATTCTTAGAGGGTAAATAACAGATGCCCATTGAGTCCATTGGAAAAGTGGTGAATTTGGGTATTGTTAAAAAGGAGGTATTGTATTTCAAAGACATGCAGAAGATCATTAATTAAACGTTAATTACTGTAGTGCTATTGCATTAAAGGCAAATGTGTGTTAGAATGGCAGTAAAAAAAAAAACCTAACGTGGAACATGAGGGGGTTAATAACCCCCACAAAGACTCTGTCAGCATGTGATGCCCATTTTTACCTGCCATCTTTATTGTCTGTCTAATAAATCAAATGGTTTGGTTTTACTTCTTTTCTTGCAGCTGCAGTAAACTTTCCTCAGCTCAGGAGAATCTTTTGTATTTGTTATTGAACTGTGGGTTATGTACCAGCCAATATTTACATTAGATGGTCAGGAATATTAGGTTTCCAGCAGACAATAAGCCAGGACAATGGGCTGACTTAGCTTGTGGTTATTTGAACCAACAATCTTTCTTATGACGGTTGTCTCCAAGATAAGCTTTTCAAATGTGTTACTACTCTGATTCTAAAAAGACACTGTCAAAGAACTGACGTTGGGTGATCTTTTTTCTTAAGGTTACTGGCTACACACTACTGACATTCACCTATTCAATCGTAGGATGAAACAAAATATTTGCTTTACCTACCTTAGCCAATGAGGCAATTGACCATATTGTGCTATCTTTAATTTCTTATTGAGTAATTCTTTGGTTATTTGTCTGACAGAGCTTTAGGTGTACGATCAACTCATAAAAGAGTTAGATCAGGATTATGGTTCCCAAGACTACTTAGTAAAGTTCACAGTTAATCCCCGGATTTGAACTTGAATTTCTACCATTTAAATCCAATATTCAATCCATTTCTTCTCAGAAACTCTAAACTAGTAGACATAAACCTGGCAATGAGTCTGGAACAAAGGCTCATTTCTTCACCTCCCATAATCAGTAAAGTCACACATCCATTAACACATTTTTTTCATACAAATTCTGAATTTATCTAAAAATGAAGGTTCAGTATGAAACTTGTACATTGTATACAGCCACAAGGATTTATATGGAGTTGGACTTTTCAATGATTCATCTGAAAGAACAGCAAATGAGTTGAGACATTAATTAAGAGAAACACAATGAATTACTCATCATACGTATGATGGTATATTCCTGTGGGGAAATTTAATTTAGGGTATTTTGTTATTGTTACAGCAGTCTAAAGGTATCTGCCATTTATTAGTGGGCCAATATTACAAGAACATGAGAGCTGAAGTGCAATACTGCCTGAATAGGTATTTATGATACAAAAAGCTATACATCTTAAACAGCTATTTTTAGACTTGTCTCCAACAGAAATCTAAGCTTAACAATAATAAATTTAAAGAAGAGATCATTGCTTAACCTTTTCATGATACTCAAGAATCAACAGCATGTGATGAGCAGCCTTTGCCAACTGGGTTTTGAGTTTATTGTGTTTAAGTGGGACTTTCTTGCAAGCATTTCTATGTTTCCTTTTGTTGGTGCAGGACACGTGATTGGATATATCTTTGCCATAATGGAGCTCGTAGGTTCTACCTTAACAGCTACATATGCCCATCCAAGACCAACACCATCAAATTTTCTGCCAGCCATCAGCACCATGGCATCAAGTTATAAGAATCGATTCCCTCATTATTCTTTAACTCACAGCCTGAGCCTTCCTTGGAGACCTAGCACCTACTATAAAGTTGCTGCTATCACTCCGACTTTAGCACCATTTTCCAAGAGTTCTCATGGGGTCACCGCAAGCAACATGCTCCCCTTTGTGTCCAACCGAACAGCACTCTTTAGCAGGTACTCTCCTGATGATTGGTACAGAACAAACCTGACCAACTACAAGGAATCAGAAGCATCACGGCATAATGCTGAGAAAATGAGAGTAGATACTTCCCGGATGCTCCAGGATAAGGATCAACAGACACGGAAAACCCAAACAGAAACAACTAAAAATATAGGAGAGCGAGTCAATGATATCGTATTTTGGAAAACAGAGCTCAACCACGAAGTAGACGGAATGATTGGAGAGACAAATGCTCTTACAGAGATGAAGAAACGTCTAGAAAGAGCACTGGTAGAAACTGAAGGGCCCCTTCAGGTAAACAGATCAATTCCATTGATAACATATTTGATATTTCAGTGATACCTGCTGTGGTTCAGATATTTATATGCCCTCTTAGGTTCCAGTAAAATTATTTTAGATTACTTGGCAGAAGTCTAGATGGTTTGTGCATTTCTCCTAATAAGTATCTCATGTACTCTGTGAGGTGTAAAATGCTTATCTTTAGCTTCCATTTCAACTTTATCCATATATAATTTCCTCTTGGCTTTGATGACACTAGCAGTCCAGTAGGAATTAAAGTAATGGTGTTCTTACTCTTTTTTTATTTCAGTTGGGGGGGGATTAGTATCAGTGAATTTATTTATTCTTTTTGACAGATCAATAAACTGCTGAATTCAGACAAATCTTCATTTTGCCATGTAGAAAATTTAGCAAGCAATAATGTTATACTACTACACAAAAAGCAACTAGAATTAGTAGTTAAGCAAATAGTGGGTTAAGTTATCTGTGATTTAAAAACAACTATTCTTCCTCTGTATTTGATAAGCAGGTGAACAAAAAAGTGAAACCTACAAAGCAGAAATAAGGTTCTCCAGAATTTGTTCCTTCCTTCTCTGTTTTGTTTTTATCCATTTCATTTTCTCCCTATACCATACATTCCATATTTACAAAGCTGCTCAATCATCAGTGTTGTTTGTGGTGACCCTTCCTTCCTTCCTTCCTTCCTTCCTTCCTTCCTTCCTTCCTTCCTTCCTTCCTTCCTCCCTCCCTCCCTCCCTCCTTCCTTCTTTCCTCCCTCCCTCCCTCCCTCCCTTCCTCCTTCCTTCCTTCCTTCCTTCCTCCCTCCCTCCCTCCCTCCCTCCTTCCTTCCTTCCTTCCTTCCTCCCTCCCTCCCTCCCTCCCTTCCTCCTTCCTCCCTCCCTCCCTCCCTCCCTCCTGTATTGTGTATGAATGTATGCATAAAATATTAAATATTTAAATAAATGAATAAATTGAAATATATTTCACATTTTTGTCCCTCTCCTGTTGTTTGTTTAAATAATCCTAAGCCAATGTTTGCTATTGGATTGAGTGATTCTGTGCAAAATGGTCAGATACAGATTTTTAAAGTTCTAAAGGAAAGAACTTGGGGAGAAAAAACACATTAGACAGAAAGGACATATCTGCCACTGAAGAGACAGACAGGTGTTGGAGAAGAATAGCTTTTTTAATATGCAACATACTTTCCAATCCTGGAACAGATTCAGCAGTTTTTAAAAATATCTCAGCACAGAAATACACAATAACGTTTTGTCTCCTTGTTAGGTAGCCCAGGAATGCCTCCTTCACCGAGAGAAGAGAATGGGCATTGATCTTGTTCATGATGATGTGGAAAAACAATTGCTGACAGTAAGCTTATTTAACACCTGAAAAGGGAAAATTTGTTTGTTTGTATCCTGCCTTATTATTTTTTTTAAAAAATAATTCAAGACAATGCACATATCCAACATACCTTCCACCTCATATTTTTCCCACAACAACAACCCTGTGAGGTAGATCAGGCTGAGAGAGAATGTTTGGCCCAGACGCACCAATTGTGTGCTCATTTTTTCAGAGTTTAAGCTTGCATGGTTTTCTATTCATTGGGAGTGCAACTTTGCCCCAATTACTTGTCTTCAGATATTTTAGGCTACAAATCTCATCTCTCCTGTCCTGTCTGGCAATTGTGGGCATTGTCTTGCAGCACATGAGATGGCTCATGCCATTCCTTTCTTACCTACTCAGAGTTGCCTTCAGATCAGTTCACATTAGGGTGGCTAAAATATGGCATGTGGGCTTGGGCAATTATGAAAGTAAGTAAGTAAATAAATACAGACGTGAATAAGTGACAGTTTGTTAAAGGAAAACAATGCAAGAGACGCTTTGTGATACAACATATTCATGTTTTAAGTATACAATTGGTAGAGGAAAGCAATTGGTTTAAGAATCATTCCTTGATTGAAAATTCATAGAAATGCTGTGCCTGGAATACTTACAATTCTTTACACCAGCTATGCTGACTCAGGAATTCTGGGAGTTGAAGTCCACGAGTCATAAAAGAGCCAAGGTTGCCTATCCCTGCTTTACACTATTTAATAAGTTCTTTCTTCTGGTCTTCTAGTAGTTTCTGGATATTTGCAAAAGTTACAGAAGTCAGGAAATGTCCCAGCAAACATTTCACTTGTCTCTTTGCTATCTTGGATTTGCCTCTTGGCTCAGTCTTCCTTTGTACATCCTGCCTCTTGGCCTTTCCTTATTTGTGCTTCCCCTTCTCAAGTGTTTACTTCTTCAGCAGCTTCATTCTCCCACTACCAATGTTCCTTAGTATGTGAACTGTCAAGTAAGGACTATAAATCTTGCTGTTCCTCACAATCTTGACCTTTCTATTTCTGATAATTATTAAAGTTGGACAGATTACAATTTGAAGCCTCCATTTATAAGCTTCCGTTGGTTCTGGTCTTGTTAGATAATATTGGGCCCCAGACTCTAGGTCACAAACTTCTCCATGTAATGGCCGACCCCTTGTCACACATTAAGAGCTGAGCCAAAGCTGTAATCTGTGTACATTTTTTGCCAGTGTTCTCGATCAAAGATCATTCATGAAAAAGAGTCAGGAACATCTGGACCAGCCAATTACATTATCCATTTTATTCATATTTTTTTGAAAAATTCCAAAACACAATACCTGTTAGTTAATGCTGTTAACTTACTGCTCAAAGCAATCAAGAGAATGCTTTTACCAAAAGAAAGTTGGATTTTTAATTCGGGGTGGGGGAGGGCTTGAAAAAAATTAAGTCTTGGATAATTGTGTGTCCCTTGCTATTGCCTGGACCAAAGGCACGTGGATATCAACATTGAAGAGAAATGTTTCTAGAAACTACATCAAAACAAAATGATATTTGGGTCAGTGGGGGTATATAGCTGACCAGTGGATGTAAGAAAGAAGAGTTTGTGGGCCAGATTCTATCTTATAAAGTATGGGTCAAAAATTCCACAAACTTCTTATTCACTATCTATCTTCCTTCAAATTAATGAGAGACCAATAATAGCAACAAGGAACTGCAGTCAGGTAAAGGACTGCAATAACAACCAGAAATGATTAGTGGAATAACAATTTTGAATTTATGGAATTTGTATACAAATGGATAGATAAGGTAAGATAATAGATAAATCCATAGATGGAGTATAAAGTAGATATACCTTCAAGGATGCCTTTATAGCAAAGTCCAAACTTATGAAGTCTGGTCTAAAGTAAAGATTGGACATCCATTTGTCCAGGATGGTGTAAGGATTCCTTGGGTGGGGAGTTGGACTAGAAGACCTCCAAGATCCCTCCAGCCTTATAATTCTATGATTCTATGATCGTCTTATCTAAAAGCCCCTGACTTATTTAAATTTAGAAACATTTTTGCTTGAATAAAATCAGTTGCAGGAACACCTTTAAAGAGAAAAACAGAGCCATTTTTCTGTGCGTGAAATTCTTTTCCTTTCTTCAAATATGCTCAAATGATGTGCTTTCTTTGTTCAGTCTTTTGTCTTTTCACCTAAAATCACTGAAAACCGAACAGGTTGCCATTTATATTTTGATTCCCTGGTTAGTTATTCCATGCAAATGAAAACAATATCCATAACTGACCATTTTTATGAAATGTAAGCAAGAAAAGAATTGGAACAGGACAAATTTCAAAGTGTCCAACACTGCAAGTCAGAAGACACTGTCCAGTTATTTTATTTTGCTTGTTTTTCCTTCCTATCCATTGTCAATGGTAAGCAAAAATAACGGAAGTGGTGAGAAAAAGTGGGGAGTTATAAAGAAGGCTGGTCACATTTGATCTTGCCATAAGTGCGGTAAGAATGATACACAATAAAATCCTCACCTGTTTCTTTTCCTAAAGTGTGTGTGGGGGGGGGACAAGGAGAAATTGAATCTCAATTTCCTAAATAAACAATACAGTATATTCAGCTGGCTTTTAAATATTTAATAATATTGCTTTTTTTTTCTTATGCAGTAGAAGACCTTATGTTAGCTGCATAAGGAATTAGTTGTGCCTCTTGAAAAAAATTCCAAAATATGGCCCTTACTTATATATCATATATATATATATATATATATATATATACACACACATACATATACATGCATATACACCAAACAAATAGAACTTTGAAAGAAATCTTTTGAGAGTCTTAACAGAAAAAAAGGAGCCTTATTACGGTACTAGTGGAGAAGTCAATGCCAATACAGGCTCTCAAAAACCTCCAGAATAGATGAGGCTCAAATATTCAAGTCTTTGTACATTAGGATAAGATTTAGGACCAATATGGATGTCTTGAATGTGTTAGTGTATCTCTTAAAAAAGCATATATTCCCCAAAATTGTTGTCTTAAGTCTTAAAATGAGAAAACATATCTATTTGGCATCTTACAGGAACCAAACCAGCTCTCAGCCCTTCAAAGTAGTGCAGACAGTACACCAAAATCATGGTGTCCTGGTAGTAAGGCTACAGAGACTGAATCTTGCAAATCTGAAACTATTTCCCCTCTCCCCAGCCTTCACTTTCCAGACAACTAGGAAAGATCCCTTTTGAGATGCTTTCTCCACCTCCATCCCTCCATTGGACTCAGGTTTTGTTTGGTCTCTTAAGATTATTCTCACTATGGTTTGCAGAAGCTCTCAAAAGAAGGTTAAAATCTTAATCCTGCCAAATCCAGTAATATCCAAAGTTATGTCATTTGCAAGGCCCTAGGAATGGTGACCCAAGTCTGAATGAAAAAGAGAGTCCTGGAGGACTAGAGATGTCTCTTCCACTTTGAACAATTGTCAAAGAGGACAAATAGGGGTGTTTTCCAAAATGTATAAATCTGAACATTTTTTTTTACTAATCCCTGGAAATATATGACGGGGTTGTTGTTTTTTTCTAACTTGACCAGGAGGTTGATGTCATCCATTCATGCCAAGAGAGAATGAGAAGACACTTGGATAAGGCAATGGCCCAGCTTGCGTAAGAAAATATTTAATCTCAACTTCCTTTAAAAGGCCCTTAGAAATAAATTCTGAGGTGACCACCTGATCAATTTTCTCCATAGCACAGCTTGATAGTGAGAATCATTTCCTATATGTTCATGGCTTTCTTCTCTAGCAAGATCATAAAGAAACCAAAGGTGTAGGAATCATAAAACTGGATTCTAAATATTCAGTATTGGTAACAGACACAGAGGTAAATGTTGGAGGTCTTTAAAAAGCACTTTAGGTCTCAAGGGCTTACAGCAATGCCTAATAGATTAGCAAGTACCAATCTGTTTCCAGTCCTTGATAATGTCATAAAGTCAAGACAAAAGAAAGGTATTCTGTTTTGACCTTTATTCAGACCCAAGGCTCATGGCTATTTATAACTCCTCTTCTCCATGGAAATGATTTTCACCATTTGGGAAAATCTGAATAAAATTTCCCTTTTCAGTTTTGGATCAGCATTGAGAGTCTTGTGTTGATTCAATCTAAGCCTTTTGTCTGGATAGTCAATGTCTCAGAGATTCATTTTTAGTTGTCTGTAGTCAAGCTCTATCCAGACAATCAACCTGCTCTCTGAAAGCTGGGAAGACAATGTGAACAAGACTCATCTTCAACTTCTCCATCTTCTCATTCACACCTATCTAGCAGAGGAAACTGAAGAAGAGGGCTTGATTTGCTTTTATATGAAAATAAGCAAAAGCCTCTGGATGATATGAATCTGTGATAAAATTGAGTTCCTGACAGCCCAGAAATTTCTGCTAATGTTCCCTTAGATGTGAGTAGAATGCCCTGAGATCTCCCCTAAAATAGGAAAGTCAGAGATGTGGTGAGGATGGGAGTTGAGAGTGGATCCTAGTAATACACTCAACCAACCACCACACTTGCTTCTAAATAACTACACATGGCTCATAGTGCAAAATATGCAATTTTGGCAAGAGAAATCCAGCATTATAAAACTCTAGCTCTTAGAGTAGAATACGTGCACATCATGTATCTACTGAAAAGGGTCAGGGAGGCTGGGCTAAAATTGTCCAGTTCTGTTGGGTCCAGTGATAACTCTAGAAGAGAGGGGAAATAACTGCCCCTTTTAAAACAGGTAGCAGTACCCCCTACTCACAGTGATTCATACCTTAGCTAGCCGTGAGTTAGATTACTGTAATGTCCTATATAGGGAACTGCCCTTGACAAGCATTCAGACACTGCAACTGATCTGAAATGCAGCAACCTGGGTTGTTTGGAACATTTCACAATATACTGCTGTAACGTTCTCTTCTGTGAACTGGACTGGATTTCAGTCAGCTTCCCAGTGAAATTCAAGGTGCTTTTTGTCACCTATAAAACTCTACATGGATGGCTAGGCTATTTGCAGGACCACTTATCTCTGTATGCCCTATTTGCAGGGCCAACTATTTGTCTTTGCATGCCCTAGCAAAATCCACAGGATGGGATGGGCATGCTCCTTTGTTAGGATTCCTAGGCAGTGCCATCTCATGGGACCTAGGACTCATGCCTTCTCTGTCACAGTGTCTACCCTATGGAACATCCCCCTGGAGATCCAGATAGCCCTGACCCTGATGATCTTTCCATTAAATGCTCAGTTGTTCCCCCAAGCTTTTGGATGAGCACTGTTGGCTGGTTTTGATCATTTCTAACCTTTGGAATAAAATGATTTTTAAACTATGTATATGTGTGTGTGTATGTGCACATGTATGTGTATGTATGTATATGTGTATGTTCTGGTTTTGTTTTAACACTCAGTTTGCCATCATTATGAGGTAAAGGAGTTTAAGAAGGTTAATGATTTTCTTTGCAAAAGTTATAATCTTAGTTTATTTTCTGACCCTCATTTCACTACAGAGCTGATAGGTCAGCTCAGCATGAGCTGGAGAAAGACTTGAGTGACAAGCAATCAGCTCACCGAATTGATGACAAATGTCACGGTCTCAGGAATACATCTGATGGCATCGGCTATTATCGAGGTGTAGAGCGTTTTGATGCTACGTAAGTGTTGAATAGAGCCTACATATATATATATATAGGAGGTCATCTAGTCCAACCCCCTGCTCAGGCAAGAAACCCTATACCATTTCAGACAAATGGCTGTCCAGTCTCTTCTTAAAAACTTCCAGTGTTGGAGCATTCGGCTCAGGCTGAGTTTTAATTGGGGTTTTAACTGGGGTTTTACATGTTGCAGGGACTTAGTTTAATCTTTTTTAAATTGGTCTTAATTTTTGTATTAATGTTTTAAAAATTATACCCTATAAACCGCCCTGAGTCCTTCGTGAAAGGGCGGTATATAAATTCAATAAAATAAATAAATAAATAAATAAATTCACTGGTTCTGGAGGCAGGTTGTTCCACTGATTAAATGTTATAACTGTTAGAAATTTCTCCTTAGTTCTAGGTTTCTTCTCTCCTTGATTAGTTTCCATCCGTTGCTTCTTGTCCTGCCTTCAGTCACTTTAGAGAATAACTTGATGCCCTCTTCTTTGTAGCAGCCCCTGAGATATTGGAACACTGCTATCATGTCACTCCTCACCCTTCTCTTCGTTAAACTACACATACCCAATTCCAGCAACCGTTCCCTATATGTTTTAGCCTCCAGTCCCCCAATCATCTTTGTTGCTCTTCTCTACACTCTTTCTAGAGTCTCGACATCTTTTTTACATCGTGGTGACCAAAACTGGATGCAGTATTCCAGGTGTGGCCTTACCAAGGCATTCTAAAGTGGTATTAATACTTCATGTGATCTTGATTCTATCCTTCTGTTAATGCAGCCTAGCACTGTGTTGGCTTTTTTGGCAGCTGCAGCATACAGCTGGCTCATATTTACTATAATTCTGAGTTATTCAGTCTCTCTTAGCTACTTCACGGGGTTCTTGTCAAAATAAAAGGTGGGGAGACTTCTTTGTACATCACCTTCAGTGGCATGCATCCCTTCTTGTTCATTACAGAAACCTGAGGGCTATTTCCTTTAACAGGTGTACAGAGTTCAGTTCTATTTTAGCTGAGGATACAGCTGATGCAAAGTTGAAATGTCTGTGATTTTATAGATGAGTCCCTTGTGTCTATAAGTCTATAATACAAAGCTCCTTTTATACAAATCCTAGAGATATAAAGAAGCATAAACATCACTTTTTCAGAAATGTAAACCTTATTTGCGTGTGATCGCTCATCCTTTAATAACTTCATAGTTAATGCCTCTTATCTGATGGTATTACTTTTTCTCTCCAGAGCCAAATAGTGTATTTGAGGTGACATTAGTTCCTCACTGGATGCTTTATTCGCTAGAAGTGCATTACGAGCACAATGACTGGGGAAACTCTAACCTTCAAGCTTGACCTCCTCTGGCAGGCCAGCTCATTTGGTCCACTGGATCATTCCCTCCTCCAAAACTCCCATCTTTCCTTTAGAGTTGCCAGTTGCCCTGCCCTTTACCCATTTGAGTCATGTGTGCCTGCTCCTATTGGGAAAGCTAGAGGGATCCCAGGGTCTCATGCTCTCTTTGCTCTGTAAAAACAAAAAAAAAACATCTTTCCCCATGCCCTTCATCATGCCTGTTTTTCATCAGAGAAAACACCTGATCAATCCAAGACAACATGGGGATGATGGCTTCCTACATTATTCTGTATTGAGTAGCTCTTCTCCATGCATAAGGGGAAAAAATGGACTTTCAACTTCTCCTTTTAAAAACGTGGATGTCTCTGAAACATATCAGTTCATCCTAGCTCAGGTAGGTTGAACAAAGACTAACTTCAGCCTCTGTAACAAAGGCAATTGCCTTCCTTTGCTCTAATTGTTGCAAAGGCTTTTACAAGCTATAAAGATAGACAAGCTGGTGCCTTTGTTATTATTTCTGCTAAAAAGGTCTGTGAAAATGCTGGCTGAATTAGTGGGAGTTAAATTACAAAATACTGGAAATACAAAAAAAATAATAATTGGCACCAGAACCAGAACCACCTTCCACCTATTCCATTGGTAATACCAGATTGTTCTCCAGAAAAATTTCCCTCCAGTCAGAAAGTTGGAACAATAAAATGGAACAATCCACCATTATAAAATGCTTCTTCATGCTCATTTAAGAATATCCAGAATATTAAACAGTATGTAAGACGATGATTACTGAATTATACCTCCCTTTCCTTTTTTTAAAAGCAATACATGTGGTGAATGAATTAATGTTTGTGGAGGAGGCTAGATTTTGGCAGGCTTGACTACAACACCAGCATTTCTGACTGCAGTTATACTTCAGTTTCTTGCATTCACATCTCTCCTCCTCCTTCACTCCTCCCCTCTCCCTTCTTTCTCACAGAGGGAAAAAAATAGTTAAGGCATGCTTTAAAATGGGATGTCCAAACACCACAGATGGAATTGTTAAACAGCTCAAATATAGCAAACGTAACTGGGACACCTTTATATCCAGAATTAGTTTTTGAAGAAAGAGCCACACATACTATTTACAAATTGCTTGTTTGTCTCTTCTACTTTCCCAGGATTTCAGTGCCAGAATCCTGGGCCAAATTTACTGATGATAACATTCTGCGCTCCCAGAGTGAGCGAGCTGCCTCTTCCAAGCTCAGGGATGATATTGAAACTTTGCTTGTGGTGACTGCCAATGAGATGTGGAACCAATTTAACAGAGCAAATGTTGCCTTTACCAACCGCATCTCTGAAACTGCTGATGCCAAAAATAAGATTCAGGCTCATCTGGCTAAGGTGAGATCAATTTCCCAACTTGAACTCTACAGTGCCTTTCTCAGTGGTTGTGGTTTATTGTAGAAATTGCACAAGGATTTCTGCAGATATTCTGATCTCATGTAAATATCTCCATCCCAGTATGTCAATGAAGATTCTCGGTTATCCAAGTAGAGTTGTCTGGAAGTTCGGTCATGGCAACTGCACTTCTTTTCTGGTTTGAAACATTTTGCTGCTTATCCAAGTAACATCTTCAGTCATAGAACCAGTCCGGCTATAAGCTAAGATGTCCTCACCACCAACTCATGCAATACTTGCCAAAATTCACCAGCATCCTCTTCAGTTAGTCAAGGAGAGAGTGCCAAAATAAGTCTTCCATTACCCTCCTGCTCTCGTGTCTCTTATCTCTGCTTTGTGTGTTTCTTTTTTCAGTAAGATAAATAAACATATAATATACATTATTCATATAACCTATAACATATACATAAAATTTCCCTTGAGAGTGGTCTGGAAACATGAAATATAAATAAACTAATAAATAAACATTGCCAGCTGGCCAACTACTCCAAAATGACAAAACAGGGGCATCTCAAGTTGCTAAAGCAGTTAATCAGTGATGGAAAAAAAAGGAAACCCACTAATTGGTGCAAGGGATTTGTGCAAGTGCCAGACAATGGAAAACCAGAGAAAGTCCATCTACAAGCAATTATAATAACTTAAATCACAGACCAGGCCTTCGCTGTTTCAGATTTTTAGCAGTCACCTTTCTTTACCTAAATGTTCTCTTTTGAAGTCATTGAGATCTGTATATGTAAATCCTTTGATATTTTTTTTAAGTCCCTTCAAGTCAGTTTTTGACTCCTGGTGGATAAGCTCTTGAAGTGTTCTTCAGTTTTCAGAAGAGGTTTTTGTTATTGTTTTTGGCTGCTGCCAGCTTCCTAGGGCTGAGAGAGTGAGTGGCTTGTCACCCAGCAGTCTTTGTGCCTAAGGCACAACTAGAACTCACAGTCTCCCACTTTCTAGCCTGATGCCTCAATCTTGACACCAAAGTTGCTCTTAGTGTTATTGTATTTTTATTATATCGCTAATTTACATTTGGCTTTGAAAGTCTGTGGGTAGTGATGGATGTAAATAAAACAAATCTTAGAGGAATATGGCCCAAGGCCACCAAGATGGCTTCCTGTCTTAAGGTGAGATTAGAATTCATGGTGTCCTGGTTTCTGGCATAATGCCTTAACTACCACACCAAAGTGGCTCTTTAGATCCTTTGATTAGACATTTTTTTAAAAAACGCCTGCAGGTTTCTAGCCCAGAATAAATTCTCAAAAGTCACGATCAGAAGCCTCTGCTTTGTTCTCCATTTGTTGTTAAAACTTTACAGATAGTCCTTGACTTACAAATATTTGTCTAGTGCAGGGATAGGCAACCTCGGCTCTTTTATGACTCATGGACTTCAACTCCCAGAATTCCCGAGTCAGCTGACACAGGAATTCTGGGAGTTGAAGTCCATGAGTCATAAAAGAGCCAAGGTTGCCTACCCCTGTAAGATCATTTGAAATTACAATGGCACTGAATAAGTGACTTATGATCAAAATTTGGCACTTGGTCACTGGCATGTATTTATGACAGTTGCTCTCTCTGGGGGGAGTGGTGGTCATGTGGTTATCATTTGTAACCTTCCCAGCGGCTTCCAACAAGCAAAGTTAATGGGGTGGGACCATATGATTCCCTTAACAACTGAAGTGATTCTCTTAACAACTGTGGCAAAAAGTGAGGCACAATTCACTTAACATCTGCCTTGCTTAGCCATAGAAATTTTGGGCTCAGTTGTGGTTACACATCAGGGACTACCTGCACATTAGTTAACTCATTCTCAGTAATTTCACATTTCAGAGTTGCACCATGGCTTCCCTAAACAGCCTTCCCTTTTTTATAATTTTATTTAACTTTGCAGTGACAAGTAACACTTTAATCTTCACTGGCAGCTCCCTGCAGAGATGGTTAGCAAAGAGCGGTTGCTACAGCTGATAGAACTGATTGCTGTTTTCAATTCCTCCCCCCCAAGTTGAACAATCTGGAATGGCGTCCCCCCCCAACATAGTGAGGGAGGAAGAAGTCACTAGAGATTTGATTTAGCCTATGCCCTAAAGAAAGATTCCCTCTTTCTCACAAGATGATAGAGGAGAGTAAACTAGAATCTCTCTGGAGACTTTACTGGATTATCAACAATTTCCACAGGCCATATGTTTCCCTAGGACAACGGTTCTTGCAACTGTGAGGGCATTCTTGCATGTTTAACACACTGTTAATTCTCCCTCTTTCATGATTTCTGAGAAGCAAAGGAAAAGCGGTTCTTTTTTGTTTTCGTTTTTGCCTGCTTCCCCAGGCCCTTTTCATAAATACAAAATCTCTCCTCAAAATCATCGTCATTCAAGCTTGGATCTAGTCTAACAGTAGTAACTTCTGAGAGCAGCATAAGGGGATGTTACTTTCCGCTACTTGCAGTGGCTACCCTCTCCCCATTCACTGTAAAAGAGACACTTGATGAAAGCTTTTTGTTGGGATAGCCCCCGTGAAATATTAGATTCTCCTTGAAAATAGCCTTGGGCCCGCAAATGCATAGCAAAAAAACATGACCATCTAGTTTTGCCAGATAGAATAGGGAGATATTTATTGCAATGTCACACTCTATCAGTCTTTCCTGTAATGCACAACTTTTGCAGGGATTTGGATGGCTGTTCTGTTGATTGAGACTGGGCAAGGCTTTTGCCAGGCCCAACGTTAGCGAGGGCCAGGCAAAACAAGATTTGAATTTCATTTCAAGATCTGGTTATTTACTATAATAATCACTTTCTGCATTCAATAATTTCCCTATTTTTTCCTTTAAAAATTAAAGGTAAAGGTAAAGGTTCCCCCGCACATGCATGCTAGTCATTTCTGACTCCAGGGGCCGGTGCTCATCTCCGTTTCAAAGCCGAAGAGCCAGCGCTTGTCTGAGGACGTCTCCGTGGTCATGTGGCCGGCATGACTAGACGCCAAAGGCACACGGAACGCTGTTACCTTCCCACCGTAGTGGTCCCTATTTTTCTACTTGCATTTTTATGTGCTTTCGAACTGCTAGGTTGGCAGAAGCTGGTACGAGTAACAGGCGCTCACTCTGTTATGCGGCACTCGGGATTCGACCCGCCAAACTGCCGACCTTCTGATCGACAAGCTCAGCGTCCTAACCCAGTGAGCCACCGCGTCCCTTAAAAATTATATAATGGCAAAAAAGGTCAAAATTGAATAATTTAATGCAGCAGTCGCTGGCTGGATTTATGTTGTCTTACAGAACTAAGATGCAGTTGGGGCTGGGGAATCAATATAGTCTTTGTTAAAGAAACATGTAAATATCATATTGATTTTCTAACCCTTCCCCTTATTTTACCAAATTGTAGACTCTTCAAGAAATCTTTGATACAGAGATGACCATAGAAGCGATTCGGAAGGCTATTCGGGAAAAAGGACCTCCTTTGAAAGTTGCCCAGACTCGCCTTGATGAGCGCACACGTAGACCTAACGTAGAACTTTGCCGAGATTCTGCCCAGTTACGGTAAGGGAAATCAAGATCCTCTACCCTTGTTATTGGATTATTGAAAGGAAGGAAGGAAGGAAGGAAGGAAGGAAGGAAGGGAGGGAGGAAGGGAGGGAAGGAGGGAAGGAGGGAAGGAGGGGAGGGGAGGGGAGGGAAGGATTAGATAAATAAAAAATGTTTATAAACAGCAAAATTGGCAGACCTTTGGAAAAGTGTCTTAATCAGGCCATCCTACTATATATATATGTATGTATGTAATTTAACTACATTATCTGATTAAGAGCTGCTCTCCAGATTTATCCCACATTATTTTCTACCTGATCCCTTTTACTGAGCTTCAATAGGCATGAAGCCTAGAGCTTTCGTCATACAAAGCATATACAGAACCATTAGTGGTTCAATTCTTTCCCTTTATCACATCCTCATTCTTTATTTTTCATGTACAAGCTTGCATACTTAGAGACTGCTCAGGGACACCAATCAACCAGCCACAGAACAATAAATTCTTAGGGCAAGAAGGAGTTGAAGATTTTTTTTCTTTGTTCTGGAGCATAACGTTCTGGAAAAATGTCCCTGTAAAAAATCATCCTCTGAAATACATGGTCCCATGCTCTGTAATGTGGCTTCAGATCCTTTGAATATCCCTCAGTATAACTTTAAAGACTTACTTAACTCCAGGACTTACAAGAATCAGCCACCCATCTCCTGGGTTGTTGGTTTCCTGGTTTAAAAAAGAACCCTACCAATGGCATCTGTAATATTTAGTGCATATTTTTTGCAGAACAACCTCCTCCAACCTGTTCTCAGTACTAAGTGAAGATTATGGGAACTGTAGTCTCATACATCTTAAGGGCAGAAAGGGAAGGCTACTACTAAACTGGAGGAAAGAGCCAGTGGAACAAATACAGGGATGGTGGCTAATTTGGAACCCCAAATTCAACTGGGGTTCAATCCTTAAAAAAAACATAATCAGCTGCAGAGCCAGCATGCACCCACAGAGAAACCACAGCATAGTTTCTTTGCAAGATTTTGGAAGTGAGTTTCCATTGCCTTCCTGCTAGGATACAGCAACAGAGGCTGGCTCATGGCCATCCAGCTGGCTTTGTGCCCAAGGTGGGACTAGAACTCATGGTCTCCAGGTTTCTAGACTGGTGCCTTAATTACTATATCAAGTTACTATATCAAACTGGTTCTTAGGACAACCATTGGATGAAAGCAAAGAGGTAGAGAAATCTAACTCTTTGCTGCCATTTTGTTGCTGGTTGGGCTGATGCAGCCCAGATTTGATAGCTCTGGTGCTAAGGCAACCTGCTGATACTACTCTGCCTGTAAGCACCAGAACTGACTTTCTTCCCTGACAGCAATTTGGACATTCTAAAAAAGTCTCCTTCCTTGAATGTAGCCACTCTGAAGTCTAACATTGCAATGAGGAAGATGGGGGGGAGGACTGATGTGACAGGCTTGACCTGGAGCCTAAGAGAACTTTCCTTTCATCCCTTGGAACCACCTAGGAAACTGAATAAAGAGTTGGGACAGTATTGCTTAGCCCTTTCCATGTCTGCTTTTAATAACTTTTTCTAATTTGCAACATATTTAGCCTTTTAGATTCATGTACACCATTAATTCAGTTCATTCAATTAGCAGTCAGTGAGAGTATGATTTTCTGTTTAAGAGCTTATTTTCTTATTTTAATTTCACAATTAAATTTGCACAGTATGAATCTGATGCAAACTCAGAACTAAAATAGAGGTATACCCAGAGTATGATTTTGGTCACAGTTGATGACCTGCTGGTATCCATAATATCTAAGTATAACTGACTTAGTCTGACTCTTAACTGTTCTTCAAAGGACAAACCCTAATAGCTGGCTTACTTGGCATTTCTGATTGGATAGAATTTGTGAATGAACTGTCAATCAGTTATAGACCAACTGTCTCTCTTCCGGAGCGATGGCAAAGAAAAATCTTCCTCATGCACACTTCCTCTGGACTCCTAGTATCAGCTACAACGGGCAACAGGAAACAAGACTAAGCACACTGTTTCTGTAACATTTCATGGAGATTCTAGGTTCCTTTTTCCATTTGGTTCATTAGCTAGAAATCAAGTTTCACCTTAGAGTGCCTTTTGAAAGGATCTGTTCTGCTAAAAAGTTTTCTTCATCCTTCAGATATTCAGAGTGAAGACTTCATTTTGCCCAGTCACTTGAACTGACATAAAAGAGACAAACTGACATATGAAAACACTAGTATGCAAACAGGAAACCACAATTTTCCATTCTTTTCTCATTTTCCTCCTAAGTAATGCTGCTTTGTCACACTGACTCTTTCTCAAACATTTTTTGTCTCACTGGCTTCATGGGGGAAAAAAAGTGTAACTCTTACGCAATTGAGAGTAGTAAATGGCCAATTTATTGGGGACACTTCCTTGTGAAAAGCTAGTATGCTGATCAAAAAGTTATCAGGTATTGTAGGGTTTATTGCATAGCTATTTACACAGTACATATTATGTAAATACAAATACTTTGTATTTAATAATAACAATGATAATGGCTTTTCAAAACATTATTTTTAATCTGTAAAAGTTTGCAACTTTCCCTAACCTGGAGATTTCCGTATGCAGCTTTCTTTAGCTTACACTACTGTATGTCACCTAATGCAAGCTTTTTGAAATGTAATGCATGTACCCCAATTTAGTATTTTTGAAATTCTTTGAAATATAACTTCCCTGAATATATTTTTAAACAGAATGCATCATTTGGCATGTGACTTTCGAAAGCATGCTTCTATTTCTGATGCACCTTGTTTTATCTATTTTTCGTATTTCTAAACCATCTATCTCCCTCAGGAAATAAAGTAGTCTCTTGGGTAAATTTTTGACAAGAAAAGGAGTTGAAAAGCCTAAAGCACAAAAATAATGTATTAATGCCCTTCCCTGCTTTCTTCCCACTTAGCCTTGTGAATGAAGTATATGAAATTGATGATACAATCCAGGGACTGCAACAAAGACTTAGAGATGCTGAAGATATTCTCCAGACACTGCTACACACCAAAGCCAATTTGGAACACGACCTTGCTGTCAAAGCCAATTCACTTTTCATTGACCAGGAGAAATGCATGGGGATGAGGAAGACTTTCCCTAACACACTGAGGCTGGTGGGGTACACATAGGTGGGTAGTGACTTCAAAGAAATTTGGGAAATATGGACCTGACTAAGTAATAAAGTGTGTCTAGGGGAGGTTTGCTTTCTTGCACTTTTATGAAGTTTTTATTTTTGAAGATATGGTTATATTTTCATAAATTAAAAGTTTCTCTGCATAGGAATACAGCTACTTCCTACGTGGTGTGTCTGGTGTATTTTCTTTTCTAGGTGGATATTCTCCTTTAGTACATAACACTTGCTGTAGGCTGTAGGCAACTAAGTGGCACACAGTCCAATTTTAATGATACTGACCATAATTCAGCAGCTCAGATGTACTTACCACTTATAACTGTATATGGAATGATGTCACATGTTCTAGCTGAATAGGAGGAAGTGTATGGAAAATAAAAGGGGAAAGACAGCATACTATGTTTCCCTCTAGTAAAAGTGGAATCTAATTGTTTTAAATCCCCTATTCATCAGTTTAAGGGATAGATTGCCTTAAGAAGGCAGAATAAAATCAATTTTCTATTTTCTCCACTCAAGCAAATGACTTCTTCTGATCCTGGTTGTACGTCTTCAACCCTGACTCAGCTTTTAGAGTGATAATTTATTCTTGCTAACTCAGCATACAGTTGTGAAGATTTCAAAATGGAAATTCTTCCATTCCCCTGTTATAACTCAGTGGAAAAAGGAATAACCCAGAGGAAAACCAAATAACTAATAATCATTGTGTGCATTTTTGGGAATGTGGGAGCTTCAATATGGATTATTGAATATTCTTTAAAAAGAAGCTTCTCAATTTTTGCTTTTCAAAGTTATTAGATTTTTACACATACACCAATTGTCTTTCCTTTGAGGCAGAGGTTTGGTACTAATGTAAATTTAGTAAAGTATCGATCGAATTCCTCATAGGAACATTTTTATACTGGGTACAGTATGTTGATATAATCAAGGAGATACATTTTCTATAAAAGCCTGCAAACACTGTTTTTGGGAGAAGTGAGCTGCAGTTACTGTGGTAGATTTGAAGAGATACATTGGAAGTTCAGAGGCATCCACTTATAAAACAGCTCTCTGTAATTAAAAATCTGTATAATCATTACCCACAAATCTCCATGATCCCAAATTGGTCTATAATTACCATAACATTCCACATTACATATCTGAAGAGTGGTGTCACAAGCCCAGATAACAAACAATGGGATATTTCTTTGCCACGGCACCTCCCAAATCCATGAAGAATCTTCCTGCTTTCTTGATATTTAAATGGATTTTGAGATGCACATCTCATGTTATTTCTGCACATCAAAGACAGTTCTCTGTTTAATGATACCATACATCTTTACAAAAGAAAAAAAAATCTACTGCCAAAAACTGACAGATTAAGGCTGGATAAATTCTGGATGCAATAGAGAACAGGGCTTTCCCCCCATCTTTTGATTATCTTTAACTTAAATCTAATTTAATCAATGTTCAGTAAGAGTCTCAGCACAAATGGTAGAAATATCTTAATCTGAAATTTCCATGTCATGAAAGTCCTGCTCCACAATAAAAATAGCAAGTAAACATGCAAAATAAATAATAATAAACCTATCTAAAGCAGAGTTCCCTAATCTTTCCAGCGTGAGGGCTGACAGGACAGAGGGAGAGGAATTGGTTCCGCGCTCGCCCGCCACTTCACGTCCCAGTTCCAAAAGGCTCAGGGCCTTATCTAAAGCACCTTTCTTTGGAAAATAAATTCCAGCTAACTTGCATAACTAAAATACAGAAGAAGGGAAATTGCACAAACTTTTTGGGGGAGATAAAAAATCCAAAGCATTGGGGCCCCATAAAAAAACACCCTGGTTCTTAGAGGCATGAATCCACTAACACACTGAATTCATTTTCCATCCTTACAGCCAGGATTAAAAAAGTCAATGGCTGTAACAAATTTGAAAAAAGGATAATTGGTTGGTTACCCATAACATCTTCCTGCCTCCCACAACTCATATTCTCCCAATAATGGACAGACATGATCCATGACCATCACTTTAAGCTCCTTAAGTGGTTTTGTACCATACATCAAACCTAAAATACAGGTGAAATAATTGGTGGATGAGTATCATGGGAATGAGCACTTCAGGGCATGCAGCATGCCTACCTGGTAAAAGCTGTGTCCCCTAAAATTGATGCTCTGCAATATACAGAAGATGCCAGATTGGAAAAGACTGGAAAGGGAAGTCTTGTGTGATAATGTATCTCAGATCCAGTGTGTGGTTGCCATTCCAGATGGCATACTGTGTGTTTCCTGATATGACTGTCTCCTTTAATGGAAGAAGCTTAATATTGCCTTGCTGCAGAGCCCTGAATGTATATCCACATTCTAGATCTTGCGCAGCAATCTATAAAAACAAGATTTCTAATCCCCCCATATGGAAATATTCTCTTTGATGTGAAGGTGGTTCTTCACAGAAAATGTTAGGCATGAATAACAAGATGCACACCTGAAGAGTTCAATTAACTACTTTATTGCTCATGCTTATTTCATGGAAATCTCCCTAGACAGGTGGTCTGCAACTGAGTCAGACTAGATAATACCGAGGAGGTCTGAACGTAGCAATAAAGGCATACCTCCTGATCAGTTTCTCAGCAAGTGGGGTTAGAGCATATAGTGCAAGGTATGAACCCCATAATTACCAAGAGATGTTATCATCAGTGCCTCAAGTAGAACAAGATAAGTGGAAGGAGGCTATGGATAGAGAAATGGAATCTATGAATGTGCATCAGATGTTTACCCTTATGAGATGTACGTATTGATGTAAAAGAAGCTGTGCCAATATTTGAGGACAATGTTGCATGTATAAAGATGGCAACGGGAGAAAGTATCATCCGTTCCTGTGTTTCTGTGACTTCTCTCTTTACCTCAGGTCTATCCTCTTCTATTCCTACTATTTCTGACCTGCTATCCTGTTCTTTCTTCATTGAGCTTTGAGTAGCCTCTTCTTCCTGAGAACTAGTGCTATGTGTTGGCATGAACACCTTGGTGTTAGCATGCACTCTGCCCCAATTGTTTTGTTCTGCAAAACTCACAGACCTTGAAATCACAACCTTCTTTGTTCCATCTGTGAATCTATACCTTTTGGAACCTGGCTCATATCCAACAAACCTAGGTTTCCTGGCCTTTCCTTCTGGTACTTTTGGGAATATGCACCCAGGCATAACTGCCAAATGTCCTTAGTTGACCCAATGAAGGTTTTTTTCCATATAAGAGGTAATATGAAGTTTCATTGATAGCAATGCTCCATACCCTGTTTACTAGATAGTTGGCTGTTTTTATGGCTTCCCCCCTGTAGAACTACATGTGAAGCAGCATTTCACCATGCAAATGTTCTCGGCTGCTCTACTGGCATCCTTGAATATTGCAGTTGTAGGCTTGGGCTGTGCGTTGTCGTCACCTCCTTTCTGCTGCCTTTGCCATTTCTGTTCCTCCTCCAGCAACTGGCCAGTCAAATAACTCATGGTTAAGTCCCTCTCTTGCATGGACTCTCAACTGGTCACTAGGATGTCCCATGAATTGTCCAATGAACTGAGCACCACATACATTTTGTGTGCCTCAGTAAAAATCATTCCTCTTTCTTCTAACTCTAGGAATATCTTTCTCATGGACTGCAAATGCATAGATATGCTCTCTCCCAGCTTCAGTTGGGCCTTATATAGTTTTCTTGTCAGCATTACTTTGCTGCTCGCAGTCTCTCTCTCACATATACACTGTGCAAAGCTTCCCAGCACTCTTCAGTAGACTGGAGACTCCTCACATGTATCAGCTGGCTATCCTGCAAACTCAGGATTATACTGGCCAACGCTTTCTCATTCTTTCTCCAGTCTCCATCATCCAGGGTTGCAGGTGGATCAGCAACTATCATCCACAGCTCCTCCCTTCACAGGTACATCTCCATTTTCAGACTCCAGGAGAGCTAGCTTGTCTCATTCAGACGACATACTATGAAACCTCCTCCTATTATGCTGATGGAATCCATGTTGCCTGCTACCACCACAAACCATAAAAAACCACAAGCCTTAACTCCTCTGGCTCTGGCTCAAGCTCTTACTGGGTTTCTCCTCATTCTGGGCCCATAACCTGTCAGAGCATGCACAATCTGAGGTAACCCAGGAGTAAACAGTGGGTCTATATTAAATGGTGGTTTATCTTACACTATTTACAATATCATATACCAGGAACAATATACATACATGTGTTAATACAGCAGGCTCCAACACACAGCAGTTACAGCAGGAAACAAAAGAGAGAGCACACATCAGCAGAGCCTTCCCTTTATACAAATGCTCTTAAAGAGACACAAACCCTGCTGAGTCATTCTCATCATTACATTTCTTACATTACATCTTACATTACATAAGCTGGTTAGCTGTTAAATCGATACCTTGACATCCTTGCTCAACAAAATTATAGAGAACACAAAAGAAGATAAGCATTGAAGGTTTAACTCACAACTATATACATATTGTATGCAATATATGAAAGTGGACAAGGGACCAATTCAGAACACATGGGATCCAACAGCACTGACCTAATACATTATCATGTGCAAGTTTCTGTGTCTATATTTGGCTGAAATTTCAGATAGTTTTCTTCTAAAGGAGACTAGCATATTTGAACTCCATAATAAGAGCCAATGACTATGTAATTGTCTCTGTTGGAGGACATCTATGTTCTTATTGTTTCTTCATGTTTTTCTGGCAATATGCCTGAAGATCCTCTTGGCAAGAACCTGACTGCATCCTGGCAGAATGTTCTGTCAAGACAGCAGGCCCAAACAGGAAGTAATTATTCTTAGCAACTCTTTGAACCAGAAGTATACCTCCTGTAATTTTAAAATAGACTATTTTATACAGTATACAACCATAGGGGTTAGGATTATTATCTCAGTCTTTCTCTAGCTATCAGACAGTATGCAACTTCAAACTACTGTCCTTTTATGAATTAAATTCCTCTCACCATCATTCTCTTCCTATCCTCATATGTTTTTAAATGCCCTCATTAAATACCGCATAAATAAATGAGTGCACTGAATTAAAATTGACCTTTAAGTTCGTTAGTGGTTAACATCACTAACTCTGTTCTACTGTTGATTTTTGTCCATTTGTTTTGGTCAAGGGTTATTTTTGACTAAAGTGTTCTTTCCTGAGGAATTCCAGTAATTATTGTTGCTTTGACCTAAGCCACTCAGAAATAGTAATAATGAAAAAAAACCAAAGTTTCTCAGCATAATGCAATTACCTTAATTTTCTGTTCCTGTGGAATCTGGAGGCATTTCTAATTGAGAGGGACAATCATTGTCAAGAGAGTCATTATGGAGTGCTTCCAGTGAGAGAGGGCCATTGTGTTGTCCATCAAGAGATATTGCATAGTTATTTCACCTTTTCCTATGAAACAGATGTTTTTTAGAAAGTTATATGATGCAAGAAGAGGTGCGGAAGAGGTGCGGAAACAGAATGATTAGCAATAGAGGTGTGGCATATCAGGAGCTCCCCTACAATTTTATGTAGTAAGAGCTTCATCTGGATGTCCATTTTATTGCTATGTTGCTTGAAAAAGAGAGAACATCTGTGCACTCAACAGTCCCTTGCAAGTTGGTGAAAGGGAGCAGGACTGATAAAGAGAGCCTGGTCTGACTAAGCAGCTGAAAAGGAGAACAGATGGTAAAAGCTGCTGGTTTTACTCTGAAGCCTTCACTGAGTTCATCTGGGGATAAGTTCTGAACTAGACCTCAGTGGGGTTTTTAAAAAAATCATGCAGTCCAGAGTTCAGGATTTCTGGGAGGAGGGAAAAAAAAAGAGAGGTACATTCTGAGGAACTGAATGACTCATTGTTCCTGACTTGATGCTGAGCTGGGATTGGCTGCACTAGCCTCACTTTACTGCAGTCATTTATCAGCACAAGTCATTATCAATATCCTCTCTAGGGACCCTGAAAGCAAGCCTTCTCTATGGCAGCACCTGCCTTCTGAACAAAGTCCCCAACTCTCCTGTTTAGAAGACCATGGAGAAGAGCCCTGGAGATCATGAAGAGCCATGGAAACCAGGTTATTCATCCAGGCCTTGACACTTTTCATCTTTTATTGTGGTTTATTGATTTTATTGTACTTTTATTATGAGTTGCCCCAAAGTAATTAAGAGCTGGGTAGCATATAGGTTTAATAATAAATAATAATCTTAGACTATAATTTCCACAGTCCTCTTTCCCCTTTTTAAAATAGATTGCTCTACTCAGTGCTTTTTTTGTAAAAGAAAAAGGTGCCGGAACTCACACGTCATACAACCCGCTTTGCCTACCCTACAAGGTTCCATCCAAAAAAGGTGCTGGAACTCCATTCTGAGCATTCTATGAGAAAAAAAGCCCTGGCTCTACTCATCAAGGAGTCAACCTACAGATTGCAAACTAGATATTTTGTCCCTGGCTTAACACATGTAACTGAAAAGTTTCATCTCTATGGTAGCTTGTTTAGCATGGAATTCTTTTCCAGGGGCTACTGTTCCTAGGAGCCCAGCTCCTTATTTTTTTTTCCTCATGAAATGCTCACAGGGTTGTTTACAACTCTCACACAAAACCTTACAGCTAAACACCCTTCTCAAACTATGGTTAGTCCTCCCTTAATGGTCATTTGTTCAGCGATAGTTCAAAACTGAATGAAGGGACTTACCACTGCTGCCCAAACTTATATCTGTTTCAATCTGAAACCACGGGATTGCAATCTGACTGCTTGGCAACCCATTCACACTTATGGTGGATTGCCAAGGTCCCTGCAATCGTGATTACTAGAATTTAAAACTTGGCAAACTTGCCACGTTTTTTTCTCCTAATCTTTGAGTCTTAGATTTTAACTGTTGGCCAAAATATTAGATTTTATTTTATTTATTTTTGTTATTAGCCTGCTTTAAATTTATTGTTGAGGAAAAATAAAAGAGACATATGCAGTGTTGTGGACAGTTTTGGCGTTTCTGTTATGCTCATTAATTATAACACCATTGCTCTGCAAATTCCCTTCTTCCCTGTAAGTTTCTGGGTACAATTCAAGGTGTTGCTTATCATCTATAAAGTTCTGTATGGGTCAGGGCCAGGCTATTTGTGGGATCGCTTCTCTCCCATTGTTTCTGCTCACCTCACCAGATCTAACAGGGAGGAGGGTATGCTTCAAGTTTCTTCCATTAAACAATGTCATCTTTTGGACCCAGGAGTCATAACAGCAGTTCCTGCCCTTGCAACAGCATCCCTCCAGAGAACAAGATAACCCCGACCTTGTTAGACTTTCTCAAGGCAGTGAATTGCGGTTGCCAAGGCATTTAGGACAGGTCTGCTGTGTTAATCCATCATAAATTGTTCATAAAATTTCATAAGCGTAAAATTTCAGTGTAATATTTTTGATTGTCGTGTGTGTGTGTGTGTGCATGTGCGTGTGTTTGTAGATTTTTAAAATTCCTGACTAGTCTAAAAACTGTTAGGAGACATGTCATTTATCAATAGCTAGGAGGGTAGATATAATTAGTTTGTGGAAAATTCCCTTTTATCTGAAAAACATATCCCCACCCTTCCTGCTGGATCATTTTGCCTGTCATTCTGGCATGTTATTCTAGAATTATTCATAATGACCCAGCAGAGCAATGGAGTCATTCTAACCATTAAAACTGGAGTGAGACCAAGGTGATCTTCAAGTTCGTCCTTTTGCAAAAAAAAATAAATAGTACATTTCATAGCGCTGGCAAAAAAGGGATTGGAAAAATTACGGAGGAAGGAAGGAAGGAAGGAAGGAAGGAAGGAAGGAAGGAAGGAAGGAAGGAGATAACTACAGAGAAGAAAGGAAGGGAAAGGGTCTCAACTACTTTTGGTTTTGACTTTGCCCACCATTGGAATACAATACATCCCAACACAATATAAAACAGGTGTCAGCAAAGGTTGCCCAATTATGAATTACAGTCTTTGTTGATTATAGATATGTTTGGATTTTTACATAACACTTTTGGAGGAAGATCCATGGCTTTTGGTGAACTTCACGGAAATTCTATGCTCGCCAAGTTGTCAAAATAAAACCCATAGTCAATGTTCTAATTTTAACAAGAATTATTCAGCAGATGTTTAGTTTGGAGAAGTCAGTTGATGACATGCAGGTTACACAAACAGGTACACATTTTTTGATCATTGCTCTCACATGTATTTATTTCCCTATTTCTTATTTCATATGCTTTCTCCCTTACTGTCTTTCCAATTCATTGACTACCAAAGGCTCTTTCTTACTTCCTTGCCTAATTTATTATTATTATTTTTTAAAAAAAACATTTTTATGGCATCCATCTTGTGTCAATCTATAGCAGCACACAACCAATTACCACCATGGCTGTTGCCTTGCATATTCCTTCTTATTATTATTGTCTCCAAATGAATTTGATTACTTATTCACAGCTTTCATTCGTACGGATAGCTGTCCTTTTCAAAATAATGATTCTCTCCAATTTAACAGCAATCTGTGTACAGTATTAATGCATGATAACTCAAATTGACAATTGCAACTGTAATCAGGGAAGAGACAAGTAACCCATAAAATCTGTGAACCCTTCTATTGCAAATATCATCAGTTACATTTAGCCAAATGCTTTCCTTGGACACAATCGTTGTCAGATATGCATGTCATTGCCAATGATTGTTACAATATGTAGTAAAAAAATGAAATAATGTAAGGCTATTGCAGCTTGCATAAAATTTCAGCTATGCCACTCACAGTACTGAGGCTTTAGAAGATCTATAATCTACTTATATTCTTTCTAATCATGATCTTATTATTTTGCTGAAATTATGACTGGAGATAATTGAAGATTTCTGATCAACCTGCATACATGACGTACATCCCTTTGTTTGCAGATAATGTTTTGTTTTAAGTGTATGTTTAAAGACATACACACTTTCAGTACGCTAAATCATGGGGTTAACTGGATATTGTCTTTATTCCTCTAGCAGATAATTGGCCAATATGTAATTGATCCAACAAGGTAGAATATGTTTTATGGTCTTATGTAAGTATATTTTATGGTCTTATGTAAGAAAGCACACACAGAATCTCATTGTACAGAATTGTTTCAGAGTCCCTTGGAGAGTACATGGCTGCTTAAATTAAATTCATTAATTAATATGGCTTATTTTTCAAGAGATTTTTATTTAACACACTGGGTTTACACATCTAAAGCATTTCCTTAGGTTAATATCAAAGACCACGCAGAGCCAAAGTCAAACCATTATTGCAGCACAATCCCACTGTATAATCCAGCTACCATATTTCTAAATATAGCAAGGCTGCCCATATCAGAAATTATTCTGACTCATCATTCCCCTGCCACACCATAAAACTCAACCCATGTTTATGTCAACATGTTACTTTCCCTCAGTAACCTTGCACTTGGGACAGAATTTCCTGTTTCATGAGAACTCATTCAAAGTATTTGTAGAAATCACATGGTTTATATAGTGTACTGGTAAAAGATAAGAAAGAGCTAAATATCACCTAGAATTTTACAATTCTCAGATGTGCCAGCTGAATAGGAATAGATTATCCTTGCTTTTGTGTTGGCCAGACGTGTGATAAAAGCAAGTCAATTCTCTCACCCAGGATCTGACTCTAGAATAAATGATGAAAGCAGCTACTTAACTCAAGCTACTAATACCCAAAAAAAGAAACAAACAAAAAATGTTCAGGAAACTGTCATGGTATGTGGAACAGTTTTATTTATTTCTTTATTTGACTTTTATCCTTCTTTTATTACTTTGTAAGTAACTCAAGGTGGTAAACATATATAATACTCATTCATATTTCCATTTCCCCCCACAATAACAATCTTGTGAGGTGGGTTGGAATGAGAGACAATGCCTGGCCCAAAGTCACCCAATTGGGGTTCATGCCTAAAGTGGGACTAGAACTCACAGTCTCCTAATTTCTAAGCCAGTACCTTGACCACTGCACCAAACTGGCTCTTATGGTCTGTACCAACATCTAAACTATTCAACTCCAGAATACTAGAACTGTGGACTTGTTCAATGCTCTCCATGCTACTACTCAGATAATGGGCTTGGAGGAACTTCAGAGTGAAGAATGGAGGTTGGACTTGGTTTTTTTTCTCAGAGTATTGCTGGGTACTGTTTCCCTCTATTTGCAGTTGGATTCAATTTCCACCAGCCAATATAAAGAAACCAGAGATACATGCAAGATTCAGAGACATTTTATCCCTATTTCCATTGCTCAAAGAAGGGGCAACACATGGGTATAGATAATTTAGAATGTGAGTTGCCAAAGGCTTCAATTAAATGCTGGACAATATCGGAACAAGTTATTTTTCTGAAGCTTGCTTTGTGGACTTTTGATGAATTTAAAAAATAATGTAGATCCAGTGGCTACAAAGTAGAACTCTTGGGGCATTAGAACAGCTTAGTAGTTATAGGAAAGATGTAGAAATAATGGAGGATCAACTAGAATCATGTCCAATGTGAAACAAACTTAATCTACTTCTTCAAGGTGCTCCAGGGTTTAACTGCAACAAAGTCAAAAGGAAGAAAATTGGTTGAACTGCCATCAGAATCGATGGAATAGGATCAGAGGTTTGTGGCATTGAACTGGGATTGTTTATTTTTGTTATTGTTTATTTTTCTTTAGGTTAGACCAAGTATTCTGAAACTGTAGTCTGCAACCCATGTTATATTTTAAAAAATGTGAATCAGGCATTACAGGTTAAGTGAGGAGTGAAGTCTCAAGAGAGTTTCAGGTTGTCCAAGCTTTGCCAAACTAACTGTCAAAACTCACTCCTGTTTTGCCTAGGCAAGGGTTGTGGTACTGCAAAGTTTGAAGTCACCTGTGATATCTAGATTAAATATGTATTATTACTAAAAAGTATTATATTTATTTCTTGCCTATCCTAACCCCTATGAAAAGCTTTGCTTTACTTCAGTTGGATTGCACAAATAATTTATCTTTTAGTGGCTTGTGGTATCACATAATGTGAGAGGCCCTGGCTTAGTGCATTGTGGAAACCCATCATTATGGCCCTATTATATGGCTTATGGCTTGAAATGTACAGATATATTCAATGTATCATAGTTAAAAACAGCGCAAATTTTAAATGAACTTATTCCTGAAATCTCTCAATTTGTCTAGTTCTATACTTCAGTCTTCCTGGTCCTGGTGCTCTTCAGACATGCTGTCCCTACACACTGTTTGTAACTTGGTTGGAGGGCATATTGAGTATTAGTCCAGAATAGTGCTTTGAACACCACAAACATCTGCTTCTGTTTTTTTTTTCATTAGTTCCAGACCCATTCACAGGAGCACTAGAAAATGTCTGTAGAAATCCTATGCAAGTTTATTCTGTTGCATTGGATCCTAAAGTAGATCCTGTGCTATATCAAAACAAAAGCCTATAGCATTAATTTAGGAATCTGGTTCTCCCCCCCCCTCTAAATTAAATCTACAGCCTGAATAGCCCAGCTCTCCTCATCACTTCTCTTTCCAGAAAGAAGGCAAAGTAACTTTCCATGTGGCTTGTTCACGTGATTAAAAATATTTGGAAGCAGCATAGTTTTAAAATCCCTGGAGCTATAATGGAAACCACATGCTCAATAAATAAGTCCAGAGGCCCCATGTCTGCTTGGACTAGTTTTCTTTCCAAAAAGAGACTTTCTGAGACAGGATACTGGCAGGATGCGAGAGCTCATGTATGTGCTTCCTCCTCGTTTCCCAATCTAGGAGATTCTGCCAGAAGAGTCTTCCTTAGGTCTAGCTTTTTCCTAACTGAGTTTGGCATATTTCTCACTTTAAAATGTCTTTCTGGCTTGAGTGGTAAAACGGGTGTCTCTCTCTCTCTCTCTCTCTCTCTCTCTCTCTCTCTCTCTCTCTCTCTCTCTCTCTCTCTCTCTCTCTCTCTCTCTCTCTCTCTCCAGCTTCTGCTGGGCAAAGGATAAGATGAAAGTTTTTTTTCTTTCTAGGTAAGAACTGCAAGTTGTGATTTCTCATATCAGGATCCAACTGTTTCACCTGTTGGATTACCTGTATTTAAATTGATCAGGAATTCAAATATGTGTCTGAAGTGCAGATTTTCCCTGCAAAATATAGACTGCACTCTTATGCCCATTTCCCCAGGGAGAAGAAATCTCCTCTGAATGTCTTCTCTGTCTTCTCTGAAAAACACATCTGTGATTATACTGCTGTGTGAACCAGTGGTGTGAAAAGTTTACATGCTAGGCCAGGGGTAGGCAACCTCGGCTCTTTTACATTTTCAACTCCCAGAATTGGGAGTTGAAGTCCATGAGTCATAAAAGAGCCGAGGTTGCCTACCCCTGTGCTAGGCTAAGCCATACATAATGTACTTTAATTGGCTTTGAATTAGTGAGCACACATGCAGTTAATAAGCCATGATTTAGGTCTTTGAATAGTTTGCCTAATCTGAGGCGATTTATGGCCTCTCAAAATCTTGGTTTAGCTTCCTAAGTTCTCCAAAAGTTGCTGCCAAATGATAATTGTTAACATGACAGAAGGGGGTGGGGAAACCATTAAATGTATAACAAAACCATTAAATACCTGGAAAGTGTGCGTATTAAGTATATTTAGTAACATTTAATTTTGTTACAAATTAAATTATATCATCTTTAGTTTTTCTCCTATACTTCTTTCTGGAGCACAAGCCCCAGCATGCCGGTCAAAGGACAAGAGTAGCTTTCAGTCTTACAGAAGATATCCCTGGTTTAGTATACTCTTGGTTTCGTATGTAGTGAAAAAATCCATTAAATTATGTTTAAACAAGCCATGCCTTAGTGCCATATGTGAACTAGATCAGGGCTTTTCAACCAGTGGTACGGGTACCACCTATGGTACATTGGCACCTGGCAGGTGGTACATGACCATCCTAGAAAAGGGGTAGCGGGGGAGGGGAATGAGCTGAACCGGTGGCAGCACCGCACAAGCCTGAGTGAGAGATGGCTGGAGCTGCAGGGCTGTCAGGGCTCAGCGGAAGTGGCAAGATCAGCACCAGGCTCCAGCTGGAGCTCGGCGCTGATCCCGGCGCTTCTGAGACTAGAAGAAGTGCCGATCAGCTGGAATGTTGCAGCATCTCCAGAGTCTCATGATTTACATTCAGATACCTGGCAACTGATTCATATTTATGATGGTCACAGTGTCCCAGGGTCATGTGAAGTGACCAAAACCTGCTGCAACCACCCAGCAGAGGGTGGGGGGGAATAAAAACCAAACACCCCGACACCCCACCCTCACTGCCAATCCTCAACAGAAATGCTCACAACAATGAAAACCTCGGACAGGAGAAAGAGCGCCACCAGTCAGGCAGGTATCTTGCTTGACTGTGGATTGGGGGACACTTTTTTCAGTGCCATTGTAACTTCGAACAGTCACTAAGCGAACTGTTGTAAGTCGAGGACTACCTGTATTTCATCACTTTTTCCCTCTTTTATTTTTTGGTCATTAAGTTTTTGACACCTTGCTAGGCGACTGGTGGTACTCGAATGTTGCCATATCCTAAAAGTGGTACAATGGGTGAAAAGATTGAAAAGCCCTGAATTAGATGATTGAATTAAAATATTTATGTTTTAAAAATAATTGGGTGGGCATTTTGGAAGTTACTTAATCCAGAGCTAACCTTAAACAGGATCCAGATTAATGCCAGACTTTTATGCCAGAAATGGTATATTTGGGCTTCCCCAGTTATTCATCTAAAGATAGGCTTTTAGTTTGCCTCATGACAAGGCTGGCTTTCTTTTCGCTAAACATATTGCTCCAGCTGTAAATTGCTAGCTAGAAGCTTAGATTGTACATATAAGTAGTCAACTTGGGTGAACATACAAAGGAGAGAAAGAGAAATACAGCCAAATTTAAAATTAGAATTAAAAGGAGGGAGGGGCTATTTAAATGTATTATATTTTTCCCCCTCTGCTTTACCAGATTAGCTCCCCTTGGTTTATGGAGGGCCTGAAGTGGACGATGTGAGAGATGAAGCAATGCAAATGTTGGTAATGCTTCATGTGATCCTAAGGATAATTTGTTGCAGCACAGATCATTTTAAAGTTGGAAGGCATATATAAACACAAACTTACTCTTATGCTAGAGAGCCAGTTTGGCCTAATAGTTAAGGCATCAGGATAGAAATCAAGAGATATTGTCCTGCTTTAAACACAAGCCAGCTGGGTGATCTTGGGCCAGTCACTCTCTATCAACCCTATAGAGGAGGCAATGGCAAACCACTTCAGAAAAACCTTGCCAACAAAATTGCAGGAAAGTGCAGTTTCTGAGAATCGAACACAATTGAGCAGATTTATTTATTTAAAAAACATCCTTCTGCTACCATAACCACCATTTTATAGGCCAGTACAATAACTCTAAGAAATAAATGTATGAGTGATTCTAGATTTTCTCTGCTTTTAAAATGGAGATAAATCAAGACCTCTGTAACTTTGTTTTGAAAACCACACCCATAGCTTTTACTAAATTGCAATCTGCTACTTTAACTATCAACATAGAGATAGGAGAGATTCAAATATTAATGTTGCACTGATCCAAAGGCTATACAGTATTTGGAAAGGACCAAATAGGTTCAAATCTACAGTGTTTTCGCTGCCTCATTCAAGTAGAACTAGACACAAATTCCTCATGTTTCTGGCTTTTTCCTGAAGACATATTTTGAAACAAGCTCCTGTTGCACTCTGTATAATTCAGAATATTTATTATAGTTCTGCACCTTATAAACTTGCTTTTGGTCATTTGGCCCATGGTAGCTGGAAATTATAGGAAGGCTTTTAGTACTCCATAGTACTATATGTAACTTGGAAAACACCTCCCCCCCATGCCATATTTAGCAAAATCACTCTATACAGGGAAAGGCAGCTCCTTCTCTGTTTGAAGAATATATATTATCATTCCCTGTGTCCTTTTCCCTATATACACTGGGGCCTCTAGGAGGGAAAGGATTTCAAGACATACAGCTTTGGAGTGGGAGTGTGTCCCCAGCCCACTGACAATAAGAACAGCCCTGGGTTTATTTGTTGAGACCGAATTGCAATAAGATTGAGGAAAACCCTCAGAGAATGAGCTTGGATATATTGGTGGTTTAAGTACAATAATTCCATGCCTCCTTAAGGCAATGGGGGAAAATACGGTCTTCGATACCCATATCAGAAGTTAATTTTAGTGAGACTGCCAATTATCCACCACACATGCTTCATGATCATGAGAATTTGCTGCATATCTCCCAAAAAAACATACAGAAGTATCCTGCTCACCTCCCTACAGTGAAGCCTCCTTTGACTTCTTGCTATCAACTCTGAACTCTTAAAAGGCAAGCACTCTATAAAACACGAGCTGAAATAAAGTGGGTATTGTGAGCTCAGAACAAAGTGCCTACTCACATCTTTGAAACAAGTTGCATTTATTTGCATACCATTAAAGGACCAGATTTCTTTCCCTTAGAATGCCAGTTATCAGAATGCCCTACAAAATATTTGAAGGCAAAACTTGAGTGCTAGTTTTGTGCAGATTGGCAAAAGGAGGAGGTAAGAATCAGTTTCAGGTGCACAGTTAAAAAAAGTTAGCACAGATTCATTATTTAGTCAGGATTCAATTAATCAAACCTCTTTTTTTTCTCCTTAGAGTAACTTATGCCCTAGCGGAATTCTGATTATTTGCTTAAGTAACAATGGGATGGCTTAATTTGTCTTGGCACGTGCATTACTTTTCATTTCTCTCTCCTAAGTTAATTAAAGAAGCTTGGAAGCCTTTTACTTCCAGTCTAATGAATGAAATACATAATCAGAAAGGACATGAGAGACCATAAAAGAGGGTTTCACAAATAAATAAAAATAGAATTCCCCTGAGATATATAAAGGAAACCCAGTTTGTTCTCAGATGGAATTAATTGCATTGGTGATATCTTGATCAGATGACACACAACCTGGTCCCCAATGTAGTTACTAAGAATTGTCACTGGGTTCAAAAGGAGTTCCTTAGGCAGTCCACATGGCACTGCAGCCTTTATAGTAGACTTGTGCAAAGATCTTGTGCCCGATGAGCATACTGTTACAAAAAAAAGCAAGCAGACTGCATGGGCTCCTTGAGGTGTGGTAGTGATTTGGTGACATCAATGGAGGGGAAGGACCAATCTTTGCATTTCTAGTTTGGAGGAAGTGAGTCTAAAAAAAAAAGTGAAGGCGAGAAAAAGAACTTGATGCAAAAGCTACAGGGTTGGGTGTTCTGTTGTGTTTGGTGGGTTCTAGCACCCACCAATTCTAGTGGAGAATTATTTGAGTGAGAGAGTTGTTTCCCTGCCCCCTTAAGAATGTTCTTGTCTCCTCCTTCTCAAGAAATCATTGATGGATCCCACCCTACTGGCAACTTTCATCCTGTATCTAACCTCTCCTTTCGGAGGAAAATGATTGAGAAAGTGGTTGCAAAGTAACTTCAAAGAACTCTGAATGAAGCAAACCATCTGGATTCCTTTCAGTCAGGATTCAGACCCAACTATGGGATGGACACAACATTGGTCACGCTTTTGAATGATCTTTGGCAGAACCGGGAAGGAGCTTGGGCATCCAGCCTTGCCTTACTGAATCTTTCTGCAGCTTTCAATAGCATTTTTTTTTAATTCCATTTATATCCCGCCCTTCTCCAAAGACTCAGGGCGGCTTACAAGCTTAGCAGTAGCCTTCATTCTATGTATATGCCTGCTTATTAGGGCTTTCGCCCCCCCAAGCGGCATTATTACAAAGTCAGCTTATTGCCCCCCCTGATATCCTTTTGAATCAGCTCTGGAGATGGGGTGGGGCAGTGTTGTGCTGGTTTGCTTCCTTTTTCCAGAGTCAGTTCCAAACGGTGGTGATAGACAGAGATCCTGCCCTTGGTCCCTACTTTGTGGGGTTCTGCAGATTCAATGATCTCCCCCCTCTTATTTAACATCTACATGAAGCTGCTGGCTGAGATCATCTGTCTCCATAGGATGAGTCATCGTCAGTACACTGAAGCTACCCAACTATACCTCGCTGCCCCTGGCAAATGAAGTGATGCTGTTAGTGTTCTTTTCTGGTACCCGGAGGTTGTGGAGGCCTGGAGGGGGGAAAAAAAGGCTTCACCTAAACCCTGGCAAGATTGAATGGCTTGGGTTTTGAGGCCCTCTGATCCAGAGACTATGCCATCTTTGGTTCTGGATGGGGTTGCACTGCCTCAAGCAGATCTGATATGCCACTTCGGGTGGTCCTCAGGCGGCAGTCATGGTTAGGGGAGCTTTTGCACAGCTTTATGTTGTGCAGCAGTTACAGCCATTCCTGTTCTGCTCAGAATCAGTCATGCCCTGGTCACCACTCAGAGATGGGCTGTTATAACACCCAGTGCAGGGGGCTGCACTTCAAGAGTGTCCAGAAGCTTTAGCTGGTGCAAAATACAGCAGCACAGGTATGTGTGTTCCTAGAATGGCATGCATCATATCTTTGCTCTGTGAACTGCATTGGTTGTTAGTTTTCTTTGGGGTCTAATTCCAGGTGCTGGTTTTGGTCTTCAAAACTCTTCATGGCCTGCGCTGGATTATTTGAGGAACCACCTTTGCCTGAATATATACCGTATGTCTATCCTATCAGTTCCAGCAGCTGAGGTACGCTGTGGGGGCTGCCTACAAAAGTTTCATCTAGAGGGACTCAGAAGATCAGACTTTTCTGCCTTGGCACCTGCCCTATGGAACTGCATCCCCTCCAAGGTGCAATCTGTTATCCTCCGGGAAGGCCCTCAAAACCTGGCTGTATCAGCCCAGTGTTCTAATAAGATAGTTGCATTGTTTTTAATACTGTCTTATATTTAATAATATGTATAGGGGTTTTTAAAATTATATTTGTTTCAATATTTTGATTTTATGATTTTTATTACACACCACCTAGTCACTGTTATACAACAAATAAAAAAAATATGGGGGTCTCACAGTCACTCAACCCCTTATTTTATCCAAGAGCTCCTCCAAAAATTGCTTAAACAGAGTGTGGAAAAGAAACACAAATCCAGAAGAATAAAAGCCGTCTGTTAAAGAAGGCACAGCATTGGAAGTCCAGAAGTTCGGGTTGTTTCCCATATGGAAAACCCAGTAGTAGGATTTAAAAAAAAATATTTCTAAAGAGGGTCTCCTCTTTAACACTTAAACTAAGCTGACCTTGAACAGCAAAGGGAAAACAACTTTAGGGTTTCCCTCATTTTTTCCCACTGAGTTCCCAGACACGGTACTGCATTACAGGTTCTGCCCCTCGCGTTGGTATTTGAGTGACAGCTGCCAGAGATATGACGAGCCGACGACCCCTTTGTCGCTTTTGGCGCTTCCCGTGCCTTTTCGGTCAGGGGGGAAAAGAGTCCAAAAGCCACACCCTCGCGGAGTAATGCCTCGCTCCCCCACCCCCAATAGGCTCTGCGTGCTTGCTGTGTTCCTTTGCTGGGGGATAAAGATAGAGGCGCTGCCCCTTTAAATAGTTCAGGGTGTTCTCTCTCAGGCCACCATGACATATCTGGGCGTTGGAACGGGGGCTGAATAAACCGAGTAAGCACGAGATCTGCGCTAGCAGTAAAGGGATTGCAAACAGCTGGGGCTCGTCCCATTCGCTGCTACACACCGGAGTGGCTGGCGACGGTCTTTGGCTCTGCTAAGGCGGGGCTCTATTCCTGGAGTTTAAACCACCACCGGGTTACTCTTGTTTTAGGGAATACTGCTGCAAAGGAAGCGCGCCTTTTCTCAGCCTTGGTAAGTCAACCCATGAACGAGGAGGCGAGTTCTTATTATCTTCACGCAGGACCAGGGCAAACTTTTTTTTTTACAGGGTTCCCCTCTCGGGAGACTTAGCGAGTCAAAGTTTTTTCGGGGACATCATCACATGATCCGGAAACAGCACCCCCTTTTAAATGTAGATCAATCGCTCAACGGCCGACCGCTTCGTTTATTTGGGATTGGGGTGGTGGTTGGTGAACAGAAACTCGCTGGACAGTTATGAATGGGTTAGTCCCGCCCCGTTTCTATACAGTACCAGCGCTGTTCGAAAGTCTTCGGGGGAAAAATAAAAAAAGGCTCTGCACGAAGAAATTAGTCGCGCGTTGGCAACTTCGTAAAGAGAGCTTGCTTGCGCAGGAGGCGCACCGCTCGCGGACCCCCTGGTTCTGGGCCAGGGGAAACGAAAACCTGGGAGGGGAAGGGAGCGGGCGTGGGAGGCATCACCCATTCCATGGGATCAAGGGCGCTCGATCACCTATTTTTTTTTTAATTTTAATTCCATTTATATCCCGCCCTTCTCCGAAGACTCAGGGCGGCTTACAAGCTTAGCAGTAGCCTTCATTCTATGTATATGCCTGCTTATTAGGGCTTTCACACACCCCCCCCAAGCGGCATTATTACAAAGTCAGCTTAATTGCCCCCCAACAATCTGGGTCCTCATTTTACCTACCTCGGAAGGATGGAAGGCTGAGTCAACCTTGAGCCTGGTGGGATGCGAACCTGCACTAATTGCAGGCAGCTGGTGTTACTTAAGGAGGCATTAGCCCACTGCTCCACCAAGGCTCTTGTGGGACGAGGGAAGTAATTTGTTTCCCTCTGGAGTTGCTAAGGGAGTACTATGTTCCACTTGTGCGCGCTCTCTCTCTCGGTGTGTGTTTTGTGTGGGAAGCGAATGTGTGAGGTAGACGCGCTATAGGCAACTAACGCTGCTGCGAAACGTGGTTCTTGTCTGCCTTCCCTGCTGCAATTCTTGGCGCCTCTGCGCTCCGAAATACTCCCCAACCGAGCTCAAGAGAAGCGTCTTCGCGCATCCTTCGGAAGGCTTCTTCAGAGCCTTCCGGCTTTCTCTCGGCAGCGAGGATATAACGGAGAGCAAGCAGAAGGGGAGAGGGCCCGGCCAGGGGCGCTGCCCTCTTTTAGCAGGGCTTGGGAGAGTCGCTTTCAGGGGACAAGGTGGGAAAGGGTTAGGCCAGGGGTCTTCAAACTTGGCCCTTTTATGACTTGTGGACTTCAACTCCCAGAATTCCTCAGCCAGGCATGCTGGCTGAGGAATTCTGGGAGTTGAAGTCCACAAGTCATAAAAGGGCCAAGTTTGAAGACCCCTGCAGTTTGCCGGGACTGAAGTTGAGTCGATACCCGCCCTGCCCTGGGAAAGGTGGCACCTGCCCCGATGAGGCGCGCGACCTGTACAAGGACTCGCCTCTTTTTCACGCTCCCGAATTAAGGAATTACAGGGTCGTAAAAAAAAAGGGAGGCTTGTTTGGAGTTGCGAGAGGAGGAGACGCCTTTCGCGGGAAAAAGGTCATTCTCCCGCGCTCGGTTGTTGGCGCCGCAAGCACCCGAGAGCCGCCGCGTTCAAAGAAAGAGCCCGTCATCTCATTCCCTCTCTCTCTCTCTCTCCTCGGGGAAAGTATTTATAGCTGGGGCACGGTTTGCCTGGCCGTCGGCGTGCTACACAGACCCAGCCCGCTGGGCGCCCCGCCGTTGATTGGGGCGTTGTTCCTCTTGAAGGGCGGGACGTTTGGAGGCCCCGCCCCTCGTCTCCGAAGGGAAAAACGCGGGCAGCCGCTTTCCCGGGCTCCTTCTTTTGGGGCTTCCCCCCCCCCCGCTTTTATTTTTTTTCCGGTGGTAGGGAGCGACCGACAGAAAAGGGGAAAAAAAAAACACAACCCGGCAGAAATTAAATTGCAGCGGAGTAAGTAGGCCGCTTCATTTCCAACTCGTTCTTCTGGCGGCCCGGGGAATTTAGTTACGGCAAACTCCATTCTTGGGGAGGGTCTGTTACAGGGGTAGGCAACCTCGGCTCTTTTATGACTCATGGACTTCAACTCCCAGAATTCCTGAGTCAGCTATGCTGACTCAGGAATTCTGGGAGTTGAAGTCCATGAGTCATAAAAGAGCCGAGGTTGCCTACCCCTGGTCTGTTACAAATCACCCTCCTTACCCCGAAGCCTCCCGGCGCTTTTATTGTACGAAGATCGCAAATAACACGTCTGCTGTGGTTACCCCCTCCCTCCTGGCATCCTAAGCGGGCTAAGTTGGGCATTGATTGGGAAGGAAGGGCGGGCGGGCCAGACCCTCTTCAGCTGAGCGGACCTCGGCAGGCCAATTGGCTTCTGGTTCGGGGTTATCGGATCTTATATAAAGCTTCAATTGCTGTTTGAAAGCTGGCCCGCTCTAAATCATGCCGGCCCTGATATAATTAGAAACGGGTTGAAATATTTTAGCACGTAAATCTCTCCCCTCCCCCTCCCCCCATTTCCCGCTGCCTGGAATTCAGTTCCTCCCTGTAGTCCATTGGTAGACAGAAGTGTGTGATGTGTGTCTCTTGTGTTTATCTGTTTATGGTGTTGTAGTGGTTTCCCTTTTTCCTAGTGTGTAATAAATACGTGGAGCGGTTTTTCCCACCTAGATTAACTTCCTCAGGTTCTTAAGCCCCTCCATTTCCTTGCTGCTTTTAACAAAAACCCATTTAGTTGGTGCTTTGGACCTTTCAGGATTTATCTGTCCCTCCCTCCCTCATTCTATCCAGTCCAATACTACAAGCTTCAAAAATCTATTTTCCCCTCTGTGCCCCCCCCTGAATAATTGTCAACTTTATTTTATTACCTGTAGTTGGGCTGTGAACTTGAGGGATTGGCGGTTTATTGGTTTGCAGATGTTGATGATTCAAAGGAGAATGGTGACTTTGTGGCATAACTGTTTCCATTCCCCGCCTCCTACACTACCTCAGCCAGTCTCTGAGGTCTAGTCCAAGCATGGCACTGTTTTCCTACTTTTAGACTTTTCTCCCTTTGACCCAATTCAAGTGCATCCTCAGAAAAGAGATTTTTGTCTGCTGTCTCTTTTCGGAGGAAAGCTCCTGTAGGGCGAACGGAAACTTTGAGGAATGCTATGGCATTTAGACTCAGCAGACCAGGCGTCATATAACTTTTCCAAATCTTGGAGGGAAGCAAAAAGGGAATCAAATTTTGGGGGGGAAAGTTATTGAAGTTGTGTATTTTATGGATTGCTTGGTAGGGGATCCTTTTCCTTGCAATTTCTGCAACTGTTAGTTAGTTACTGTGTGATTGCAGTGAAAGTCCCCAAACCTCCCCCCCCCCAAAAAAAAATATCAGATTATTTCAAAACGTAGGCTTTATTTCTCCAAATAATCACATTCAGTCACATAAAATTACCATTGTTTGTCTTATAGTTAGCTTTTATCTCCTAGTTAAGTTGGAAACTCTCCCACTTTCATGCATTTTCTTAGCTTCATTCTGCATAAAACAAAAACACATTTGGTGAATTTTTTTAAGTGATCATAAAATGATTCTGTCTCAGAGGCGCCCTCTGCTGTTCATTTCTTAAATTCAGGTTTGCCTAATCTCATCCATGAGTAAACATTTTCCCACCTGCTTAAAGGTATTTTCCCCCTTTCCAGATCTACTGAACACTTTTGCCAAAATGCTCCTTTTGTTGTTGGGAATCATTGTGCTCCATATCTCGGTGCTTGTTCTTCTCTTCGTTTCTACAATTGTCAGTGTAAGTAAACTACCCTGCCTGTTTTTATTGCCTACACCTAATGCTCCATTGTGTAATTAACTCACTGCTTCTTTATGAAATATATCTGCTCCATCTATTAAAGCAGATTAAAATCTACCTGTCTATTCTTTTAAAATTTAATGTGAAATTATAGTGCAAACACAACAGAATTGTTGGCATTCTCATAACTTTCGCTATACTAACGATAGTATTTATACATGTCAGAGAACATATTAGCCTTTGGGTGAATCTGTTAGCTAAATAAAACAGAAACCAAAATTTGAAGCATAAAGGCCTATTAAATGTGAGTCAGTCTCTGCACTGGATTGGTTCAGGAAAAAAAATCCTTTTACTAGGTAACCACAGAAAAGTTTCCGGATTACTGAAAGTGGCTAAGAGCCACAATTTTAGGTGGTTTTTTTTTTTTAGTGGCCATCCAAATGTTACTGAATGACAATTTCCAGCAGTATCAGTTTCCATGTCTGATGTGAAGTATGCTGGGGTAGTCATTGAGCAACATCTGGAGGAACTGTAGATTTTTTTAGTCCTGGCACTGCAGATGTGCCAATTCTCCAAGAGGGCTGATTGTATTAGCTGCCATGTGTTTTATTGGTATTCTGCTCCAGAACCATTCTGCCATTGGGACAAGAAGGTTGAAGAGAACAAAATTTTCTCCATGAAATTTTGCAAAGGTTTTAAAAGAATGAGACACATTATTTTGTTTTTGCCTTTCTTCTGAAGGCTCTCTGTAATGCAGTCAAAGAGATCAAAGCACAAAGAAAGGTCTTTCTCCTCTCAGCCAATGTAAAGAGGGATGTGTATTTTTACACTTACTGTTGAAGAGAAGCCTTTACTGATGCATGGACCTTCAGAGGGTCTTTAATGGCTTTCATTCCTTAAGTGAGCTTGACTGGCTTAACTTCCTTAGCATGGAAGATAACATTAAGTTCCACCCCCTTCTCTGATAAAAAAACCCTATTCTTTCTTTTTCAGCAATGGCTCGTTGGGAACGGACATAGGGCAGACCTTTGGATGAACTGTACCATTCCTGTGTCTCCATTTCGTTGTACAACATCATCTACAAATGGTGAGATTTCTGATGGGTGTGGCTTTCTCTTAAAATACACATCTTTAATCTCTCTTTTTTTTTTACTCCAGTATTTGAAATAGTGTCATCAGCTAATCCTGGAAGCAGTTTAGATAGGATTTCATGATGTACCCCACCCCCTTCTCTCACTGTCAGCTATGTGCTGCTTGAATGTGTGCTTCGTTTCCCCAACTTCTTGCCAGACTATTAGACAACCCTGGCTCATTAACGCTATCTAGACACTTAGCTCCATTTATGAATGAATATATAATTTGCATTCTTCCCATTTTCTATTAAATTGGTGGTCAGATGTCTATTAAGAAAATGGATGCTCCTCATAAATTGCTTGGCTTGTCCCTCAAATAAAGCGTTTGAACGGTGAACTGTTAATCTAGTAATTGTTGATTCTTAATACCTTATAGAATGTTGACTCTGTCCTTCTTCCTTAATTAGCCACAAAACATTGGATATTTCTTTAACCTTTGGAGTATGCAACAATGAATCCAATCCAAGGCTGTATAAACCCAGCCTACGTATTACTTTATGTTATGCTAAACCATGGCTTTTAATCTATGAACAAATATTTATAGGCAGAGATATTCCACAGGTAGTGGCGTTGTACACATGAAAAAAAACGTTAGGGTCACTGAGGTTGCAATTTTATGCTTGCTTATTTAAAGGTAAATTCCACTGCAGAAAATTCTTTGAATAAATATGTGCAAGATGTATTGTAGAAATGTGTAATAATGGTAAAACTGGGCCTCCATTAAGGAAAATCATGAAATACATGGGGTTTTCTCCTAGGTTGGTCTTTGACCATTTGACTAAATCTTTGTTAAGGTCCTTGTATATAGTTTGTTAACATCTGTTGCTACAGATTATGGATTCCCTTCTTCTTCTATTAACAGCCTCAGTGGTTTGGTCATAAGTCCTTGTAAGGCCATTTAGTTGCCTTTTATTTTGAAAATTCATCTTCTGTGTACCTAGGAAGTCATTTGATTTTGCCTTGTTGTTTGGGCGGTCCCATTTTGCTTCCCAATCAAGAGCATGGTTTATTTTGCATAAGACCCTGTCATGAGTTTTCTAAGGAGGTTTGTAAGGTTAGTTATTGTGGACCACTGAATTAAATGAATAGGTAGTTTAGGCCAGCAAAACTGAGTATTGTAACTTGCAACTGTGTGATGTGGGATAAAACCATTCTTAATTTTTTCTTGGGAGAAAGCACTTTAAACCTAGGGGATTGACGGGTTATTATTATGGCAACAGCTTTTCTTATGAAAATAAATAATACTTACTCCAATCTGTATCCTTTTTAATTTGTTCTCTACAGATAATTCACTGGCTATCGGTGGTTATTCTCCCAACAGCTATATACTCTATCCAACTTCAGTTTTTATACAGTATTCCCTGACCCCTTTACCAATCAGTTCTTGGATAGTGTTGGCAAAAAATGTTTCAGTATTTCTTAATTAGAATATTCTTTCAGTTTCCTCTCAGGGATCATCAGATTCTTTGTTGCCAATATGATGTGGGATTGAGTTATTTGGATCTCTGAATTGTTGCTCTGAGTAGGTGCTTTTATTTTTTCATTTTATCCAGTGTAGTTGCAGTCGAAGTTACCACCACTGGGAGGGTGGAACTTTAGGAACACTTATCTTTTGTGAGTTCTGTTTTTCTAATTAGAAAAACTGTCTTCTTAATTACACAACCCTAAGAGGAAAGGAAATAAATACTTCTAAGTTTCCTCATAGGATAAATAGACATTTTTTGGTAATAAAGAGGAAAAGGGCCTTCCCTCCCATTACAATCACCAAGTGTAGATTGACATTTCTTCCAACTGTTTTTTTAAATGATCCCTCTGGGACAATATTCAGGGAGGTGAATTGTAAGTACGGTAGTTTGATCTATGTTAGTTTGTTCTCAGTTCAAAAGAAATACTGAATTGCAACAGTATGCTGGAATGAACATAATGTTTCCTTCCTTTGAAGATACAGGAACTTTCTTTACATACATTTTAAAACACTGAGCCTGTGACAATATTTGGAAATGAATTAATTATTTTGAATGTACTCAGTGCTTATTATTTTTGCAGTTCCTGAAACTCCAAGTCATTCAGCAGAAATAATGGAAACTGCTACAACTTTGGTTACTTTTAGGCCCATCAGATAAGTTCTGCCCTAGACAATTGGAGCAATTGTGAGGAATTGTGTGATTTTAGATCTAAATTATGGAAGTTGAAATGCTTCAGGATTTCAACCTAAGGTCACTAGCCTAGAATCCCTTTAATATCATACTAGTCATCAAAAACAAAAGCTTAATCTTGGATATTAAAAACAGCTGGACTACTCTGAAAGAGATATAAAATTGCAGGCAAATAGCCCATCTTTTGCTTCTATTTTCAGTTTCCCCTAGTCTTTTGCCCACTTACTGAACTGGGATAGAATTATGAGATAAACCCAAGAAAGAAGTTCAAAAAGCATTTGTAGATTGGGCATGAAGCCCCACACGTAGGAGAACTCGGACAAGCTCTTAGTATGAAATGTTTCGGAATTGTGGCAATTCTCATGAGATAATTATGCATCATCTTGCAACCAGGTAATATTAGTGTTTAATAGCCTCTCCCAGCTTGTTGTATTGGACTTCAGTTCAATAGTGTTCCTACAATACGGACATTTATCTTGTTGGCTGCTTATTCTGAGAAGAACTGATCTGATGCATCACAAGGACACACAGCACTGGAGAAAGCTACTCTGTAAGGCGATAATTTAGTATTTAACAATGATACAGTGGGGCAAAACTCAGTTTGTGTAGTGGTCTATTTTTGTTTTTATACCACATTACTACCGGTATATTCTGCTGCAATTACACACAAACTCATTGGTTCACAGTATAAAAGAAAAAAGACAGTAAAATAAAACCAGCAATCAAAATAGACAAACACAAGGCATCTGGCATCAGCCCTCAAATTCCCTCCAGAAAAGCTCAATTTGAGAAGTTTCTGGAAGGCGACCAGAGATGGGACTAGCTCTTTGTGTTAAAAGCTGCTGGAACAACATTTTTTTAATGTCCCCCTTAACTGAGTCCCATTGTCAAGGGCAACGTCTCTTTCTAAATCCTCGGCTCCATAGTAGTAAATGTCAGCATGGGCATACTGAATTGGTGGATTACTTTGCTCAGTCTGTTTTTTAATTGCAGGCCCACACAGGTATAATGAATAGCTGATAGGCTGTGTAAGACGCAGGCATATAAACACAGCATCCTGTCTGCAACTCATCCAGACAATCTGCTTTCATGAGTTGCAGACAACTGGCAAGTGTGTGTTTCCACATATTCCAGATTATTTATTCCGTAATCAATCTTTTGTCTGTTAATGTTGGGATATTCTGTAATGCTCCCAGTTCAGCTGCAATGTTCATTGTAACTGCTGAAAGCAACAGTGATATGTGTTCCTCTCTGGAGTGAATGGAAAGGAGGCTGTGTTATCCCCTAATGCAGGGGTGTCAAACTCAATTTCATTGAGGGCCGCATCAGCATTGCGGTTGCCCTCAGGGGGCTGGGTGGGTATGGCCAGGGTGGGCGTGGCCTACTGGGTGGGCATGGCTACAGTGCATATGGCCTACTGGGTGGGCATAGCCAGCTCTACATCATTCGCATCAAGGGTGCCTATGGGGGCCTGGGCAGGAGTGGGACAGATCTGAGGGTCTCTGGCAGAAGGAGGGTCTCTGGGCCGGGGCCAAGGCAGTGGCGGCTATTCCCTCACTGTTTCCAGGATGGCTTCGCGGGCCGCATGAAACCACTTCATGGGCCAGATCTGGTCCCCGGGCCTTGTGTTTGACATGTCTGCCCTAATAGTACAAGCTAAGTACGCAGGTACCTGGACACATCTGTGTATCAATGTAGCGGTTTTATCTGCTAAATCTGAAAGTTTCTAATCAGCATTTGGTAACGTTCATTTTTGTGCAGCTTAAATGTATGCAGGACTATGGATTTTTGAAGTCATTGGTGTAGTGGGCACTTTTTAATTTCAAATAAAACCTATTTACAGTATATTAAATGAGCCTTCCAACCTATTTCTGTTAAGTGAGCCCTCCAAAGTGGGGAGGGAGGCGATATTGTTTGCACAGCTGAGAAAGATGAAGGAATGTTTTGCTCTTAGTAACAAAAGCTTACACAAGGGAAAATTCAACATTTTGCTAACGTGCAGGACACATCCCAAAGGACAACCATCAGGAAATATTTGCATTTTTATTTTGGATACATGTATTGTTTCCCTCTGGGGATAGAGGGGATTGAGACAAAAGGGAACTATATGCAACATCATGTTCTTACAACCCCTTCTTTTGGCTCAGGTCCTGTGCCTCTTCCCCGTATACTCACTGCCAAACCTTATATACTAAGAATGGGAACTTGCATGGTTCCATAGTATGTTGCTGAACTAACTTCTTTACATCTTTCCCTGTTGGTTTGGGGCTGCTGGGAGATGTAGCTCAGCAACATCTTTTCTACCTCTAGGCCAGACATGTCAAACACAAGGCCCAGGGACCAGATCCAGCCCATGAAGTGGTTTCATGTGGCCCGCGAAGCCATCCTGGAAACAGTGAGGGAACGGCCCCCACTGCCTTGGCCCTGGCCCAGAGACCCTCCTTCTGCCAGAGACCCTCAGATCTGTCCCACTCCTGCCCAGGGCCCCATAGGCACCCTTGATGCGAACGATGTAGAGCTGGCCACGCCCACCCAGTAGGCCATATGCACTCTCTAGCCACACCCACCCAGTAGGCCACGCTCACCCTGGCCATACCCACCCGGCCCCCTGAGGGCAACCGCAATGCTGATGCGGCCCTCAATGAAATTGAGTTTGACACCCCTGCTCTAGGCAAATGCATACCAAGGCAGTCTATCCAGACCTCCTTTGTTATAGGCCTCCCCATCCTTATTCTGAATACCAATTATGTTTTATGTCCCTAGCTCACAGGTCGGCAACCCGCGGCTCCGGAGCCGCATGCGGCTCTTTGAGCCGGCCCATGCGGCTCCCAGGCCTCCTCCCTCTTGAAAAAAAAAATGGTACTAAAAAAACTTAATCAATTTAAACTTCTCACAAAAAAACTTGAAAAGTTTAAATTGATTGGTTGGTTTGTGGGACCGCCCACAAACCGTTTGTGGGCTACCAACAAACCTTTGTTTTTTTACTGGCAGAGTGGAGGAAGAGAGGAAGAAGTAAAGCGTAAGTAGATCTGCTTCTTTCCCCCCCCCCCCGTTCCCTCTCGTCGCCGGGGCTAGCAGCCCCGACGAGCAAGAAGGCGCGCTTCGCCCGCCCGCCCCCCGTTGGCTCCTCGTCACCGGGGCTGAGAGCCCCGGCAAGCGAAAGCCGCGCTTCGCCCGCCCGCCCCCCGTTGCCTCCTCGTCGCCGGGGCTGAGAGCCCCGCTGAGCGAAAGCCGCGCTTCGCCCGCCCAACCCCCGTTGGCTCCTCGTCACCAGGGCTGAGAGCCCCGGCAAGCGAAAGGCGCCTGCCAGCCCCGCCGAGCGAAAGGCGCCCGCCCGCCCCCCGTTGCCTCCTCGTCACCGGGACTGAGAGCCCCGCCGAGCGAAAGCCGCGCTTCACCCGCCCAACCCCCGTTGGCTCCTCGTCGCCGGGGCTGAGAGCCCCGCCGAGCGAAAGCCGCGCTTCGCCCGCCCACCCCCCGTTGGCTCCTCTCGTCGCCAGGGCTGTGCGCGCTTCCCCCCTTCCCTCTCGTCGCCGGGGCTGTGCGCGCTTCCCCACCTTCCCTCTCGTCGCCGGGGCTGTGCGCGCTTCCCCACCTTCCCTCTCGTCGCCGGGGCTGTGCGCGCTTCCCCACCTTCCCTCTCGTCGCCGGGGCTGTGCGCGCTTCCCCCCTTCCCTCTCGTCGCCGGGGCTGTGCGCGCTTCCCCACCTTCCCTCTCGTCGCCGGGGCTGTGCGCGCTTCCCCCCTTCCCTCTCGTCGCCGGGGCTGTGCGCGCTTCCCCACCTTCCCTCTCGTCACCGGGGCTGTGCGCGCTTCCCCACCTTCCCTCTCGTCGCCGGGGCTGTGCGCGCTTCCCCACCTTCCCTCTCGTCGCCGGGGCTGTGCGCGCTTCCCCCCTTCCCTCTCGTCGCCGGGGCTGTGCGCGCTTCCCCACCTTCCCTCTCGTCGCCGGGGCTTGCAAAACGGCGGATCCAGCCTCTGCCGGCGGCTTGCAAAACGGCGGATCCAGCCTCTGCCGGCGGCTTGCAAAACGGCGGATCCAGCCTCTGCCGGCGGCTTGCAAAACGGCGGATCCAGCCTCTGCCGGCGGCTTGCAAAACGGCGGATCGAGCCTCTGCCGGCAGACACGCTTGCAGAACGGCGGATCGAGCCTCTGCCGCCAGCAGAGGCTCGATCCGCCATTCTCCAAGCGTGTCTGCCGGCAGAGGCTCGATCCGCCGTTTTGCAAGCCGCCGGCAGAGGCTGGATCCGCTGGTGCACGTTTTGCCTCTCTCGCCCGGTGGAGAAAAGGGGGCAGCGGGAGCCTCTGGGTGCCCAAGCCACGCCGGAGGGTCTCCAACCTGTGTGTGTGTGTGTGTGTGTGTGTGTGTGTGTGTGTGTGTGTGTGTGGCGGGGGGGGAAATCAAATTGGATCTTTTTATTGATGTATCCTACTTTTATTCGGTATTAGGTTTTTATGGATCAATTATGAACACCCGGGGTCCCTCTGCGACTTACGGGCGAAATATCTAACTTCAGAGCCATCCTCTCCAGCTGCGGTGGCCCGGGGGAGGGCAGCGCGGGGCTGTAGGTACTCAAGATAGTTGGGGGGGATCCAACCTGCCACGGGGGGTGGGAGTGGGACTTTAGTCACGGACGGCGAGAGGAACCTTCTGAAGGGGAAGCGGGAACGAAGAGAAGATGAGGGTGGAGCGATCGGGGAGCCGGTAACTCAAGTTCCCCGAGTGGCTTTCAGCACTGGAGAAAATGCAAAATCGCTCGAGACCAAACTCGAAGGAATCAGCTGCCGGTGGGAGCGAGGCGATCCGTGTGGTCCCGTGACAGCCAGTCGGGCAAGCAACGCAAAGAGCGGCAGGGCTTTATTTTTGCACCGTGGAGCTCCCCCTCCCCCCCAAACTCCCCCTCCCTCCCCCTCACTTCCCAGAGCTGAATAGAAGGCAGAGGCTCGATCCGCCGTTCTGCAAGTGTGTCTGCCGGCAGAGGCTGGATCCGCCGTTTTGCAAGCCGCCGGCAGAGGCTGGATCCGCCGTTTTGCAAGCCCCGGCGACGAGAGGGAAGGGGGGGAAGCGCGCACAGCCCCGGCGACGAGAGGGAAGGGGGGGAAGCGCGCTCTGGATCCGCGCTCTGCAAGCCTCTGCCGCCGGCAGAGGCTCGATCCGCCATTCTGCAAGCATGTCTGCCGGCAGAGGCTCGATCCGCCGTTTTGCAAGCCGCCGGCAGAGGCTGGATCCGCCGTTTTGCAAGCCTCCGCCGCCCCATTCTCTCAATGGGAGGCTTGCTTCGGCTGCTTTTCTTTTGGCAGAGCCATCCATACTGGAGGTGGATGGGGGCAGGGCTGGTGCACGTTTTGCCTTGTTTTGCGCATGCGCGTGCGTGCATGCACGCGCGCGCACATTTTGCGGCTCCCACTTTTTTGTGTTTGTGACGGAACCGGTTCTGAGTGGCTCTTTGCCTTTTTCCGGTTGCCGACCCTTGCCCTAGCTGATTGCAGGTAATACCTCAGATATTCATTCCTACCTGAAGATGTCTATTTCTCCCATGGATCTGTAAAGAAAGATTTTTATGCATTATAAATGGATGCCACAATTAATCCTTTAGAAGCCCTCAATTATAGAAGTTTCCTTGTAGATTTTGAAGAAAAGCTGTCCAATGGGCATATAGCCATGTAGCTCAGTTTTGAAACTTTGAAATTTCTCCGGGTTCTTTTCAATTAGCCTTCGTGCAGTAGACTTGGTTGTTCACCTTTTTGCTGGAAAACTAAGGATTGTATCTTTGATTGTCTCATCTGCTTCTCAAATAAAATGCTAATTTTTAATTTTATTTGCTGCTATGTGAGACAGATCAAACCTTTTAAAGCCATTGTGTTTACAGGGGCAGAAAGTAGATAAAGTACTTTTTTAAAAAGATCTTTACTTGTAAATTCATACAGTTGAATTGGGTGCTGTTCATTAGCTTTGTAAATATCAATACCACCTGAATAATGCCACTGCAAGGGACAGAAAATGTATCACTATGTTTTCCCTAACGGCACCATACTTTAATTGGCAAGCTTTGCTCTGGAGCTCACTAGAATGATGTGGGTGGGTGCATACATGCACGTGCCTTTAGTCAGTATTGACTCCTGGTTGACTGCTTAGATTAGGCTCTACAATTTTCTTGGCAAGATTTTTCAGAAGTGGTTTGTTGTTGCTTCCTGCTCAGGGCTGGCCCAAAAACTCCCAGGCTTTGAGCCTAAGGAAGGACTAGAATTCCTGGTCTTCCATTTTCTACCTGTTTTTGTGTTTTAATCACTACAGCAAGCTAGCTCTAGAATTATAAATAGCTTTGCAGATATATGCCTGCTTGAATTACTAACCATGTAGCAGAATATATGATTGATGCCTGCTTTATATTTACCCAATATAATTTGTCATTTTTTCTCTTAAATAATGTAGTTTCCTTTTTTGGTGCAAATGGAGTGTTTTGATGGTGGCCATCCTTCTTAGAAATTGTGGCTCTCAAAGATTGTGAAAGAATTTAAGGTAGCAATATCTAAAATTAAGGGTATGTAATGTGGAAAAAAAAATCCCCAGAGAAAGTTTGTCAGAGCAGTGTATGTAATATAAACTCCAAATCTAATTCAAATTGATATTCATGTTTATGTTATTATATTATATTATATTATATTATATTATATTATATTATATTATATTATATTATATTATATTATATTATATTATATTATATTATATTATATTATATTATTATATTATATTATATTATATTATATTATATTATATTATATTATATTATATTATTATATTATTATTATATTATTATTTTCAGTGTTTTAAAAAATGTTCACTTACAGCTCTCATATCTTAAAATCTGCTAGATGATGCAATCTGCTGAAATATTTTATTCAATAGCAGTGACAAAGATGTGTGTCTCCTAAATAAATCAGATAGTACAGTAGTATTTATTTGCTTATTTAATTTTTTGGTGGCTATCTTTGGCAAAAAACACGTAACTTTCACATTCAGATTTTTTTTTTACAATGTCATCTAGCAGTATCATCTTGTCTGGAACATGTTTGATTTTGATACATTTTACCATTGAAATTCATTGTTCAGTTTAAATGGTCAGTTATGTGCCATTTAAATAGTTTAAATGGTCAGTTACGTGCCACTTAAGAGTTGCCTGAGCCGTGGGATGGCTGTCCAATAAATTTGACAAACAAACAAGCACATAAATTTATAATAATTGTCAGTTCAGAGGTTGCACTTATCATAGTTTCAGCTTGCCTTGCCAGGCATTCTTCTTTAAGACTTATCTCAGGAATTTAGGACTGTGTCCCACTTGTATATCAAAGTTAGTTTCTCTTTTGAAGCAGCACCATTGAAAGTAGTGGTATAAAGTCAAAGGATCCCTGGAATGATGAGCTCATGGTCAAGGCCAGATACCATTTTTCAGATGACATATTTTATTTATTTTTTAAAAGATTTATATGACTGCCCATCTTTAACAACAGACTCACAACAACTGTAAAACCAGTACAGTAATTATAAAACAATAAAACAGTAAAACGATCAAACCAAAACCCTGTGCCTCTCCTGCAGAATGCTCCAATTATGCTCATCCCATTCTTCCATCTTGTCCCATTTCAGCTTTTTGGTAAACAGCCAGGTCTTGATGGCCTTCCAAGTGGCTAAAACAATGGGGGGCTTCTGAATATCTTGGGGAGGGGATGTTCCATACGGGTAGGGACAATTATGGAAACTAAATGGCAGGATTTCAGGGAAGGGCTCTGGAACATGCCTATTTTATCTGATCCAGTGGGACAGACAGAAATGCAGTCTTGCAAATAACCATGTAGGGTTATCCTGTGCCATGTAGGGATTTAAAGATGATAACCGTCATCTTAAATTGCACCTGACAGGAAACTGGGAGCCAGTACATCTTGCACAACGGAGGTATAACATAAATGAACCTATGAACACCCAAAACTATGTGTGCTGTTGCCTTTAGGACCAGTTGTAACTTCTGAGTGGTCTTCAAAGGCAGCTCCATGTAAATTGCATTGCAGAAATCCAAAGGGGAAATAATTAAGGCACGAGTGACTATGAGTAAGGCCTCTTGGTCCAGGAAAAGTTGCATTAGATCTGCGCAAGCTCCCCAGTCAGCCATAGCTTCCACCTCTTTGTCAAGCAGAAGCCATGAATCCAGGAGTACTCCCAAATTGGGTACCAGCTTAGTCCAGGGGAATGTAACCCCATCCAGAATTAAAAATGAAAACTCACCAGATCTTGGAGGTATGGAGAGCAGTAAGCAAAAAATTAGATCATTCTCTTTTGCCAGAATTGAGCTAAAGTTGGTTCATCTCCATTCAGGCCCTCCAAGGATCCAAACACTTGGACAAGTACTTGCAACAGCTTCACCTGCCTGGTCTGGCATAGATAACTGTGTACCCTATGCCAGGGCTTTTCAACCTTTTCACCCACTGTACCACTTTTAGGATATGACAACATCCGAGTACCACCAGTCGCCTAACAAGGTGTCAAAAACTTGATGACCAAAAAAAAAAAGGAAAAAAGTGATGAAATACAGGTAGTCCTTGACTTACAACAATTCACTTACTCTCTGTTCAAAGTTACAATTGCACTGAAAAAAGTGCCTGATCTAACCCCCAAGACACCTGCCTGCCTGCCTGGCGGCGCTCTTCCTCCTGTCCGAGGTTTTCACTGTTCTGAGCTTTCTGTTGAGGATTGGCAGTGGGGGTGGGGTGGGGTGGGGTGTTTGGTTTTTATTCCCCCCCCCCAGTCTGCTGGGTGGTTGCAGCAGGTTTTGGTCACTTCACATGACCCTGGGAGATTGTGACTGTCATAAATATGAATCAGTTGCCAAGCATCTGAATGTAAATCACAAGACCCTGGGGATGCTACAACATTCCAGCTGATTGGCACTTTTTCTGGGCTCAGCAGAAGCACCGGGATCAGCACCGAGCTCCAGCTGGAGCCTGACGCTGATCCCTGCAGCTCCAGCCGTCTTTCGCTCAGGCTTGTGCGGTGCTGCCACCAGTTCATCTCATTCCCCTCCCCCGCTATCACTTTTCTAGGATGGTCACATACCACCTGCCAGGTGCCAATGTACCACAGGTGGTACCCATACCACTGGTTGAAAAGCCCTGCCCTATGCCATTGAATGATCATATTCAGCAGTCTCATGAATGTGTTTAAAGTGGGGTATGGAGGGGTATGGAGAAACCCAAGTTCTTATGCACCCCACATTGCAGGAGACTAGGGTTCGATCTCTTGCCCACCAATTGGAGAAACACAAAATGGTGCTTCCCACTCCCAGCCTCTGGGGCTGGTGATATAGAAAGCCACTGAGAGATTTGGGAGAGTTGCAGTACCCCCATCCTGAACCCTCCAAACGTCATCAGCCAGCATGATCAATTTGATCTTTAGTTCTGTATCCTAGCCTGAAGTCAGACTGAAAAGGGTGCAGATAATCCACTTCATTCAAGGCCCTCTGAGGCTGCAAGCTAAAGTGGAAGCTTGGAGATTGGACCAAAGTTGTCTAATACAGCTGGATCCAAGGATGACCAATATTGAAATCAGATTTGTCCTTCTGTTCCCCTTCCCCTTCCCCCCATTGCCTCCTTGATATACAACAGGGCTTTTTTTCATTAAGTGAAACAAAGTTCTGATTTTAGAAAATGTAAAGTCTTATTTCTGAAAGATTTTAAAGCTTCCATTTTTTCTTATTGCTTCTGTGCTATAGTAGGAAACGTGTATGCAGAAATTGAAATGGTGAGGCTTTTCCTACGGTGGTACAGAAATCATTGGTAGAGGGAACTATTTAAGAGGCAGCATATTTACATCAAATTTATAGGCTGCCCCACTCGCAGTGACTCTGGTCAGAATACAGTTTAAAAAGACCTTGACTTGTGTTGTTCTTTACATATTAGACTGTATTCACATTACTTGTTCTCGGCTCAGTCTGTTCTCTGGAGTGTCCTACCAATGTGTAGACCAGTCATTCATTTTTTCATTTTCATAAGAAGCCTTTGCTTTCTATCCAGTGCTGGCAGTCCTGGTGGAGTTACTGAATTGTGGCATTTGTGCAATTGTGGAGTTACTCTGTATGGCATCTTCTGTTGGATTGCTATCTGTTGCATGGTCTTTGTTGCAAGAAGAGCTCTAAAATTCAATTCTGGCTGCCCTCTCTTCCTTTGCATAGCTGGAGTTTTGCAGGGAAAGAGGTAAGTGTGTGGGTGGGGAGAATAGCTGTTTGGTTTAGATCAGGGGCCTTCAAACTTGGCCCTTTTTATGACTTGTGGACTTCAACTCCCAGAATTCATCAGCCAGCTTTCATAAACATACAATATAGGAAGAATATTTCTCCTTTATATTCAGGAAACTATTTCACCACCTTGAGTCGCAAGGTGCTTTCAGTAACTGACCAATTTCTCACATTGCTGGGTGGTGGGTTTTTTAGTTTATTTCATCATACCAAATTGCTTCAACTCTTAACATTTTCCAGCTTACCGCCGGGACCTGAAGACCTGGCTCTTCGAGCTCTCTGGCCCAGGCTGAGAATTTTAATTTTAATTTTAATTGGGGTTTTATTTGTTCAGGGACAGATATAATTTTTAAATTGTTTTTAACTTTTGTATTTTTGTTTTTAATCACCCTGTAAACCACCCTGAGTCCTTCGGGAAAGGGCGGTATATAAATGTAATAAAATAAATAAATAAGTGCTTGGTTTGGGTCCTGCTTCCAAGTTCCAGTGGGGTTTAAGCCAGTGTTAATATAACCTTTCCAAAGTACTGATTTTTCCCCCTAATTAATCTGTTTGGAGGCAAAGTTACTCCAAAAGTCAGGAAATTCAACAGTGGGGGGGGGAAGAGGGGGAAATACTTTTCATAGACTTAGTTTGTATATGTAGGTTTATCTGTCCTTTTATCTGATGATTTTGATTCAGTGTATAAGATATTCAAAAGGCCATATTATGTGTTTTTGGAAGATGTGGAAGATGGTATAAATATGTATGAACTGATCTGTTTTCTCTCTCTCCTTTCCTTCCCTCTTAATATAGAAAGCAAGTAATGACCCCATGAATTAGGCTTAACTCCTAGTGACTTACGTGAACGTGCATGTCTTTTTTTGCAGCAGTACAAATGTGGTTTGCCAATTGCCGCCTTTAAGAATGTTTTTTTTCTACTTCCCACTCTAGTCTACTGTCCTGAAATTTTCATTCAAGTCATAACCAAACCTAGCCTTGCTTTACTTGTGAGTCCAGACAAAGTCAGCCTCTTGCCCTTACTTCTTGTTGTTGTTGTTAGTTGCGAAGTCGTGTCCGACCCATCGCGACCCTATGGACAACGTTCCTCCAGGCTTTCCTGTCCTCTACCATCTTCTGGAGTCCATTTAAGCTCACGCCTACCGCTTCGGTGACTCCATCCAGCCACCTCATTCTCTGTCGTCCCCTTCTTCTCTTGCCCTCGACCTTTCCCAGCATTAGGCTCTTCTCCAGTGAGTCCTTCCTCCTCATTAGGTGGCCAAATATTTTAGTTTTAGCTTCAGGATCTGGCCTTCTAAAGAGCAGTCAGGGTTGATCTCCTCTAGGACTGACCGGTTTGATCGCCTTGCAGTCCAAGGGACTCGCAGGAGTCTTCTCCAGCACCAGAGTTCAAAGGCCTCAATTCTTTGGCGCTCAGCCTTTCTTATGGTCCAACTTTCACTGCCATACATTGCAACTGGGAAGACCATAGCCTTGACTATACGCACTTTTGTGGACAGCCCTTACTTGACAAATCTCTAATTATTTCTCCATGTTAGATATTTTCAGTTTCCTCTAATTTTCTTTTCTTTCTCACGGTTTGATAATTTCTCTGTTTTACTTTAATTGTATACATTAGAAGTGGAAAAGAGACATTAAAATGGCTCACAAAAAAAACCAAAAACAAAATCGAAGAAATCTTAGTATTGATTGATCAGGAAGAAGATTGAGATTTACGATGGATGGATTGTTAAATGTGCATGCTGTAAAAAGTCACATGCTTTAGGCAACCACAAGGAAAAAAACCCAGTAGAACATTTCTGTGGTGCCTTTAGAGAAAGAAGTAAGGGGTGTGATACACACTTGGAAGACAGTGTACAATTCTGTTCTGGGATTTAAAAAATGATATTGCACAAGTTAAAAAAAAAGTTAGAGATAAGTTCAGTGAAAAGAGATCAGTCTGTTTTCAAATGTCAGTCATCACGCCATTCAAACAAGAGGTTCTCCTGCTTATAGATTCTTCATTGGCACCTGATCACCCTTTGTAGGAAAAACTGCAGAACTGTGATCCACTATGGGTAATATTATGGTCTAAACTCATTCTTTAGTGGGATTTTTCTAAATTGACAGTAATTTGAGAAAAAAAACCTTATTTTTTTCTTATTTGCCACTTGGAGGACCTGACAGGGACTGCAAATTAACAATAAGGCTACCGTATATACTTGAGTATAAGCCGACTCGAGTATAAGCCGAGACCCCCAATTTCACCCCCAAAAACTGGAAAAAGTTATTGACTCGAGTATAAGCCGATCCGCCGTTCTGCAAGCCTCCGCCGCCGGCGGAGGCTGGATCCGCGCTCTGCAAGCCTCTGCCGCCAGCAGAGGCTCGATCCGCCATTTTGCAAGCCTGAATACACAGGAATACCCTGTGTGGCCGCGGCTCTCGGGGAAGCCCTGGCTGTCCACTTCCTTGCTCCACGCTGCCATTCGGGGCCCGCACGTTCCCCGGGCAAATCGCGGCGCCCAGCAGGCGAGGAAACACGCCCGCTCCAGTCGCCCCCCCTTCCCTCAGGAGACGCGAAGCAAGTGACCGCCCGGAGCTTACCGAGGACTTGCGCGCGGCCGAGGCTTCGGTGCTTCCAGGATCGCGCGCACCTCTCCCAAGCCGTCGCCGTCCGGAGACCTGCCGAAGTTTGGGGAGGTTTGGGGAGGTGCGCGCGCACCTCCCCAAACCTCCCCAAACTTCGGCAGGTCTCCGGACGGCGGTGGCTTGGGAGAGGTGCGTGCGATCCCGGAAGCACCAAAGCCTCGGCCGCGCACAAGTCCTCGGTAAGTTTTTTTGTTGACTGGAGTATAAGCCGAAGTGGAATTTTTCAGCCCAAAAAGTGGGCTGAAAAATTCGGCTTATACTCAAGTATATACGGTATTTCATAAATGAGGGGGAAAATGGCTGTCATCTTAAATACACATTTTGATTTACCATTAAGAAATAATCCTAGTCAAACTGTGCCATCTCAACTCATTTTGAATAATTCAGCAAAATTATTTTCATCTGGAAACAAGTAAATAAATACAAAGGTTATGAAAATTGCCATTAACATGTGCATATTTAAACATTTCAACTATATTTTGTTTGAACTTAGCAGTGTGTCTTCTGTGTCTTCTGATATGGTTCTTTTATACAGATGTTCTGCCCTCACCCAGTCAGGATTGGTAGAAATGTTTATTTTCTCCTGGACTACATGGTTTGTCACACTGCTATAATTATTACAGCTGATCTTTTTCTAAAAAAAAGTTTTTGAGCTCTGTAGAATTAGTAGACAGTTTATTTTCATGTTTGCAAGTATTCTTGTCTTTACTCAATTCCTCACTTAACCTTCCAAAGGAAAAGATTGGATCTTCATTGGATCCCTCTGGAATCTTTCTGCATATGAGCAAACAAAGCACATATTTTAAACTACAGATGAAGATGAGAAAGTGCAAGCAATGTTCTTTACTTTTTTATGAAGAATGTTTAATATTTTTTGTTACTGCACGTCAGATTGATTTTTAATTTTTAACCCTACTTTTCAGCATTCTAAGGCACAAGAGAAGAAAATGGTTGTAGAGCCCTTTCAAACTATTTTTAAAGGAATGGGAGACTGGCAAAAATAATATTGAAGTCGAGTTTGCATGCATAAAATACAAAGTAAATAGATCAGGGTTGGTCAAAATTAGGTATGTATTTATAAGTCCATCTGTGATATACACTGCATTTCTAAGAGTTCCTGATTACTGATTTCCAATAGTATAAAATTCTTCAGCGTAACATTCTGTACTAAGCAGACACCTTTTTATAAGCCTTTGTGCAATTCTGTACAGTGTTGACTTTAGTTTCACAACCTCTGATCTGTAGTTCTTTTATTGCATGGGCAGATGGCACAATAATATACAATAATTTAGCAATCCTTATGAGTTACTCTATGACTTTCTCCTTAGCTGATGGTTTTGTGTGTTTCGAATAGGCCTCTGGGATCTAAACAAAACAAGGACCCATAAGCCTGGCACATGCTCATTGTTGAATTAGATGACTAATTCATTTCAGGTGTATTCAGTGATGTTACACTTGTTCAATAAACTTGATGGAATGTTAGTGCTTATTACTATAGGTGCAATTCCCTTATATAATGCTACATTAAACTGAGTCTTGTGTCTAGTTTGACCAGTGATCATTTCCATGCCAGCTAAAACTGGGAGATTTCAGCAGTTTCCCATCTTCATTGTCTGAGGTCCAGTTTAATGTGTAGTTGTTAAGAAATAAAATTACAGCCTACTGCTTGCCAGTTCTATGCATTAATATAGGTGTTCCCTTCCATTCTTGTCATTTTTCAGTAGAAAAACATTAGCAAATCTGTTAGAATTAGCAATTTGCAAATTAGCATTCTCCAAATATGGACTTTAGCCTCTGTGATATCCATAACCAAATGCTGAGATAAGGAAATGCGCTGGTTGGTAATTATGAGAATTCAACACATCTGGAAATTACCAGATACAGAAAATGTTTTCTTTATCTGTTGCTTACAGTGACATTTTAACAACTCTTAATGGTTAAGAGTTACGTTCTTATGAGCTCATTTGTTGAAGGGCCTGAAGTAACATGTACACCATGTACTTTCATTAAACCACAACAGCATTGAGGGTTTTTTTTTAGAAAAGAAGATATTAAAACCCTTTCAAGTGTTTGACATCCAGTGGAATGCCTCTCTCAATGCATTCCATCCAGTTTCTCCTTTAAAATAGGGACAATTCTTGTATTTATGTAGATGAGTAGCAAGAACTTTTCTGCTTGGTTTGTCTCTTGTGAGAGTCACTTGCAGCCCTAGGATGGGACAGGTTGCATAGGTCTCCAGGCAACTAGAAGCTGTTGGTTGCAGGTGTAGTCTATAAAATCTTCCCACCCATACTGTTGCATTAGTTGCACATATCCCTTTCTCTCTGGTTATGTGGGATCATATCATGGGAAAATAATTCCCACATCATGAAATGTAAAAGTTTTCATAGCTTTCTCCCTGGTGTTTCATTTCAGAACTTTTTTTATCTTGTAAAGGAATCTCCTCTATATCTCCCTCACAGACACATTCATACCATACCAGCCTCTAATCAAGGACCACCCACAAAGCAAATATTTTATTTCTTCCCAAAGAGTTACCCATTGTGATACTTGATATCCTATTGCACAAGAAGAAAAACTGGACATTGAAAAGGAAAAAAAACACTATTTCCAAATTCCTTACATGAAAGCTGCTTAGAGCATTCTTCATCTTCATAGTTTGCCTTTTAGTCATGTTTGGAATCTACTTTCCTTGGTTTCAACATAAACTCTTAATAGGCAGGATGCTCTGGTGGCCATCCAGCTGAAGAATCTTCAAGTCATGAGATATATTGTACATGTGGGAATTGAGATTTAATCTGGACACCAGAAACACAGCTGGTCTTTACTTCTGAAAAAGAATGTACAGTGAGATTGAGCTGAAATTCTTAAGCAATATTATCTCTCTAATTTTTATCATCATAATCCTCTGTGTCTGTATGGATCAACCTTCTGGAAAATTAGTTTTGTTAACTAATTACTACAGTTTTGTCTGTCAAACATGATACGATAGGAATGTTGGTGGGTTTTGGAAGTAAGGGGAAGAGCATCACTAACAAAACATTTGTTCTTATTCAACACTGATCTACAATATGGATGCCTCTCTGGTTTTCATTTTAATATTTAATAGAAGTCAAATGAGAATATAGAATGCCTGTGAACAAAGCTTTGATTGAAGAGTACAAGAAGATTGGCAGTCGTTTTTTAAAAGAGTTGTGGAGATAACTGTATATAGAAAGATTTCTACAAATAATTAAAGGTAGCCAATTTTAGATAACAAGCATTCTATTCAGGTATAATCATGGTTGGAATACATTAGCCATTTATAACCAGATTATCTAAGGGATTATCTAAGGGAACACCTGCTGCCGGCATCAACTTCCCATCGTCCTGTGCGCTCCCACAGGGAGGGCCTTCTTAGGGTACCGCCGGTTAAGGAATGCTGGTGGGTTATTCCCAGGGGAAGGGCGTTCTCTGTGGGCGCGCCGGCCCTTTGGAACCAGCTTCCCACAGAGCTTAGGACCGCCCCCGACCTTCGCTCATTTCGTAGGGACTTGAAAACTTGTTTTTTTTGAGCTGTCTGGCCCAGACTGAGGGGTTTTAATTATTTAATTAATGGGGTTTTAGTTAAGTTCAGGGATTAATTTAATCTTAGTTTTAATTGATTTTAATTGTATGTGATGTATTTTAACTTTAAAATTTCCCTGTAAACCGCCCTGAGTCCTACGGGAATAGGGCGGTATATAAATTTAAATATAAAATAAATAAAATAAATTAATGAACTATGTGCCAAGGTATTAATGCCATTAAAATAAGTCTAGCTTGTTGTGTCAAATGTTATACAATGCTATGGTATAGGGATAATAAATACTTTTTATTTAATTTTTATAGCCACCAATCTCAACTGGTGAGTGGAATATATCATAAAAATGAACAATAAAACAATGAAAACAATTCATAATAAATATATGGTTGCTGAATAGAATTATTGCCCTACGTGTTGATACAGCCAAATAAATAGGGCCCTTAAAACACTTGGGGCCCCAGATCTGGCCACAAAACCACGTCTTCATGGCCTTATGAAAGGCCATCAGAGTCAGAGTCATCCTTATTTCTGAAAAGAGAAGTTCCAGAGGGACTACAGAAGACAGGTTTATCTCCTAGTCCCTGCAGCTGACATCCCTCGGCTGATGGGATCTGTACTATGCCAAAGCTGATGGACCAAATTGGACAGATAGGAGATAATCTCAGATAATCTGGTCCCAAACCATCAGAGGCTTTAACCAGCACCCTGAATTGCACCCAGGAACACCCTGACAACCAATGCAGCTCACACAGTAGTAGTGTTACATGTGTCAAATGTATACCAATTACTACCCCATGAAGCTGCATTTTGCACTAATTGAAGCTTCCAAAATTTTTCGAGGCCAGCCCAAGGTAGACTGTGTTGCAGTAATCCAGACAAAGAGGTCAGGGGGCCATGAATGACTGTGAACAAAGCCTCCCAGACTAGGAATGGGTGCAACTGGTACACAACCTGGAGGTATGCACCATGGTATCCTAGCCATGGTTACCACCTTCTCTTCTAGCAGGAGCCATGAGTCCAGGAGGACCCCCAAATTGCGCACCTTGTGCCATCCCATTCAGGATCAGAGGTAGAATAACCTTGTCATCAGAATGCCCAAATGCCCAAAATCATTACATCCCATCCAGGCCCCTGGACGAGACATCCCTGGCATCATTCAAGCCCATGGTGAAGATATAAAGCTGGGTTTTGACATATTGATGATACCTCACTCCAAACCATCAGATCACCTTACTCAGTAGCTTTATGGGCAAAATGGGCCATTGGCTGGGAGCTCTCCCTCTCTTATTAATACTTGACTGTAAGAGACACCAGAGGAAGAAGGAAAACTGCTGCAATACAGTCCCGCCAATCCCAACTCCTGAAGCAACTCCAAAAGGTACCATGATTGATGGTATCAAAGGCTGCTGAGAGGTCAAGAAGAGCAATGATGGATGAATTACTCCCATCCTACACTGAACAAAGGTCATCCAAGAGTGTGATCAATGCTGTCTCAGTCCCATAATATGTGGCATAAAGCCTGACTGAAAGGGGTCCAGATAATCTACTTCATTCAAGGTCCTTGGAAGCTGCCATGTGGTTATTCTCTCAGCAATCTTTCCTAAATAGAACCTAATCACACATCTCCTCCCAGTCAGCCTTAACCAGCCAAAAGGACACAGATGTAAAACAGGTCAAGCATAAGTCCACTATTATATATTTTTACAGTTTATTTGTGTGAATGACTATGTGTGAAAAATGCATTATACATGACCCGATCAAAGTAGGTCCTAGAGTTTTCTTCTAGAACAATAATGGTGAACCTTTGGGGCTCAGCATGTCAAAAATTTGGAAAATGCCTAACTTGACTCTATTGATATATCATATACAGCAGTCATAGTGTTTTGCAATGGCTGTACTAAAAGGATTTTGTTTGTTCAATGTATGAAAAATGCTATCTAGAATTACAAAACACATCAAAACGTGGCTCCCAAAGCAATAACAGATTTCCTATGAATTGGATAGAATCAATGTATCAGGACAAGTATGAACAGTGCTAAGGTGGAATAAATGCTTACATTGACTGGTCAAGCCTTATTGGAATGTATATGTAATATGTGGGAACTGTAGTTCTTGGGTGCTGTCACAAAGTTTGTCCTTTGTGCATCATGACACAAGTAGAATGCATGACATTTGCAGTGGGTTGATTGAATGATACAGCATTAGATAAAGATAGCAACAAATCCTTGTCTTGTTAAAAAACAAGCAAACAACAAAAAAAGTTGATGTGCATATGGTATGGAAATCTATTGGGCTTAGTCCAATGTTTTCTAAACTTGGCAATTTTAAGATGTGTGGACTTGCTAGGGAATTTTGGGACCTGAAGTTGCCAAATTTGAACACAGGATGCTGGACTAGAACAAAGAAATTCTAGGTAGAAATAAGTATGTTTGTGCCTGTCATAAGCTCCTCAATTATGAGAAGATTCACCCCATTTTAAAGAGTGTTTTTTTCTGCTTCACTTTTTTTGGGGGAAGGAAAATACAAAGTCCCTGATAGGCTTTAGTACAAAGAATGTGCATGAATCCAGATCAATATTTTGGCCTTTTTAAAATTTTATGGGCTTAATAAAAGTAAGAGCTGAAAAGGTTATTGTACTGCTTTGGTTATTTCCCCCCTTTTTTATCTTATAAATAAAGGCAAGAAAAAATTTACAAAAAAGGAGCTTGTGCAAATGCAAGGTTCCTTTTGTGGGAACTACTAATTTCCACATAGCTTTAAATAGATAGAAGCGCTCCATGGAGTTGAGCTAATTCTATTCTCTCTTTTTAGACCAGTTAGACTAAACTCTGCTTTACATAAAAGTCTTTTTTAAAATTATTCCTGCATCAAAACAGCACAGTGGTGGCATTTTGTAGTGTTTGTTTTGCAAGGCCACTTAGCCACCCACAAGGCTCACAAATAGCCTCTGACTCAAATATTCAGGCTGGCTTTGAACAGGTTTATAGTGTGAATTTATTGACTTATCCTTTTGGCAGCAATGTCCAATGCCTCCTGTAAAGGTCACAATGAGGACAGGACTATCCATTAGAACTGATTTGGTTGTTTCCAATGTTTGCCACCTGTTGACTTCCCAGCCTTGATAACAGCCTTCTGCATACCCTTGTTTTCCTGCTGCCATAGTCTGGGAAGGCACTTCTTCCTAGCATTTCATCAGTGATGTGGCCCATATCTTAGCAGGAATAACTCTTGCTGCTGGTTGATAGCAATGATAAAGATGTGACGTCAATATGCCAGTGATACTCAGTCGGATATTCAGGACTGGATTTACCAGCTTTTTCAGCAACTGTGCCTAGGAAGACTTTATGATTATTTCATATGGAGAGACTTATGCCTCTAATCCCACCTTCCCCAAACAAGCATGTCTCACATGCACTGAAACTCCATAATTCCCATTTCTCCTGTCCATTCCAGCCAGATCTAAAAATAATTCACTTCATGATGTCTTGTATGCCTGATCTTTGTGCGTTCTTGTAATCAGATGTCTATAGTTTTGCAAACAAAATATGCTATATTTTCAGACCATTGCTTATCTAAACTAAAAACAAGGTACAGGACTAAATTCCAAACATTTGGAAGAAAACAGGCAATCTTCATTTATTTTTATGATTGGCTGAGTTCTACAGATAGAAAAGCTGGAAATGCTGCTGTAATGTCCTGGGTATGTGCAGCGGTAGAAATATATATGGTTAATATTGTCCTAACTTTTCTCTTGTCTCCCTGTTTACTTTCCAGAATGGCTGCAATCTGTCCAAGCTTTGATGATACTTTCTGTCATCTTCAGTGTTAAATCTTTGTTCCTGTTCTTCTGCCAGCTCTTCACACTCACTAAAGGTGGACGATTCTACCTTACTGGTATTTTCCAGATCCTTGCTGGTAAGTAGAGGGGAGAGAAATGTGTGCTATGAAACGCTTGCAAAGGGAAGAAAACCATGGCTAATAATAGAGAGAGCAGGGCAATTCCAGTCAAACAGGAGTCTCTTCTAGCCTCCCAGAACTTGGTGCTCTCCAGACAGGTTGCATTACATGGATGCAAATCCCATCCATCATCTTGAGCCAATTTCAGTAGCTTGCTAACAAAACACCCTTGAGTATTCATTTTGAAATGTGCACTTAATTCAAGAGGATTTCTTCCATATAAAAATAACAAGATTTCAACTTCAGTTGCTAATCAGATATGGATAATAGACCTGGAGATTCAACAATTAATATTCTTCTTTAGCATTTCTGTTTGAATATATTGGTGCTGGTAGATGGGATGACAACAACAAGAACGAGACAAGTTTTTGTTATATCATGTTTTTTAGAGTTTTGTATTATTAAAGAAAACAGCTGTCTTTCTCTCACTATAAGGCACTATAAGTGCCTCATCCCATTTTGGTATCTTATAATATTAGGATTTCAGAGATTTTCTATATCCTTGAAATTTAACATGTACCTGGAACTATCTCACAGATTTTTATTCCTCCTGCCTCTGTTTGCATCCTTGCCAAAACTCCAACATTTTGCTTAAAATCCAATAAAAAAATTCTTGTGTCTCTGTTGAAAAGGACATTTCAAATGAATTAATTTGAGAACTATTTAAATAGGAATCAAACCAACAGGCTTATACCAGTATTCAGCTATGGAATTTATGTACAATGTATTTACTGGCCAATTAAAAATAGAAATAAATTGCCAGCCAAAGGTAGATTTTTTTTAAAAAAAGAAGCCCTGAAATTTCCTTCCTGGTCTTTTAATACTATGAACCATGTATTATGCTGTCCCTCCCAAAAATGCAGTTTAATTTCCTTTGAAGATACGTCATCATACAGTACTAAGACATAAATGTAGGTCTAGAGATAAAAATTTGAATTGGGCTGGACTGATAACCATCTGTTTAGGAGAACATGTGCACTGAATGAAGTCTCTCTGCGTCTAGCATAGCAGAAGGAACAACATTCATCCATTCTACATACTTGCTCTATTCTAGGCTAGAGATTAAACCTGTTGTATTAAAATGAGCTGAATATTATATGGCTGCTTTCCCTACTCTGATGCCTTCCAGCTACATTGGGCTATGTCCCCCATGCTTTGGCTTTTTTTCAGGGTAGACTTCCCAGACATTATCATCATTCATTTTCAGTCTTGAAGTACTATCGAGCATGATTTGCCAGTTCAGCCAATGAGTCTGCTTGTGATAGGATCTGGCTGACAGTGTTGTGTGCTGCTCAGTACACCTTCTGCCAAGAGCTAAGCTCTGTGTTGACTACCTTTCATCTCTTTGTGCTCCAACCTAATTAGAGTTGAACATTTCATGTCTGTGTCCTTTAAAAAAAAAGAAGAATTTCTTCCGGAATGAGAGCTGCCTTGGCATAGATAAATTAGCTTCCCTTCCAAAAAAAAAAAAGGATGGGGTAGGACATGTATTCTTTCTCAGAATACATGGTGATGCTTCTTTGTATTGTTCCTCAGGTGGTAGGGTGCATTGTGCATTTGTGAACATTCTATCTGTACCTTGCAATCTTCGCTGGAATTATAGAATATTCATGTTTCTTTGTAACTAGGATAAAACCGGCCCTCACCCAGGTTTTTCCTATTTGCAATCTCATGGGCAGGATCAATATGAGCGAATGAAACTCAGTTTCTGTTGGGTGGAATATCTGAAAGGCATCCCGGGGGGTGGGGGGGAATCAGTGAAAAGCTTCTGCCCCCCAAACAATCTTTTGTTTTATGACTCAGCCTAGGAAGAGCAATGGCACAATGGTTGATTGAGGGTGGGGGTTGTTGCTGTATAATTCAACCGCTGTGCTGAAAGGAACAGAATGTTGAGAAAGAGAAGGTTGATTTTGCTCTATCTACAGTGTTTTCCCAGAAGGAACAAAGTGGATTCAGTTGCATAATCTTAAGACTACATGTGCATGTCTGCTGGAAGAATGGGGGTGGAGATCTCAGAACTGACTTTTTAGAACATTTGCTTCTGTTATTACTATGTGTAAAATTCAGTGACCTTTATGCAAAAGAAGGTTTGATTGCTATTAAGCATCTGGAGACAATAGCTTCTTGGGCTTTGGTAAGGGATTATGTGACTGAGAGAACAGTCTCAAATTATGAGCATGATATTTTCAATTTTATTTCACTATGGGACCACCCAACTCCACCTCTGAGCAGTTCATGGGAAAAAATAAAACAATATAGAGTAAAATTGAGCAAGAAAGAGCATATAATAGTAACAAAACAGCAGAGCCAGACAACAACACAAACATATCAAACACCAACAAGGAACTTCAGCTATAATAGCCCAATGGCCCTCCAAATACAGGCAGTTCCTGCTTAAGAATGTCTAACTTAAGGACAGACCCTAGATATGGTTGCATATTATTTAAAATAGCAGATGGTATTCTCCTTCCTCAAGCCAACAAACTGCTGAAGTTTTGAGTTTTTAATGCCATATACAGCCTGTTTTCAGCAATGTTTAGTGATTCCTGAAAGCATTGTATGGCTTCAGCAGTTTGTCAGGTGAAGGAAGGACAAGATTGTTCACCATTTTTAATAAAAGGCAGCCAATTTGTAAGTATGAGTTATGACTTAAACAAACTTAAGTGAAAGGAATAGAGCTGGTTCTTAACTGGAGACTGCCTGAACTGAATTGTGAGTTTGCATCATCTTATATTAGAAATAATATTAATTCTGTCCTTTTGGAAAATTTAATTTTTCCATTAGCAATTTAATAATCCAGGTAGGAAAACGTGGCAGAAATGTGATGAAAGGAATCCTTCTTCTTAACTTTGCAACCAATAAGATGGAAGTTTTAGTCCAAAAACAAATATAAGACAGTCCCTTGACTTTTATTTGAGGTTCCCCAGCTCAAACGTATGGCTCATAATTTATGCACAAAGATATGCACAGTTCCAGAATCCTTATTTCATTGCTTCCATACAAGGACATTCAGAATGTGAGAAGCTAATTTGTGATATCAGAAGGACCCCAATTGGAAGAGCAAGGGGACAGAATGCCAGAGGAAAGATGACTGACTAGCATGTTGATAAAGTGGAAGGCATCTGTCGAGATGTGCTTCCAGTTTTACAGCAATAGTTAGAGAATTATGAAAGCTGAATTTTAGCACCACAATGGATTTGGAGTAGAGGCCCACAGCCTTTGCTCCTATTGCATATGCATGCTCCTAGCAGCACTGGGAAAATAATCCTAAGCTATTACCTTTTGGCTTCCTCTTGCAAGCAAAAAAGTACAAAAAGTATGCATGGATCAGTGAAACAACCCCCTTGACACGTACCAAAACTGAGGTTGAGTATTTCTGCTTAAAGGTACAGATCTTCTCTCTGCTGCCCTTTCCACAGACAATTTATGCTCTCTTCTCTAAAGACTGTAGATGACTTACAGAATGCTTTATTCTATTCCACCCAAACAGAGAGATAATAAGTTTTGCTTGCAGCATGTGGGCTTCAGTTGTGGGTGTTCACTCGCTGGCCCAGAGAACTGGGAGCTACATCAGCAGTTCATGAATTCAACACCTTCCTACTCTTGCATTTTCTGCAAACAAAGGGGGCAGTGTAGAGAGAAAGAAGGGCTCAAATATCACTGCACTGAGGTGTAGGTGGTCCCGAGGCATGTTGTAGGAACAGAAATGACTCTGGTGGCCCATAGAGCAGGTTGTGGAATGGCAGGGATCAACGGAAGAGCCTTGTTCTGGACCGTGAATAGAAGGGGCATTGTGTAATCCTGGCAAACTCTGATGCTGGGCTTTCAGAAAAAGCAAAAAGGAGAAAAGCCCATGGAGCTGGTGTTGCTGAGCTGGCAATACAAAAAAGCTGACCTTAGTGGCATTGCTACACAGGAGCCTGATTTGAGCAGCTTAAATGTTGATCTCGGGAGCTTAGATACTGGAGGCAGTAGGATGGAAAAATAGAAATGTCAGGCTTGGCTTTACTGATTAGGACAAGGTAGAATTAACTACTGTGCTGGGGGTTGCAGAGCAGAACTCCAGCCGGATTGGGGTCCTCCTTAAAGTTAACAACCTGAACTTAAAAACAGCACCTTTCTAGCTTGCCCTGTTGAGCAGACGAAGGGCTTTTTTTTCAACCAAACAGTACCTGTATTCTCTACATCAGGGCTTTTCAACCTTTACACCCATTGTACCACTTTTAGAATATGGCAACATCCGAGTACCACCAGTCGCCTAGCAAGGTGTCAAAAACTTAATGACAAAAAAAAAGGAAAAAAGTGATGAACTACAGGTAGTCCTCGACTTACAACAGTTCGCTTAGTGACTGTTCGAAGTTACAATGGCACTGAAAAAAGTGTCCCCCAAGCCATAGGTGAGCAAGACACCTGCCTGCCCGCCCGGCTGCGCTCTTCCTCCTGTCTGAGGTTTTCATTGTTGTGAGCATTTCTGTTGAGGATTGGCAGTGGGGGTGGGATGGTGTTTGTTTTTTATTTCCCCCCGCCTCTGCTGGGTGGTTGCAGCAGGTTTTGGTCACTTCACATGACCCTGGGACACTGTGACCATCATAAATATGAATCAGTTGCCAGGCATCTGAATGTAAATCACAAGACCCTGGGGATGCTACAACATTCCAGCTGATTGGCGCTTCTTCGGGGCTCAGAAGCGCCGGGATCAGAGCCGAGCTCCAGCTGGAACCTGGTGCTGATCCTGCCACTTCTGCTGAGCCCTGACAGCCCTGCAGCTCCAGCCAGCCATCTGTCACTCAGGCTTGTGCGGTGCTGCCACCGGTTCAGCTCATTCCCCTCCCCCGCTACCACTTTTCTAGGATGGTTGCGTACCACTTGCCAGGTGCTAGTGTACCACAGGTGGTACCCGTACCATGGTTGAAAAGCCCTGCTCTACATTATACCAGGTCGTCTGCAACTGCTGGGACAATTGGGTTGGCCCTAAAGAAAATTTGGATGTTTTGAAAAGAGGGCTTTTATTTTGCCAAACGCAAGAGATAAATGATGCCTTAAACATGGCTGTCAACTTCCTACCATTTCTTGAAGTCAGAGGGTTGGAATTGAGGGGGGAGAAGGGAGTTTCCTAAACCAAAGCATCTTTCTATGTTCTTCGGTCTCAGTCACGGACTTGGATGCTCATGTTCTTTCTCCCTCTCTCTCCCTCTCTTAGGCCTGTGCGTGATGAGTGCTGCGGCCATCTTCACTGTGAGGCACACAGACTGGCATCCCTCCACAGAGAACGTCTCCTTTGGCTTTGCCTACATTCTGTCCTGGGTGGCTTTCCCGCTGGCTATCCTTAGCGGGGTGATCTATGTCATCTTGAGGAAACGCGAGTGAAATGTCAAGGGAGGTCACTGAGACTAAAGCCCTCAGGACAAGAGGTGTTGGGAAGATAGAAAATGAAAAACAATACACTCCCCCCCCAAACACCAGCCCCATCCATCCACCCACCCAGTCCCTTCAAAATCCACAAATATATTAAGGGGGAAAAAAGGAAAAAAGAGAGCTGAAAGAAGGATTACTGTATTCATTGGAGATGTATATAGTATCTATGGTTTAAAAAGCCTATTTATAACACTTTTTACATATATGTACAGAGTACTGTTTGCTTTTGTTGTTGACCTGCCACCATGTTTAAAGCCTAAAAAAAGTGCCTAAGAACTCTTTAACTCCTAACAATGTAATGAGAGTGCCGCTTTTCCCTCCCTGCATTTATGCTGTGGAAGCAAGTGGATCCCTCCTCCAAAGCTTTCCACTGTCAACCTCAAGCCAAGCCCAGTTTGAGAACCCTCCATCTCGCCCTCCAACTAGGTATAGTCCTGGCACCTACCTTAGCCCATGTCTGCATTATGGCCCTTTTAACCAAATGATGGAGACCAAATGCTACACAGAAAGGGGAGGAACTTCTACCCGGAAGCAGATGGTGTGTTAAGGTAAGGGTGGGTGAGCCCAGCTTCTCAACTGTTTGGGATGACAACCAAGTTGTGAAGGGTTGAATGAGGTATATTGCCTCAGTGATGTAACCCAAAGCTCTTCGCCACTGTTATCACCTCCTGTAACCCCCACAGATATGATCACCCGAGTTCCTTGTAGGACGGAGGTGATGCAAAGATCCTGAATTAGGCATCAGTCTCGGGATAGAAGGAAATGTTTACATATCTTAGAACAGCCAAGGCTAGCACAGAGGCTGAATTAGTTGAAAGGAACACTGTTGGCGGGATGACAATCTAAAATAAAAAGTGAATTGATTTTTAACTAGCCTAGTGGTTCTCTTCCATCTATGCCAGCTGATCTTCAGAAAAGACTTTCCTCCTTTTCCTGGAGAATAAAGTGGAAAAGTTGAATGACGCTTTCTAAGCTCTATGGTCCACCCTCATCCCTTTTCCCTAAATCCTCTGAGATCAAATACCAAATATGTGAAATGGTGCTATCTATTTACCATTCCTTATATTGCTAAGCCATTTAACCGTTGCTCACTGGAAATTGGGGTAACCATTTTGAGAAAAGCCAAAAGGAATGATAAATAATTCTGTGTAATATATACAACCTATAACTGCTTTTGTATGTAGGAAAGTTGCTATCCATTATTATTATTACTATTTTTTTAATAAAGCACTTATAACCAAGGATTTTTTTTTCTTTTCCCCTTTGTTTGTCAGAAGGGAAATAAGCAACCCCATAGAGCTTACAGAATCTGCTCCCCCCCCCCACCAACCAACGCTGTTCTGTAACTTTTTTCTGTGCTTCCAGAGATGTCTGGGAATGAACTGTACAGGTGACCGCCCAGAGGAGTATGGGCAGTGCCGTCTAATCCTAAGACTCCAGGCATTATTACGCAATTATTTCTCTTTGCTTTTCTGATTTATACCAGCTGTGTGGACTAAGAAGCAATGAAATAAAAGCCAGAATAACTCAAGTGCTTTGGCTTATATTGCATCTCAATCAATTGTTCTGAATGAGCCTTTTATGTTGGGCAATTGACAAGCTAGTGACCAACTTCACAAAATGTGCTAAGCTACAATGTGGTGTGCTTAGTTTTAGGTTAATACAAGTTGGAAATGAATGTGCTTTGTGCTTTATTTAGTAAAACCAAGATTAAGCCAATCCTAATGGATGTGACTTTTGTGGACTGCTATAGAAGATTTATTTGGTGCAATTGCTGGTTTTATTCACTGACTGTATAAACAGATCTGCATTCTCCATTAAGCCACAGTTTTATTTCATATTTTACAGAATAAATCATAATTATCCAGATTCCCGTCAAAGATCCAAAATCAAACCAACCAGATCAGCTGGGCATCCTCATTAGTGGCTTACATTTTCTTGACCCATTCAATCACCATTGTGCTTAATATTGAGGACAGACTTTATTATTATTAGTTGAAGGTAGAAGATGTTATACCCAGTGCTTTTTTTGTAAAATAAAAAGGTGCTGGAACTCACACATGTCATATAACCCGCCTTGCCTGCCCTACAAGGTTCCATCCAAAAAAGGTGCCAGAATTTCGTTCTGGGCGTTCTATGACAAAAAAAGCCCTGGGTATACCTCATGCATTACCTTATGTACAACGAAAGAACCCACTTTGGATTTTAGCAGAATTGGTCTGATTTTAAAGCCAAAAATCTCTGACTGCCAGTGCCTCAAATGTTTATTAACAATCTCAGTGCTTTCTTCCATACTGTGATAAGATGCCCTCAATATTTGATAGACTACCAAACCCTTTAATCTCAATTTAGGATAACAGTTAACCGGAGAACAGTGAGGCTTGGTTAGCATTCATGGAATCCCTGTCTGTGTGTATGTATGCACTTGAAGCCTGCAAAACTACTCTGTTGATAATTTTAAGGGCATTATTTTTAATTTACAAATTCAGAAGGATTTTAGATGTTTAGAAGCTTCTGATGCAAGACTACCACAGACTTGCAAGCACTACCTATTTATGCAACTGTTGCATGGGAAGTTAGTGCTTGTACTGTAGATGGAGAGCAAGCCTACATGGGCAAGCCCGTCTTAACCTTAAGCATTTCTCTGACTGGATTAGCCAAATTTCTTGCTTCTTAAAAGGCACTGCTAGCGTTTGTAGTACTCTAGGAATATACTGACTCATTTGAAGATCATACTGACAGTCTTCTCCATTGGTGCAGATTAGGAAGTGCAGTTTTGTGAAAGGTGCTGCCCTTCCTTAGACAACCACAAGGACACCTAGGGATCAGCTCTATCGTTTCTCCCTTTTCCACGAGAGAGGAGGTGGAATGAAAGAACTGAGAGAAAGGGAACTATTGTATTTTCACAAATCATTTCAGAAAACATATTAAAATCAGTCACCCTCCCTGGGCAGTTTTTAAAAGATTCAGAAATATGGCTCAACAGAAAAGTAAAGTAAGAGGAGAATGAAAGTGGGCAGGTTATCTAAATTCTTCAGTACCTCCCAAGTTCTCCTAAACTCACCTACATGCTGTAAATGAAAGCCTTTCTGTACTTCTGAATGCTACATACTCAGAAGCATAAATCTTTCTGGCAACATTATCTTACCAGTTTGTTATTTGGGTGACAACACTCAAATAATCTTGCAGTCCTTAGGGTATTTGAAATGTATTCATGTCTGAGATGCATAACACTCAATATGCTGGAATTTGTTGCTTGATTTTTATTCATGAAATTTTTAGTAATTATTGTTCAGAATCTGAAGTCTGATCTGAAAGATACAGAGTTCTCTGGCATGAGAAAGTGTTTCTGGAATATCACTGAGAAATTGTATCAGTATAAATTTGTCAGAAATCAAGCCATCTTTACTATAACACCCACACCATCTTGATTCAGAAATGAATTTCACCAGGACAAGCTTTTTATTCACCTCACATTTTGTTGAACTTCAAAAATTCTTTGGGGTAGTTTTCACATACAATACACATTATTGTCTTTGATCATAGCAGGCTAGTAGTAATGGTCATTTGATTTCTTAATAATAGCAAGCAAAAATGTAATGAAAGTCTGCCCTCTTGGGGAAAGATGTGGCACTACCACTCTTGTTCTTGAGAAAATGTGCATTTCAAAAGGCTCCCAAATTCCCCTAAATACAAACATGCAGGCTCATTCTCTTCTTTATACTGTACAATCTGATTTTTTTTTAAAAAAGTGATGGAATCACATTTGCCAGATTTCTCTTTGTGAATAGATCTGTTTATCAGGAACAGTGAAAACACAAGTAAATTTTTCAGTAGGCTTTTTGTTGTTTTGGATATAGTTTAGAGCAGACATGTCAAACACAAGCCCCGGGGGCCAGATCTGGCCCGCGAAGTGGTTTCATGTGGCCCGCGAAGCCATCCTGGAAACAGTGAGGGAACGGCCCCCACTACCTTGGCCCTGGCCCAGAGACCCTCCTCCTGCCAGAGACCCTCAGATCTGTCCCACTCCTGCCCAGGCCCCCATAGGCACCCTTGATGCGGACGATGTAGAGCTTGCCATGCCCACCCAGTAGGCCATACGCACTCTAGCCACGCCCACCCAGTAGGCCACGCCCACCCTGGCCATACCCACCAGGCCCCCTGAGGTCAACCGCAATGCTGATGCGGCCCTCAATAAAATTGAGTTTGACACCCCTGGTTTAGAGAATACAGCCTTTACACATACAAATCCTTTTGTAGGAAATATTGTTATGAGCAACCAAAATAATATACTTTCTTAACTTTTTGAAACTTGTATCAGAATAGACAATTGCTAAATGACTTGAAGTCAGAAACTGCTGCTTTGAATGGGCATAGCTTTTATTTCTCTAGGCTAGGAGTCCCAAACCCCCAGTCCGTGGATGGCACCAGTCCATGGCATGCCAGAAACCGGGCCATGAAAACAAGCCCCATCAGCAGGATGCAGGCAGCATGCGAAAGTCATCTTTGATGCCTACACAGCAACAAAGTTGACTAATGGATATTTTTAAGAAGAAACTGTGTGTGTGTGTGTGTGTGTATTTGTGTATGTGTGTATTCGTAATCAAATTAACTATGGCAGCTAGCAATGTGTCTCTAAATACCATTTGTTGGAAATGGCTGTTGACTTCTACCCTGCTTGTGAGCTTCCTAGAGGCATCTGATTGGCCAGTGTGGGACACATTGCATTAGCAGGATTTTTGATCTGATAGAGTAAAGTTTAATTTCTCTCTTCTGGAGGTAAGATGCTAATAACAATTCAAGAGAATGAAGATGCTGTTTTTGGTTTATTGGGATGTTCCCATTTAAAATGCCAATAACAGCTACAAAGAGAACAAGCATGTTTATTAGCATTCGAACCAGACTATGTATGGTCAGTCTTTGTGACCACATTTCTATACAAATATGTTTAATTGCTCCTGTATGTAAGTAGATTTTGAACTTGCTGAATCTTTAAGATCTCAACTTATCTGTAACTGACTCTGTAACAGTCACAGGAAAACAACTGGAAATGAAAGTCACAACCAGACATTGAAGACTTAAGCAATGCATAAAGGGAGACAGAATACCTCTTTGGAAAGATTATTCTCTGCACATTGCACCATAAATCTATACAAAACAATCCTTTACAAACTCAAGTTTTGTACTTGTAAATACACATGCACAATTGATTTAGCTTTCATTTATACTTCTGATTCTTTTTTTTTTCAAGCTTTGGAGTAACAAGATTTAGCTGAGCATAGTCACAGTGGCTCAAACTTGAAAGTGCCACAATTGTTTCAAAATTATTGTCACTTAAAAGAAAAAAGACCAGTGCTGTGAATTAAATGTAAACAATAAATGCTATCTAGTCAATAGGGGGTGCTCTTGACCATGCATCTTTCAGTAATATAATTTAGAAGCCAATGAATTTCAGAACAGCCTTGAACTTGCCAAAAACTGAGATTTAATTTACTTAAGGTGGATTATATTTCACTTCATACACTGTACTAAGATTTAGTGTTAACTTAGTGCATCATTAAATATAGATTCCTGTGTTTTATTCAAGAAACTATGGTCAAGTAAATAATAGCTTAGTCTGATATGCAAACTCAATTGGTGTAAAATAACAATTGGTGTAAAATTGAGACTTTGTCTTACAACAATTCATCTCAGTGGACACTAGAGCCTTGGTGGAGCAGTGGGCTAATGTCTCCTTAAGTGACACCAGCTGCCTGCAATCAGTGCAGGTTCGCATCCCACCAGGCTCAAGGTTGACTCAGCCTTCCATCCTTCCTGAGGTAGGTAAAATGAGGACCCAGATTGTTGGGGGCAATTAAGCTGACTTTGTAATAATGCTGCTTGGGGGGTGTATGAAAGCCCTAATAAGCAGGCATATACATAGAATGAAGGCTACTGCTAAGCTTGTAAGCCGCCCTGAGTCTTCGGAGAAGGGCGGGATATAAATGGAATTAAAATTAAAAAAAAAATAGTCTGCCCCAATCTGATGTTCTCTGGACTATTCTTCACATGCATTATACTTCACTTTAGTTATATCAGACGGCTCAGCAGTTAAAGATGCTGAGCTTAGTCAGCTGGAAAGCTGACAGCCCAGGTTGGAAACACAAGTGCTGCGTGACAGGGCAAGCTCCTGTTATTTGCACCAGCCCCTGCCCACATCGCAGTTTGAAAGCGCACAAATGAGGGTAAATATGTCTCACTTCGGTGGGAAGTGTTCAGTGTGACTTGGCATAGTTATGCTGGCCACATGACCATGGAAATGTCTTCGGATGATGCTGGATCCCTTGACATGAGCACCACCCCCTACAGTCAGAATCAACTGGACTGGGGAAACCTTTAGTTTTTAGTTATATCACAGCCCTTTTGGTTGGGAATTCTGGAAGTCAAAAACCCATCACCTCTGGAGAGCATTGGGTTGGGCAAGATTGGTCTATTCTTACTGGCAGAAACTCTCAAAGCCTGAACGGATAGAGCTGAGGACTGTTTTACATAGAAACACATGACTGTCACAGGTTCTTGAAATGAATTGCTACCATGGAGGAGGTAAGGCGTTGAGCCAGAAATAAGACGACCAACGTTCACGTTCGTAGCGAGCAGAAGATTTTTTTCATCTTTCAGCTCAGCCTGCCTGCTACATTGGCTCATTCATATTTCATACCTTTGTTCTATGATTCAGTCCTCCTTTGAACATAATTGCCTCAAAGTACTTCTTTTACACCAAGCACTCAAGTTTATATTCAATGCATAGTCACTGAATAAACATTCATGCCTGATCCTATCCCTTCCTGTTTGACATGCACACTTCTTAAATAACCCACTCTTATTGCATATTTGGGTTGCTTTTTTTGTCCCATGTTCAATGTACGAAGCAGGAAAATATTTTATATGCAATCTTATTTTGCTTCTTTCAACAAACATTATTTTCTCACAAATAAATATACTATATCTGCATTTGTACATCAGAATTTTTTTCCATTCATTTCTTCATATTTACTAAATGTTCTTCCAAGTTACACAGATGTTGTAACCTGGAATTGTTTGCTTGGTTTTCCTCATCACAATCAAGTCCTTTGATCTTGCATATAATAATGTTTAGACCCAAACTTCTAGTTCCATCATGCAATATTTTTTAACATTTAGTTAAAATGATTTTCAGTGAATGTTCACAGCCATCACCTTAGTGTTATTTGAATTCAAATGTATGGGTGCATTCATGTCCCCATCGACATACCTCTAATAGTACCATAAGCATTCCTTAAATCTATAAATGCATTAAACAAATAAAGGAATGTTGAACATTCTTGTCCTACATCCTGTTTAGAATTAGGCCTTTTGTTAAACATTCCCATTCTTTTCTTGAATTTGCTCAACATTCACTATATGCTGCTCAATTCATATTAAGTGACCTACCTTCAAATCTGTACAAAACATTCCATGATTCAGACCTGTTCATGTGCTTTTTGTACAGGTAGTCCTGGACTTACGACCACAATTGAGCCCAAAATTTATATTGTTAAGTGAGACAATTATTAAGTGAGTTTTCCCCCATTTTACAACCTTTCCTGCCCCGGTTGTTAAGTGAATCGCTGCAGTTGTTAAGGTAGTAACATGGTTCTTAAGTGAGTCTGGCTTGCCCCTTGACCTTCCTGGTCAGAGGTTCACAAAAGGGGATCACATGTCTCCAAGACACTGCAACATATTTATGACATAATATTTATGAGTCAGTTGCCAAGCACCTGAATTTTGACCATGTGACCCTGGAGATGCTGCAACAAGCATAAGTGTGAAAAAATTGTCCTAAGTCACTTTTTTCTGTGCTGTTGTAATTTTGAACAGCCACTAAACAAACTGTTGCAAGTCGAGGACAACCTGTATGCTTTCTCTAGAACAACAAATATACAACAATCTTTTCCCTCTCAGTCAAAAAATTTCCAGTCACCTGCGAAAGAGCCCAGATCTTGTCTGCCCAATAACCTCCTGGCATATAGCCTCATTATGCTGTCCATATTTCACTCTCTGCTCCCTTTTGTAACTAATCAAATTTTCCAAAAATTTCCCAGGGTCACTTAATAAACTAATTGCTCTGTAAATTTGTCACTCACTTTTGTTATGGGATATTGAGGTGGCTCCATTAATACAGTAAAGGGAAAATATGAAGCAGATTATACAGACAGTAGCAGGAACAAAATAGCCCAGAAAAAAAAGTGATCTCTACTAACAGTATGAATTGGTACAATCATTTTAGTCATAAACTGGTTTGAATTGTTTCTTAGCTACAATAAAGGAAGAATGTCTATAAAGAATGCTGTAGATCAGGGGTGTCAAACTGCCTGCCAGCCCGCAGGCCGGATGCATCATAGTGAAACTGCGCCCACCCCATTGCCAGCAATGACAAAAAAAGTAGTGATAAGTCGCGACACGTCACATGACTTGTGAGTTTGACACCCCTGCCATAGGTCTTTTGGAAAAGTGGTGCGCACAAAACAGAATGCAACCTTACCTAGTTATTTCATAGTTAATTATATGAACAGCAGTTAAATGAATGTAAAACATACATATTTGCTCTTGTTTCTATCTGAGCATCTTTTCCTTTGCTTGAGACATGACTAATACTCTTTTATGCTGTTGTGTCAAATTTATTTTGCAACTGTCATATATATTTTCTGGAATTATACCTCATAACAATATATGTGGTTTCAGTTCAAATTTTATTCTTAGGATTATTTTTTAAATATTTTGATGTATTCCTTTTCATACTTTTGAGCTTTTGACATAACCACCCCATGTGTAACAATAAGTATCAATAGCTAGTTAGAGGCGTATTTTATCATTTCTCTTCAGTTTATCGCATCTGTCTTCTTCATTTGTAACAACCTTCTCCTACCAGATATATGCCAGCTTGTCAAACTGCCAACCTTCTGATCGACAAGCTCAGCATCCTAACCCACTGAGCCACCGCGTATTCACATCATGTATTCACAGATGTATTCATAAACTGAAATAATCTTATTATCAGTGCTTCAGTGTGCATGAAAGGACTACATATCTTGAAGAGTACATCTATAGGCTTTTTTTCCTGTCATCATAGAAGGAGGGAAAGCAGGATCTTGCATGAGATTTTTAACATCCAAAAAAGGACTTACCTGAAAGCTTAATTATCTGGATGTTACCTGCATTTAATTATATCTCATTTATATATATATATATATAAAACCCAACCCTAACCAGCCTTTGCATGTAATTCTGAACATTGAGGACTAGGCATCAAATGTATTCACTGCAATTTTCTTCATTCAGTGGTAAATGAGGTGCATTTTGACAAATTCAAAGGCATAATCTCTAAAGTTGGTGCAAATAAAAGTGACAGTGCAGTTGGCTTCAAAATGTGTTGGAGGAAGTAAATATTATGCCATGTCATATTTCCACCCTATAAACTATGACTAAATGATTGTATCTTTATGGGCCTTGAAAAACTAAGGGTAAGAGCATGCAGAACAGGGGTGTCAAACTTGCCGTGTCACGTGACGTGTCACAACGTATCATGACTTTTTTCGCATTGCCGGAGCTGGAGTGGGCGCGGCCTCTGCATGATGCAACCGGCCCGTGGGCCGACAGTTTGACACCCTTGATGCAGAGGATCTCAATAAGCTCATCACTGCTTCTCCTATAATGAACTAAGTAAACATGCAGTGATATTATTTTTCTTCTAATTTTCTGTCTGCAGCTTCTCATTGGCAGCATATTAATCAAGTTTATAGTCTTTACTGTATATACTAGCTAAAAAGTTTCTTCACTGTTGATTCAAGCATGCCCAGGTTTTTATTAGACAAATAAAAAGAACCATAGCAATTAGGTTTCTATTGCTATCTTTTAGTAGATTTTTTTTCTACTCTTGTTATTTTAATGTGGCATAAACTTTTATATTGGCATTTTCAGAGTCAATTGGTGGTGAAAATCAGCTACAATCTAGGAAACATTGTGCCATTACAACCATGCAAATACTTTGCTTCTTGGCCCTCTTGCTTATTCTAAACAGGAATTGTTGTTGTTAGTTGCGAAGTCGTGTCCGACCCATCGCGACCCTATGGACAACGTTCCTCCAGGCCTTCCTGTCCTCTACCATCTTCTGGAGTCCATTTAGGCTCACGCCTACTGCTTCAGTGACTCCATCCAGCCACCTCATTCTCTGTCGTCCCCTTCTTCTATTGCCCTCAATCTTTCCCAGCATTAGGCTCTTCTCCAGTGAGTCCTTCCTTCTCATTAGGTGGCCAAAGTATTTGAGTTTTAGCGTCAGGATCTGGCCTTCTAAAGAGCAGTCAGGATTGATCTCCTCTAGGACTGACCGGTTTGATCGCCTTGCAGTCCAAGGGACTCGCAGGAGTCTTCTCCAGCACCATAGTTCAAAGGCTTCAATTCTTTGGCGCTCAGCCTTTCTTATGGTCCAACTTTCACTACCATACATTGCAACTGGGAAGACCATAGCCTTGACTATACGCACTTTTGTTGACAGGGTGATATCTCTGCTTTTTAGTGTGCTGTCTAGATTTGCCATGGCTTTCCTCCCAAGGAGCAAGCGTCTTTTAATTTCTTGGCTACAGTCCCCATCTGCAGTGATCTTGGAGCCCAGGAAAATAAAATCTGTCACTACCTCCATTTCTTCCCCATCTATTTGCCAGGAATTGAGAGGGCCAGATGCCATGATCTTGGTTTTCTTAATGTTTAGTTTCAACCCAAGTTTTGCACTCTCCTTCTTCACTCGCAACAAGAGGCTCTTTAGTTCCTCTTCACTTTCTGCCATTAGAGTGGTATCATCTGCATATCTTAGGTTGTTGATGTTTCTTCCGGCAATCTTAATTCCAACTTTTGATTCATCTAGCCCTGCCTTTCTCATGATGTGCTCTGCATATAAGTTAAATAGGCAAGGCGACAGTATACAGCCTTGCCGCACTCCTTTCCCAATTTTGAACCAATCAGTGGTTCCGTGTCCAGTTCTCACTGTTGCTTCTTGGCCCGCATATAGGTTTCTCAAGAGACAAATAAGATGGGCTGGTACGCCCATCTCTTTAAGGACTTGCCACAGTTTATTATGATCCACACAATCAAAGGCTTTAGCATAGTCAATAAAGCAGAAGTAGATGTTTTTCTGGAACTCTCTAGCTTTCTCCATGATCCAGCGTATGTTAGCAATTTGATCTCTAGTTCCTCTGCCCCTTCGAAATCCTGCCTGTACTTCTGGTAGTTCTCGATCCACATACTGCTAGAGTCTAGCTTGTAGGATTTTAAGCATAACTTTACTAGTGTGAGAAATGAGTGCAATGGTGCGATAGTTTGAACATTCTTTGGCACTGCCTTTCTTTGGAATTGGAATGTAAACTGATCTTTTCCAATCCTGTGGCCACTGTTGAGTTTTCCAAATTTGCTGGCAAATTGAGTGTAGCACTTTTACTGCATCGTCTTTTAAGATTTTGAATAGCTCAGCTGGAATACTGTCACCTCCACTAGCTTTGTTGTTGCTCAGCTTTTCTAAGGCCCACTTCACTTCACATTCTAGGATGTCTGGCTCGAGGTCAGTGACTCTGTCCATAGTTCTTCAGGCACTCTGTCTATCAGATCTAATTCCTTAAATCTATTTGTCACCTCTACTGTATATTGAACAGGGATATGATTTAATTCATACCTGACTGGCCTAGCGCTTTTCCCTACTTTCTTTAATTTAAGCCTAAACTTTGCAACAAGAAGCTCATGGTCTGAGCCACAGTCAGCTCCTGGTCTTGTTTTTACTGACTGTATAGAGCTTCTCCATCTTTGGCTGCAGAGCATATAGTCAATCTGATTTCTGTGTTGACCGTCTGGTGATGTCCATGTGTAAAGCCGTCTCTTGGGTTGTTGGAAAAGAGTGTTTGCTATGACCATTATATTCTCTTGACAAAATTCTATCAACCTGTGCCCTGCTTCATTTTGTACTCCAAGGCCAAACTTGCCTGTTATTCCGGTTATCTTTTGGCTTCCTACTTTAGCATTCCAATCCCCCATGATGATAAGAACATCATTTTTTGGTGTTAGTTCTATAAGGTGCTGTAGGGCTTCATAGAACCGGCTAATTTCATCCTCTTCAGCACCGGTGGTTGGGGCATAGACTTGGACTACTGTGATATTGAATGGTTTGCCTTGGATTCGAACTGAGATCATTCTGCATTTTGAGGATTGTATCCCAGTATTGCTTTTCCTACTCTTTTATTGACTATGAAGGCTACTCCATTTCTTCTGAGGGATTCTTGCCCGCAGTAGTATACCTGATGGTCATCTGAATTAAATTCACCCATTCCTGTCCATTTTAGTTCGCTGATACCTAAGATGTCGATGTTTAGTCTTGTCATCTCTTGTTTGACCATGTCCAGCTTTCCTTGATTCATGGATCTTACATTCCAGGTTCCTATGGAGAAAAAATCTTTACAGCATCGGACTTTCCTTTCACCACCAGACACATCCACAGCTGAGCGTCCTTTCGGCTTTGGCCCAGTCGCTTCATTCTTTCTGGCGCTACTAGTACTAGCCCTCTGCTCTTCCCCAGTAGCATATTGGACGCCTTCTGACCTGAGGGGCTCATCTTCCAGCGTCATATCGTTTTGCCTTTTGGAACTGTCCATAGGGTTTTCATGGCAAAGATACTGGAGTGGGTTGCCATTTCCTTCTCCAGTGGATCACGTTTTGTCAGAACTCTCTGCTATGACCTGTCCGTCTTGGGTGGCCCTGCACGGCATAGCTCATAGCTTCATTGAATTACGCAAGCCCCTTCGCCACGACAAGGCAGTAATCCATGAAGGAGTAAACAGGAATATGAGATCAAAAATGAAAATGAAAGAAAACCAGGAAGAATGTCACGGAATGGAGTTTCTGAATGGGTTCAGCTACAACTTTAATTAACATTGGAAAATACCCCTAATATGATTTTAGGGAGTAAGCTTTTTATTTCTCAGTAACAGTTTCTATGCTATTTAAGGTATTTGCTAGAATTTATGCCTCTCTTCAAGCAGCAGCACTTTACAGAACCTGAGAAGCTGGAATTCTTGAATCTTATGTGGTTCTGCGCTAGACATTTTACAAGATAAAAACAGATTGATATAGATTTATACAGGCTTATCTAGAAAGCTTAATTCTAAGGAAGCAATGAGATTTCTAAAAAAGATACATAGCAGGGCTAGGCCAGGTGGAGTTTTAAAAATTGCTATTTAGGAATATATAATTTTTTTCCAATTAACCAGCTCTAAGTATACAAAAGCCATTGGTTAGGATACCTAATTTATAGAATATTTTTCAAATATACTTTTAAAAGTATATTTTATACCTGTTTTATAACTATGTTTTATTTTTATATGCAAACTGTTGCCACGATCTCACTAATTCAGGAATTCATATAACATACTAGTGTGTATTCAGGATGTTATTTTCTTTTCGAATTTACATAAAATGACACTACTAACAATGGAGGTAAGTTGTATCTAGTCCACCATCATGAAGAAGATGAAAAGTCTCTTTCATTTGTTTCATTATTGTGTTAGACAGTTAGAGAATAATGTGCAGCAGGATAAAGCCAAACTTCATGATTACAAAATGGTAACTTTATTCATCTGTCTCTAATTCTGCTCTGATTCTTGGCAACTTCATCTGACCCTGAAATTTAGAAGCAACAGAAGTTGGTTTGAGCATATATTTATTTACAAAAATCTATTGCAGAGCTTTTGTTACAACTTATTATCTTGCTGAATAAATTAGTTATATAACAAGAAAGTAGAAGACCTGGCAAGGACTATGAAGATTAACATTCTGGCGTGGTTTCTTTGCAGAGATGGTAGCCAGGATGCTCAACTGCTCAAAAATAATTTCCAACACGCTTGCAAATTATCTGATCCTTATGTATTTGGCAATTGGGGTCTTTCACTTAGCTGTTGCACAGTTAGAACAAGCTGTTTTCATTTTGTGCTTTTCCAAACACAAAATGGATAGTTTTGTCCATGCCAGTTATGTTTGTCATCTCATTTGGACTGCTCACCACTAGGCTGAGCCTTATGCTGCATAATGAACAAAAGCAAGTTTGAGGTACTGAATCTGCAAATTTTAATCCCATGTGCCTCCCCCCCACCCCGACAATTGGAAAGCAGTCACTGTATCTTGGACAACAATTTATCCAAGTTTAAATGAAGTCAGTTCACTCACTTTGACAATGGAGGTATAACTACATTGATGAGTATCCTAATTCCAAGGAACTGTTCTGATATAATTGTTTTCATTCCATCTATGCAACAAAACACATGTTGTTGTTAGCTGCGAAGTCGTGTCCGACCCATCGCGACCCTATGGACAACATTCCTCCAGGCCTTCCTGTCCTCTACCATCTTCTGGAGTCCATTTAAGCTCATGCCTACTGCTTCAGTGACTCCATCCAGCCACCTCATTCTCTGTCGTCCCCTTCTTCTATTGCCCTCGATCTTTCCCAGCATTAGGCTCTTCTCCAGTGAGTCCTTCCTTCTCATTAGGTGGCCAAAGTATTTGAGTTTTAGCTTCAGGATCTGGCCTTCTAAAGAGCAGTCAGGATTGATCTCCTCTAGGACTGACCGGTTTGATCACCTTGCAGTCCAAGGGACTCGCAGGAGTCTTCTCCAGCACCGTAGTTCAAAGGCCTCAATTCTTATGGTCCAACTTTCACTGCCATACATTGCAACTGGGAAGACCATAGCCTTGACTATACGCACTTTTGTTGACAGGGTGATGTCTCTGCATTTTAGTGTGCTGTCTAGATTTGCCATGGCTTTCCTCCCCAGGAGCAAGCGTCTTTTAATTTCTTGGCTACAGTCCCCATCTGCAGTGATCTTGGAGCCCAGGAAAACAAAATCTGTCACTACCTCCATTTCTTCCCCATCTATTTGCCAGGAATTGAGAGGGCCAGATGCCATGATCTTGGTTTTCTTAATGTTAAGTTTCAACCCAACTTTTGCACTCTCCTTCTTCACCCGCAACAAGAGGCTCTTTAGTTCTTCTTCACTTTCTGCCATTAGAATGGTATCATCTGTGTATCTTAGGTTGTTGATATTTCTTCCGGCAATCTTAATTCCAACTTTTGATTCATCTAGCCCTGCCTTTCTCATGATGTGCTCTGCATATAAGTTAAATAGGCAGGGCGACAGTATACAGCCTTGCCGGACTCCTTTCCCAATTTTGAACCAATCAGTGGTTCCGTGTCCAGTTCTCACTGTTGCTTCTTGACCCGCATATAGGTTTCTCAAGAGACAAATAAGATGGTCTGGTACTCCCATCTCTTTAAGAACTTGCCACAGTTTGTTATGATCCACACAATCAAAGGCTTTAGCATAGTCAATGAAGCAGAAGTAGATGTTTTTCTGGAACTCCCTAGCTTTCTCCATGATCCAGCGTATGTTGGCAATTTGATCTCTAGTTCCTCTGCCTCTTCAAAATCCTGCCTGTACTTCTGGTAGTTCTCGATCCACATACTGCTGAAGTCTAGCTTGTAGGATTTTAAGCATGACTTTACTAGCATGAGAAATGAGTGCAATGGTGCGATAGTTTGAACATTCTTTGGCACTGCCTTTCTTTGGAATTGGAATGTAAACTGATCTTTTCCAATCCTGTGGCCACTGTTGAGTTTTCCAAATTTGCTGGCAAATTGAGTGTAGCACTTTTACTGCACTGTCTTTTAAGATTTTGAATAGCTCAGCTGGAATACTGTCACCTCCACTAGCTTTGTTGTTGCTCAGCTTTTCTAAGGCCCACTTCACCTCACATTCTAGGATGTCTGGCTCGAGGTCAGTGACCACCTCATTGTGATTATCTGGGACGTTAAGCTCATTCTTGTATAGTTCTTCTGTGTAATTTTGCCACCTCTTCTTAATCTCTTCTGCCTCTGTTAGGTCCCTGCCATTTTGGTCCTTTATCATGCCCATTTTTGCATTAAACGTTCCCTTCATCTCTCCAATTTTCTTGAAAAGATCTCTGGTCCTCCCTATTCTATTGTTTTCTTCTATTTCTTTGCACTGTTCATTTAAGAAGGCATTCTTATCTCTTCTAGCTATTCTCTGGAATTCTGCATTCAATTGGGCATATCTATGTTTTTCTCCCTTGCCTTTCACTTCCCTCCTTTCCTCAGCTATTTGCAAAGCTTCCTCAGACAGCCATTTTGCTTTCTTGCATTTCTTTTTCTTTGGGATGGTTTTAGTTGCTACCTGTTGTACAATGTCGCGAACCTCTGTCCATAGTTCTTCAGGCACTCTGTCTATCAGATCTAATTCCTTAAATCTATTTGTCACCTCTACTGTATATTCAACAGGGATATGATTTAATTCATACATGAGTGGCCTAGTGCTTTTCCCTACTTTCTTCAGTTTAAGCCTAAACCTTGCAAGGAGAAGCTCATGGTCTGAGCCACAGTCAGCTCCTGGTCTTGTTTTTACCGACTGTATAGAGCTTCTCCATCTTTGGCTGCAGAGCATATAGTCAATCTGATTTCTGTGTTGACCGTCTGGTGATGTCCATGTGTAGAGCCGTCTCTTGGGTTATTGGAAAAGAGTGTTTGCTATGACCATCGTATTCTCTTGACAGAATTCTATCAGCCTGTGCCCTGCTTCATTTTGCATTCCAAGGCCAAACTTGCCTGTTATTCCGGTTATCTTTTGGCTTCCTACTTTAGCATTCCAATCCCCCATGATGATAAGAACATCATTTTTTGGTGTTAGTTCTATAAGGTGCTGTAGAGCTTCATAGAACTGGTCAATTTCATCCTCTTCAGCACTGGTGGTTGGGGCATAGACTTGGACTACTGTGATATTGAATGGTTTGCCTTGGATTCGAACTGAGATCATTCTGTCATTTTGAGGATTGTATCCCAGTATTGCTTTTCCTACTCTTTTATTGACTATGAAGGCTACTCCATTTCTTCTGAGGGATTCTTGCCCGCAGTAGTATACCTGATGGTCATCTGAATTAAATTCACCCATTCCTGTCCATTTTAGTTCGCTGATACCTAAGATGTCGATGTTCAGTCTTGTCATCTCTTGTTTGACCACGTCCAGCTTTCCTTGATTCATGGATCTTACATTCCAGGTTCCTATGGAGAAAAAATCTTTACAGCATCGGACTTTCCTTTCACCACCAGACACATCCACAGCTGAGCGTCCTTTCGGCTTTGGCCCAGTCGCTTCATTCTTTCTGGCGCTACTAGTACTAGCCCTCTGCTCTTCCCCAGTAGCATATTGGATGCCTTCCGACCTGAGGGGCTCATCTTCCAGCGTCATATCGTTTTGCCTTTTGGTACTGTCCATAGGGTTTTCATGGCAAAGATACTGGAGTGGGTTGCCATTTCCTTCTCCAGTGGATCACATTTTGTCAGAACTCTCAGCAAAACACATGGGATATGACTATTACTCCTTTTCACAGTTGTCTAGCGTTTCATCAGGAAGCATGACATGCTGGTTAAAGAAGTAATTTCTTTTCTGATAGCTTTCACACATGATAATCAATTCATGTTCATATTCCTCCCTTTCTGTCTTCAAAGAACAAAAAAGGCATCTTATATTATCTAAAGGTAAAGGTAAAGGTTCACCCGCACAGGCGTGCTAGTCGTTTCCAACTCTAGGGACCGGTGCTCATCTCCGTTTCAAAGCCGAAGAGCCAGCACTTGTCCGAGGACGTCTCCGTGGTCATGTGGCCGGCATGACTAGACGCCAAAGGTGCACGGAACGCTGTTACCTTCCCACCGGAGTGGTCCCTATTTTTCTACTTGCAATTTTACGTGCTTTCGAACTGCTAGGTTGGCAGAAGCTGGGACGAGTAACAGGCGCTCACTCTGCTACGCGGCACTTGGGATTCGACCCGCCAAACTGCCGACCTTCTGATCGACAAGCTCAGCGTCCTAACCAGCAAAATAGCAGAACAATAAAACCAGTGCATACCATGGCAAACAAGTAGTGTGTTTTTAAAGATGAATTTGGTTTTACCATATCTGACAACAGATCCAAATATTAACAATTAAAAGAACATCCCCAGCAAAAAAAATTCTCTACCACAATGCTTTTTTGTTTTCCTTGCATCTAATGCGAGAAGCCTCTCTTGCTTTTTTGCTTGCACAAAATGAATAATCTCCAAGACTCAGGGAATTGTGATTGCAGGAACCCTTCAACTTACAACCACAACTGGGACCAGAATTTCTATCACTAAGCAAAGTAGTTGTTGTAAACTGTGCCCAATTTTATAACCTTTTTTTTGCCGTGGTTCATAATCAAATAAGTTGTTAAATGAATCACATAGTTGTTAAATGAATCCAGCTTCCTTCCTCACTGACCTTTTGCTTGTTGGAAGCAGGCTGGGAATGCCGTTATTGGTGATCACATGACCCAGGATCTGCTGCAACCATCATAAATACCAGGTTTCCCTGAAAATAAGACCAGGTCTTATTATTTTTTGCCTCCAAAAGAGGCACCAGGTCTTATTTTTGAAGTAGGCCTTACCTCACCTCCAGCACCAACAGCCCCACCCAGCCTGTCCACTTCTTCTGGGGCCAAAGTTCTGCAGCTGCATTCCGGCCTGCATTTTGCAGTCAGGCCTTTCCAGAAGGCCTAAGCAGCTGAGCTCTGGATTCAATGCATAGCTTGGTGCTCAGCTGCTCAGGTCTTGCAGAACCAAACTATGGATTGAATCCATAGCTTGGTTCTTGGCTGCACAGGCCTTCTGAAAAGCCCTGTCACTGAAAAATGCAGGCCTGGCAGCAGAAGAGATCTCAGAAGAAGCAGCGGGCCTGCAAGGAGAGGCCTGGCTGCAAGGTGAGGGGGTCCGGGGAGGGGGGGCAGCTCCACACCCCCACCCCCGCCCTAGCTTGATTTTTAGGTGTGTGCCTCACCCCAAAACTAGGGCTTATTTTTATTTATTTATTTTTTTTATTTATTTTTATTACATTTATATTCTGCCCTTCTCCAAAGACTCAGGGCGGCTTACAAGCTATTTTTGGGATAGGGCTTATATTAGGTCCACCACCAAAAATCAAGCTAGGGCTTATTGTTGGTGTAGGCCTTACTTTCAGGGAAACATAGTACATGCTGGTTTGTCAAGCACCCAAATTTTAATTAGGTGACTGTATTGGGAAATGCTGCATTGGCTGTAAGTGCAAGGTCTTACTGCCATAACTCACTTTTTTTGGAATTGTAACTTTGAAGGGTTCATACAGGTAGCCCTTGACTTATTACCACAACGGAGCCCCAAATTTCTATTGTTAAATGAGGCATTTGTTAAGTGAGTTTTGTCCCATTTAATGACCTTTCTTGCCACAGTTGTTAAGTGAATTGCTGCAGTGGATAAGTTAGTAGCCTGGTTGTTAAGTGAATCTGGTTTCCCCATCGACTTTGCTTGTCGTATCACCTTGGGACAAAGCAACAGTCATAAATACGGTGGTTAAGGGGATACTGCAAAGGTCATAGCTGTGAAAAACAGTCACTTTTTTTCCAAAGCCATTGTAACTTTGAACGGTCGCTAAATGAACTATTGTTAAGTCAAGGGCTACCCGTATATTATATTACAAAAAGATACTTTCAGGAACCTTTGATTCCTCTTTGGCTAGGGTGGCCTTTTCTGTGGTTCTTAACATACTGCTGCTAAACTCTTTTTTTGGGATATGCAAATAAATGAGAGGAATAGTAGGAAATTCATTCTCTTGTGCCTGCCTGTTGAGGTGCAGGCACAGAGGCTGCAAAGAAGGGTTTACTGCAGATCAAACCATAACTAATCACTTAATGGTAAATGTAATTATTGCATTGAAGGTTTAGTAGTAAAATAATGCTATTTTGAAAAATAAAGGTCATTGTTCTAGCTTTTGGCATTGCTGGCTATCTGAGAAATGCAGTTTAAGCAAGGCAGCAAATTGGGTCCCCTTGCAGAGACTGAGGCCACGCTGCTTTAGCTGTTGGGTTCCACCAGCACCGGGTCATACAGCTCTCTTGACCTTGACCTCAGGTTTCTCATTTTACATCCATCAGTGTCACTTGTTATCTGTAGCTTCTTTTGTCCCTTCCTAATTCTTCTCCTCCCTTTCTTATCTACAACAACCTGATTTTGAAATTTCAAGGAAGTAGGTGACAAGAGGAAAGGTGGAAGGACGAAGACAAACCCTGCACCTAAAAAGGCTTTATTATAGCATATATATAAAAAATAACCTCTAAAGGAAAGCACAGCAGTTTGGACCTGATTATGTGGATCCCATCTGTATCCCCTTGCTGTATTGCCAAGAAAAAACATCTTCATTTTCGCTGCTTCATCCTTCAAAGAACACTTCTTAAGAAAGAGTTAAAGGGAGAAGAAAATCCAGAAGAAATTTGATAGGATTTGGAATCATGCCATTGTCCTCACTCAGTGTTGTTTGTACACTGTTACTGGATCTGCATTATCGACCCTTTTGTCAGAACCCCCATGCTTAGAAAAGTCCTTTTAAAAAAATCTTTATAGATATCAGATGGTGATGAAATCTAGGCTATGTAGGATATATCACATGCAAAAGCTCCACAATGAACCTAAGAATTGAATGTGTTTTTCCAAGAGTAGACTGAATCGGGTATCTACCGATTCACAATATATAAAAGAGATATTAAGCTGACATTATTTAAAACATACTTTTTTAAATTGTGGGAGACAGAAGCAACTGAAATTGTAGAACAGAACAGAATAGAATAGAATAGAATAGAATAGAATAGAATAGAATAGAATAGAATAGAATAGAATAGAATAGAATAGAATAGAATAGAATAGAATAGAATAGAATAGAATAGAATAACAGAGTTGGAAGGGACCTTGGAGATCTTCTAGTCCAACCCCCTGCTTAGTAGGAAACCCTATACCATTTCAGACAAATGGTTGTCCAATCTCTTCTTAAAAACTTTCGGTGTTGGATCATTCACAACTTGGAGGCAGGTTGTTCCACTGATTAATTGTTCTAACTGTCAGGAAATTTCTTCTCAGTTCTAGGTTGCTTCTCTCCTTGATTAGTTTCCATCCATTGCTTCTTGTCCTGCCTTCAGATGCTTTGGAGAATAGCTTGACTTCTTCTTCTTTGTGGCAACCCCTGAGATATTGGAACACTGCTATCATGTCACCCCTAGTCCTTCTTTTCATTAAATTAGACATACCCAATTCCAGCAGCCATTCCATATATGTTTTAGCCTCTAGTCCCCTGATTATCTTTGTTGCTCTTCTCTGCACTCTTTCTACAGTCTCAACATCTATTTGTACATCGTGGTGACAAAACTGGATGCAGTATTCCAGTTGTGGCCTTACCAAGGCGTTATAAAGTGGTATTAATATTTCACATGATCTTGATTCTATCCCTCTGTTAATGCAGCCTAGAACTGTGTTGGCTTTTTGGACATCTGCAGCACACTGCTAGCTCATATTTAAGTGATTGTCCACTAGGGACTCCAAGATGCCCCTCACAGTTATTACTATTGAGCAACAACATATTTCTGATCATCTCTTCATCATATATGTTTATCTACCTTGGTGTACCAGATAGATGGCACAATCACTGGAATTATCCCAATGCAGTAGCTTGGAGGTACAGTACATACTTATTGAAAATTAATTGGCCAAATATGCATATGCATTAATTAAAAATCTCACAAACTCCAAATGAGTGTAGCCTTTAAACATACAGTACATTATGGGAGCCACCAAAGCTAAATGTCACACTGCTTTTTCAGTCCAGCTTTTGCCCTTGTATTATATATGTAAACAGTTAAGTTAAATGTGTTTAAACGGGTTACGTGAGGAAAAGCAAATCTGACAGGAGAACACGCGGGAACTTTGACAGCTGTCAAGTTCCCCCGCACAGCGCAGGCGCAGCCACTGACAGCTCGCGGCTGTCAAAACACCGGACCATGCGGAAGCCTAGCTGTCAAAGAGAAGACGACGCGGATTGGTCCGGATTGACGCGGCGCCAAAAGAAACACTCCTGATTGGCCCTCGCTGACAGCTGCCGGCTATAAAAGCCGGCAAGGTTATTCTATCTTTTGTCTTGCTCTAAATAAATTCTGTTAGTACTAGCCTGTCGTCCCGAGTGGTCCTTCGGCTACTTCACTGGCGACGAAGGTGGGATCGCTCCGGAGCTGAAGTCACAGCCAAGGAAGAGAGCTCCTGAGCTGAAGTCACGGCCGAGGAAGAGAGTTCCCGGCAAGAGCTGTCACTGGAAGTTTTAACTTCCACAGGAGCGACCCAGGACCGGACGACATGGCAAACTTCGGGCGTGTGAGGGAATTCGATACCCGCCATCCCGAGAGATGGCAATCACACCTAGGACAGGTCGAGGGATTCCTCCTCGTCAGTAAAATCACTGACGACAGAGCAAAGGCCGCTGCTCTACTATACATCAGCGGACCTCCAGTGTATGATGCTGCCGTGGGCCTGTTCAGCCCGGTGCCCATCACCGAGGTCTCCTACGCGGACCTGGTGGACCAGCTGAGCAAGTACTATATGCCGGCTCGCTCAGAACTGTACTGGCGGGTCCAATTCGCCCAGAAGAAACAGCGGTCAGACGAGCCCGCCAACGAGTTCATCGCTGGGGTCAGACACGCCGCGCGGAACTGCAGCTTCCCCGACTTGGAGGACCGCATCAGAGACCAGGTGGTGATCGGGTTGAGGGACGAGAGGCTGCAGAAGAAACTGACATCCAAACCCGACATGAGCCTAGCAGAGCTGACCAGAGAAATTATGGCCTACGAGCACAGCCACAAGAAGAAGCCGACTACCACGACCCCAGAGAGCCCTGCGACCGTCTTCCAAGAAAGCGCCACCCTCAGCGACAGCGATGAGTCGGTGGATTTCACCGACGGAGAAGCCCTGCAACGCAGAATGGAACGCAGGCAACCAAGGAGAGGTGACACTTCGGATCGCCGAAGGTCCAGGAACCCCCCTCCGCCACCGTCGCATTATGAGCAACGGGCCACCTGTGCCAGCTGCGGGGGCAACCATGCCAGGGGAAGCTGCCGGTTTAGGAACGCTAAGTGCCATAATTGCGGGAAGACCGGCCACATCAAACCGGTGTGCCGCAGCAAGGGCCGTGACAACATCAATGACTTGGAGGCAAACTCCCCAGGTAGGCCAGCTACCCAGGCCAGCAGAGAAAAACCGCCAGGGCCCCTGGTAGAAACAATTGACAGGGTAAACAGTTTAAGCTCTAAGGTTAAGATCAGGGTAAGAATTCAGGGGGTGCCCTGCCTCATGGAAGTGGATTCGGGGTCAGCAGTCTCCTTAATTTCGCTGAAAACTTATCAGGAGATCTGTCAACAGGGAAAGGAAAAAATTCCTCTGAGGCAAACCCAGGTCCACCTAGCAGACTTCCAGAAAACCCCCATTCCTCTGGAAGGGAAGGCTAAGGTTACCGTGCAGTACAAGGAGTTCAAGGGTCCCTTAGAAGTCCTAGTTACGCCAGGAAACCGCACCAACTTGATAGGGTTAAACTGGTTCGGGCCACTAGGAATCGCCATAACCGGGGTAAATACAATTCAGGCACCCAGCCTAGAAGCCGTTTGCAACAAGTATGCAGACGTCTTCGATGGCACGTTAGGAAAATACACCGGTCCCCCCATCTCCTTACAGTTAAACCCAGCAATCCAACCTATTAAGATAAGAGCTAGGAGAGTACCCTTTGCCCTTAAGGAAAAAATAGAAAACGAACTCGATCGCCTCATAGGTCTCGGGGTGCTCGAACCAACGGAAGGGGGAAGCTGGGAGACCCCTATAGTCACCCCAATTAAACCTAACGGGGAAGTGAGATTATGTGCGGACTATAAAGCGACCCTCAACTTAGCCCTCAGTCCCCACGCTTACCCGGTGCCAGCAGTAAGGGACGTATTTGCTTCTATCCGCTCTGGCGCCATTTTTGCCAAACTTGATCTCACGCAGGCGTATTTGCAACTGCCTGTCACTAATGACACGGCGGAAGCCCAGACAATTGTCACCCACCGCGGTGCTTTTAAAGTGAAAAGGCTCCAATTCGGCATATCGGCGGCCCCGGGTATTTTTCAGGGTATCATGGAGAAAACCCTGAAAGGAATACCCGGGGTCTGCCCCTATTTCGACGATGTTCTCATCGCCGGAGAAAACGAAGCAAATTTAGCTGACAGGCTGTCAGCTGTGCTGAGCCGGCTCAGAGAAGCCGGCCTCAAACTGAAACGGGAAAAGTGCTCTATCGGAGTCACATCCACAGAATTCCTAGGGTACAAAATAGATGGCCAAGGCATCCACCCCACCACAGAAAAACTAAGAGCTATTCAAACAGCACCAAGCCCAAAGAATAAACAAGAGCTCCAAGCTTTTTTAGGATTATTAAACTTTTACCATGCCTTCCTTCCCCATAAAGCCACTATCGCGGAGCCTCTGCATAGGCTCCTAGACAAGGGAACTGCTTGGTCCTGGACCAAAATACATGAGAATAGTTTCCAATCATTAAAAAAGATTATTTGCCACAGCTCAACGATCACCCTTTTCAGAGAAGACACCCCAATATGCATCGCTTGCGATGCCTCTCCCTATGGAATCGGGGCAGTGTTAAGTCATTTATTCAAGGATGGTACACAAAAACCCATAGCTTTCTATTCCCGCACTCTGTCTAAAGCAGAAAGGAACTACGCACAAATAGACAGAGAAGCCCTAGCAATAGTCGCTGGGGTTAAAAAATTTCACGATTACCTTTATGGGAGGCCCTTTACTATATTTACAGATCACAAACCCCTTCTGGGCATATTCACGTGGAATAAAACTACACCACAGATTCTCTCGTCGAGAATACTACGGTGGTCCACATTCTTATCAGCCTATTCCTATCAGTTAATACACAAACCGGGGAAGGAATTAGGACACGCAGACTGCCTTAGCAGACTGCCCATTCAAAGCAAGGACTCAGACCCAGCCCCAGCTGGATTGATCCTAGCAATCTCTCAGCTTCCAGATTGTCCTCTGTCAGCAAACATTATAGCCAAGAATTCAGCTAAAGACAAAATACTTAGCAGAATCCTTAAATGGGCCACAACAGGGTGGCCAGCACAAAACCCACATCCCCAATTCCAGCCATATGTTAGCAGAAAAAATGAAATATCCACTCATAGGGGATGCCTACTGTGGGGGAATAGAGTAATAATACCAGAAAAGAACATAAGCCAAACATTATACATTTTACATGAAGGACATCCAGGCATTGTCAAAATGAAGGCAATGGCTAGAAGTTATGTCTGGTGGCCGGGCATAGATAAAGAGATAGAGAAATATGTGGGAGGGTGCTATACCTGTCAAGCGACCCGGAACGAGCCACCCCAGGCACCAATCCACAAATGGGAAACAACAAAAAACCCATGGTCACGTATACATTTAGACTTTGCTGGACCTATCCAGGGACAGAGTTTCCTAATTGTAGTGGACAGTTATTCTAAATGGTTAGAAGTCACCCCCCTTAAGAAAACAACGTCAGGAGCCACTATACAAGCCCTAAGAAAAATATTCGCCACACACGGCCTCCCAGACACCATAGTTTCAGACAATGGCCCTCAATTCACTTCTCGTGAATTTCAGATATTCGCTATGAAGAATTGTATTAGGCTGGTCACGTCTGCGCCCTTCCACCCATCAAGTAACGGGATGGCTGAAATTATGGTACGCTCCACAAAAGAAGCTTTAAAAAAGTTCGTCAAAGGGAATTGGCAAAGGCGACTCAGCCAATTCCTAATGTCACAACACGCAACTCCATGCACAACAACTGGCAAATCACCAGCGGAGCTAAGATGGGGAAGGAGGCTGATAACACGGCTTGACAGACTGCATCCTGACACATATCCGGAAGAACATGAACAAACCCCCCCCATCCGCACATTCAAGCCAGGGCAAATGATATGGGCACGATCTTACTCTGATAAAAACAAATGGGTCCAAGGGACAGTACTACAACAAACAGGACCCATTTCTTACCTAATTTCCACACAGACTCAGGGCAACCTACGCCGCCATATCGACCAACTCAGACCCAGACAACCGCCATACACACCAGACCCCCAAACGGCGGAACTCGACCTGCAAACCCTTCCAGAAATACCAACGAACCAAGAGGAAGAGGAGCAAGGATACGCGCAGCCGGCAGACCCTGACAACGCCCCACTTCTACGTCGTTCCACCAGAAACCGAAGGGCCCCCACCTACCTAAAGGACTACCAGTGGGCAGGTTCCAACGACAGAGGGGGAGAAAACGATCCAGGGGAGGGGTAAGGGGTGTATTATATATGTAAACAGTTAAGTTAAATGTGTTTAAACGGGTTACGTGAGGAAAAGCAAATCTGACAGGAGAACACGCGGGAACTTTGACAGCTGTCAAGTTCCCCCGCACAGCGCAGGCGCAGCCACTGACAGCTCGCGGCTGTCAAAACACCGGACCATGCGGAAGCCTAGCTGTCAAAGAGAAGACGACGCGGATTGGTCCGGATTGACGCGGCGCCAAAAGAAACACTCCTGATTGGCCCTCGCTGACAGCTGCCGGCTATAAAAGCCGGCAAGGTTATTCTATCTTTTGTCTTGCTCTAAATAAATTCTGTTAGTACTAGCCTGTCGTCCCGAGTGGTCCTTCGGCTACTTCAGCCCTAATGGTTTTTTGCTTTAACTTCAGAAGGGTCTTCTTCAGTGGCCTAGCATCCTGTTCTTCCTGAACCATGGACTTTACCAAACAGAGAAAAAGGGGACCATTCCCTGACTGATTCAAAGAGGCCCTTGAAGTAAATTAAACTAAATTAGTGTCTGTGATACAGATGAAGTTCAGGGACTCCTGCTGGGTCTCAGTCCTGTCCTTTGAGGAATTGTCATCCCACTTTCTTGTTTTTGGCTTCACCACTAATGCACCGCGAAGCACCTGGGGTGTGATTTGGCTGTGATCCCATCTGCCCTAGCAAAACAGCATCCCCTGTCACCTATTCCCCTGCCAGGGAAAAGGGACTGTTTAATGGATCAGAGAATGAAGCAAGATAATGAATGACTGTGCTGTGTCTAATCTTTTTTGTTGCTTTTTGCCCTCCCCCCCTTTAATGAGAGACCCCCAAGTCCTTACATGACCTGTGCCTCATACTCTGGTTCTCTGACTGCATGGGAGCAGGCCTGGAGCTGCACCTGACCCACAGCCATGCAGGAGCAGGTGGGAGAAGCAAGGGATTTCCTATAAGTGAATTCAGTAGTTGATCACGGATGCTCTATAGGTTACAGTTTCCCAAAAGGCCAGACGCTTGTTGGGTTTTTATGTGCAAGTCCCGTCACCTGGGAATGCCTCAGGAAAGGGGCTGAATGGGAATCCAAAAAGCAGCTGTTGGGGCAGAGCATCTTTTCTCAAATGTTTATTACAGAACAGCTTGATGACACGATTCCCTCAGCACAATTTAGCAAGGAGCTCCAGTGCTACTTATAATAATGGAGAGCGGGATTTGGTTGCTGCTCGTAGGGGCATCTTCCTGAAACCAGAATTTTCCAGGGTAGCCAAAAACCTCAGCGAAGCCAACCCAAGGGATGTAGAGGAATTCTGGAGCTCATTGGCTCCAAAGGGAATGTCCTTTAGCTGCTCTGCAGTGGTGGGATTCAGCTGGTTTGCACCACTTCGGCAGAACCGGTAGCTAATTTTTTGTTCCCCAAGCCCAGAATGGACTTGCGGAAGCGGCATTCACACAGAGAACCGGTTGTTCACATATTTCAGTCCCACCACTGGTGCTATGCATTTATGGATTTGAAGGAGAAGGAGAACACCATAACCTGAAGGATATTGATTGTCAAGGGCTAAAATATACACAGGTCATCCTCGACTTACAACAGTTCATTTAGGGACCATTCAAAGTTACAACAGCGTTGAAAAAAGTGACTGAAGGCTATTTTTCATGCTTACGACCATTGCAGCATCCCCATGGTCACGTGATCAAAATCCGGACACTTGGCAACTGACTCATATTTATGATGGTTGCACCATCCCAGGGTCATGTCATCACATTCTGTGACTTTCTAACAAGGAAAATGAATGGGGAAGCTAGATACCCTTAACAGCTGTGTTACTAACTCAACAACTGTAGTGATTCATTTAACAACTGTGGCAAGAAAGTTTGTAAAATGGGACAAAGCTCACTTAACAAATGTCTCACTTAACAACAGAAATTTTGGGCTCAATTGTGGTCACCGGTTGTGGACTACCTGTGCCAAGGTCATTATATGGCTGCATAGTTCAGTTACCACAAGATATACCATAGCATATTTTTTTTACCACCAAAGAGCTATTAGCTAGCTGTGTGTAAAATCAGGCTACCTACTATTCAATTTAGTTGTTGTTTCTCAAGAGCAGGGACAGCTACATTCCTTTAAACTTTGCCTTATTTTTTTAATGTAGCCTGGTATAAAAATATCTTTAAAATACAGCTATTCCATTAATAGGTTTTTTTCCCTTAAATCTTTACTTCCAGGTGAGTGAGTAAAATGTTTTATTTGTTACAGTTTCAGACCCCCTCTCTAACTACATTCAGGAAGATGCTGAAAACTGATTATTTCATTGAGTGTTCTAGATTAGATCTTGACACTGTTATTTTTATTACTTATCAAATGTTCTTATAGTTTTGTTTTAGAAGTTCCATTTGTCCCATGTTCACACATTGATGAAGAGCAGCAGAATATAAATGTAATAAATAAATGGAAAATAACAAATCATTAAAGAAAACAAATAGAATTTCAGGTAATTGTTGGTTACAAAAAAAGAGAAGGAAAAAGGGAAGGGAAGGGAAGGGAAGGGAAGGGAAGGGAAGGAAAGGAAAGGAAAGGAAAGGAAAGGAAAGGCAGGTAGGTAGAGAAGAAACGGGGGGGGGGGAACCTACTGGCGGAAACATTCCAATCACTACGTCTTATGGAAGACAATACTTTTAATTTTTGCTACACAAAGCCTCTGTCCTGAACCAGATGGGGTTTGCCTCATTCATCATGCTTTCTTAGAATACAATGCCAGGCCTGACAACCATAACACTTGAAAATGAGAGGAGTGGACATAATTAATGCTCATGAATTGCAAACAATGCTTTATTAAAGGGCTCTTGCTTCCCCTGGACCATCTGTTTGGTATCACCAGGCCTGGAGCATCCTCAGGCTATAATAATTTGTGGCTTTAATAATTTTACCACTTAATTAAAGCTTAGTTTGCTGCACTCTGAAGGTAGTCTAGTGAACATAGGCCAGGCTGGATATAAAAGAGGCCATCCTAGATGGATAAATAATAAAATTGGGTGGCATCAGATTATATTAAAAGTGTGGAACAATTTCAGATTTTACAAAGGAATCTCTATCTCTGAAGGAAAGGATACTTTGGTCCTTCTTTTACTGTTTCAGGATGTTGGAGAAATACCATAAAAACTCCCTTCTCCGAGCCATCACATAGAAAACTTTTACACTGGTCCACAAAAAAGTCTGGATGAAAAACTGTCACTGTTGCTTTCTTTTGTTGTTGTTAGCTGCAAAGTCGTGTCCGACCTATCGCGACCCCATGGACAACGTTCCTCCAGGCCTTCCTGTCCTCTACCTTCTTCTGGAGTCCATTTAAGCTCATGCCTACTGCTTCAGTGACTCCATCCAGCCACCTCATCCCCTTCTTCTCTTGCTTTCTTTAGAGAGCCTTAAAGAATCTATTCCTGATATCATTTATTGACCCTGACATGAAGGAGACCTAACTCTAACCCTAAGAAGAACCCTAGTTTCATTTCATTGGCAATGGGATTTTCCCCCATGCATTTTGCTTTGGTCCACAAAGAAGTCCAAACAAAAAGCTGTCATTGTTGCTTTCCTTACAGAACCTCTAAGAATGTATCCCTAAAATCATTTTGTGGCCCTGACTCCAAGCAGAGCTATCCTAACCCTGATCCTAACTTTAGTTTCATTTCTTTGGCAATGGAATTTCCCCATGAATTTTATTGTTATCCACAAAGAAGTCAGAATGAAAATCTGTCACTGCCTCTTTTGTTAGAAAACCTCTAAGAATCTCTCCCTGACATCAGTTTTTCACCCTGACTCCAAGCAGACCTGTCACTGATCCTAACCCTAGTTTCATTTCATTGGCAATGGGGTTTTCTCATGTACTTTACTGGTCTAAAAAGAGCAAAAAGATTTTACAGTCCCTTTATTTAGATAACCTATAAGAATCTATCCCTAACATTAGTTTTTGCCCATGACTCCAAGGAGAACGACCTTTAACCCTAACTCTAATTTTGTTTTCATAGGTAATGGGGTTTTCCCATGTATTTTACTATGGTCCATAAATAAGTCCGAACGTTAAACCATCACCCTCACTTTCCTTAGAGCATATCCCAGAATGTATCCCTGACATCAGTATTGGCTCATTCACACTTGGTTACTTACACCTTGCTAACAAGTAGATAATCTTTCAAAAGTTTGCCTTTGCACATCAGCATCGTAATAGTAACATTTCCATGACAACCTCCTGTAGGGTTTGTCCCATTATCTATAGTAGCTGTTTTGTAGAAGGCTGTGCACTTCCACTGCACATGGAATATGTGTTTGGCATCAGCAGAACAATTGTTTGCTTATCTTTCTGTGCTGTTTTAGCTAATTTTGCATTCTAAGTCTAATGTATGTCCTATATTTGTTTGGTTGCAGTTAAAACTCTTTATTAGTATGACACTCCTAACCATCCCCCAAATTCCTCTGGGTTCATCCATTTCTTACATGGGGAACTAGAAAGAGCTTATCTTGTCTTTGGTCTTTCCTGTTAACTGCTTGCTTTCTGTCTATGTTCCAAGACTCTAGCCAAGAAGTATGTGTAAAACTGAGAGAGCTGCATGTTCTTCAAAGATGTCTATGTCTTAGGGTCAATCTTATTTTCTAGCACCCATCCTTGCTAAAATGTAGCCATGACCCCAGTTATTTTCATCTTGTAAGGAGAAGTTGCTATAAAGTTCTGTTGTGATTCCGTGTCAGCCTATGCTTTCAGCAGCTGAGTGTGAGGGATCTGAGGAGGAGGAGGAGGAGGGGTTTGGAGAGCCTTCAATGTCGGAGGGAGGCTCTGATGCATTGCAAGACTTTCAGTCGGAGGAAGACCCTGGCCCATCCAGTCGTGTTCGTTATGAAGCTCAGCTGTGTGAGGAGGAGGGTTCAGACTCAGAGGAGTCACAGCTGAATCTATTGATTTAAAAAGAAAAAAAGGGTTGTCCTTGAAGAAAACTGGGACGGTCATAGGCTGGAACAGAACAAGTTGCTTTTAAGAAAGACTCTTTGTTTCCCAACCATTTACCATGCATGTCCCAATAGATTAGCCCTGAATGAAATAAACGAAACAGACAGAAAATGGCCTATCATTGAGCATGCCAAACACTCTTTTGGCCTAAGGATCATACGACAGTCTTATGGGATATACTGGAATAGGGTTACCCATCTACTGGTATTTGAATAACACAAAACAAATATGTCAAAGCAGAAAGGGCATTTCTAGAGTAAAATCCATTTTTCATAAACACCATTCCTTTTTTATCAGTTCGTTGCTCCAACCAAAAATTCCACTCCCATCTTATTGAGGTTTAAAAACATCAAATTTAACATAATGATCTTGAGGAACCAGAGGAAGAGTTGCTACCAAGACAGCAATCCGTTAAAAGAAACCTAAGTCCTGGGTAGAACTGTACCCTGAAAAGTCATCTCAGATAACATCTTCTTTAGTTCTCAGGAACATAAAGAGATGGAGGGAGGAAGCAGATTCAAACTTGCAAGATTTTTTTTCCCTTTACTATAATAAAAATAGTCTACTTGACTTTAGTTTCATAGTCTGGTCTACCTCAAAAGGCTAATAAAGGGAGACAAATGTTTCCACATCTTTCAGAGGAAGAAGCAAGAGACAAAAATAAAAGAAGCTGCATTACTTCTCAGACTCTCCTGCCATCTCCTGAAATCTCTTTAGGACCCTTTAAAAATGGTGTAATTTTAAAATGAGAAGGATTGTGACCCTGTTTGAAATAGATGGGAAAAATCAGTTCAGGCCATATTAATATGCAGGTAGGTGTTAAAAAGTGGCCAAGACCTGTTAAGGAAGCCAGTCATGAATTAATATGCCCATAATTCACTTATCTGAGGGTTTTTGTATGGAAAAACATTTCATCCTGAAATGTTATTTTAATTATTAATGTGTTAATTGAATGATGTAGTGCCAGTTTCCACAGGAGGACTGTTAATGAAGTTATTGTTATCAGTCCCTTTTTACATGATGTTCTGCTGGTTGACATACAGACGTTAATTAGAAATATGAGAAATAGGCCGGACATTATGAGCTTTCTAAGTGATTGTGTTTTGTATAGAAATGATTAAAAATGATATGAAAAATGGATTGCTAAAGAGCTGTTAATTAAAAGGCATAGTGGAAAAAATGCTCTTAAATATTTGTACGTATATAGAGATGAGTAAATTTTGCTAATACATTTTATTAATTTGTATTACACTAACAGCTCATCTTTTCTAAAGGACTCAATATGTTCCAGCCCTCTACAGATGAGACTTTAAGTTGTTTAATTTCATCCGGTAAAATATGAGATGTAAAAAGAATTGCCTTCTCTAGCTACAGAGATTGCCCCCATCATCCCCATAATCATGAAAAGGGGACAGATCTTCAAAATGCTAATTAGCAGTTTTTAACAATTGCAGCCCCGCTATAATGCCAATTTAAGCAAAGTTCCCTTCCACTGGCAAGCTCTATTTTTCCCTGGATAAAACACAGCACAAGTATAAGGAGTCACAGTGAGGCCCTCTGTCACGATCTAGACAGCTGCCACATGTGTGTACAAGCAATATCCAGGATTTTGAAGAGCCAGGGGAAGTGACTTTTGACATCCCTAGGCGCTGTTAGGAGTACCTCACAAACTACAGTAGTGTAAGTGGAATCAAACAAAGATGCCTGCTTATATACAGTAGGAAAAGAGCAGTGCCAAATATTAGGAGAAATGGGAACAGTCTTCAATCACCATGTCATTTCTTTATAGATTACCTTATTTTCTTAAAAATGTGAGCAGAGATATATTTCAGCTGCAGTGTGAATTATAACAATGTGATGAAATAATAGGGTCAGAAGTTAATTTCTATAAATCTTTTCTGCTATGCTAATATCAGTTAAAAATCACAGAAACAGTTCCAAGATATGGGACTTCACAATGGTCAAGATGGATTTAGAATTGACCCTAATTTAATTATAATCCATTTATATCTACATTTGCAACAGAGTTTAAATCATTGAAACATGTTTCTTTACCATTGCTTGCTGTGGTTACAGTAACTATGTAGTACTTTATAAAACCTTATTTCAAACAGTTTCACTCCCAGTTTTATAGCACTGTTTAGGATAAGTTCATTTCTATATCATTATTATAAAAATCTCCCGAGACTAAACTAGCTATGCAATACAAGCAAACATACAGTGAAGTATATACATTATATTAATAGTGCTTTTCTAATGCATTGTCCTTGTGTGTGTAAAAATCACTCTGGATTGTCATATTGAATGCACATGGCTAGAATGTTTTATTATTTGTCAAAATATGTTGAGAAGATTTGAGAAGGTCTCATAGCAGCCACAGCAAGCCTTCAAGTGGTTATAGATGTTTCATGCCTTTAAAAAGCAGAACCAACCATTGAGTCATTATTTGTGCCGGCCTAATGCATATTTATTCATATGCACACACACAGAGACTTACTTTTGGGTATATTCATTTACATAACTTTTGGGTGTTAAAGTAATAAATCACAGTAACTATATTTCCTATGGTTTCTATACATTCTGGAGCCTACTATACCGGATAACAGTACAGTTCTGAAAAAGATGGGGATTAATGAACAACTTCCAGATTGGAAATGGAGAAGAAAGGACTCTTAGCCTAAGTGAGGCTAGTTGGTCTGACATCGTGGCCATTAAGCAAATTTACTGAGAATATTCTTGAATGTATTTCCTAGGTAAAGGTAAAGGTTCCCCCGCACATGCTTGCTAGTCGTTTCCAACTCTAGGGAACGGTGCTCATCTCCGTTTCAAAGCCAAAGAGCCAGAGCTTGTCCGAGGATGTCTCCGTGGTCATGTGGCTGGCATGACTAGACGCCAAAGGCGCACGGAACGCTGTTACCTTCCCACCATAGTGGTCCCTATTTTTCTACTTGCATTTTTACCTGCTTTCGAACTGCTAGGTTGGCAGAAGCTGGGACGAGTAACAGGCACTCACTCTGTTACGCGGCACTCGGGATTCGACCAGCCAAACTGCTGACCTTCTGATCGACAAGCTCAGCATCCTAACCCACTGAGCCACCGCATCGCTATGTATTTCCTAGCAGGCTCCAAAATGATAAGGTTTAAATATTACTTCAGTAAAGAAGCAAAGATTTCTGGTCTTACCGTTTAGAAGTGCTCTCTCTCAAAGGGAGGAAAATTGCAGTTTATTAAAAAAAATCAAAAAGCTTGAGGGGATATGCACACCGCTGCAACAATATGGCCTAGCATGGAGTGCTCCTATTCAGGATTATTCCAGTGGCAATCAATCAGCTTTCCATGCCTACTGAGGGTTCTTAGTTTTCATTGGCCATTTTTATTTAGTGTTGATTTTGGGAAGGTGCATATATTTATGCTCAGTTTCAACTACAGGAAAACCTTGGGATTCTCTAATAATGTCTGTAGTTGAGTAAATTTTAAATAGCTTCTAACTTTAAAGGAGAAAGTGACCCATCCAAATGGGAAAGTTCTTACGGTTCTTCTTCACAACCCAACAGAAAGTGAGAAATAAATTATATAAACAGAACCATGACTCTGTACATCCATCTATACAGAATAATTCAAAAAGCCAAACACAACAAAATCTAACGTAGTGTGATGTGTGAATGATTTTGAGAACTGACTGGATCAGTCTGGGGGCTACAGGAAAAAAAAAATCAGGAAAAGATCCTGTACGTATCCCTAGGGAGGAGCAGTGGCTTCATTACATAGAGGAAAATGCTATTGCCTCTTATGCCCACTCCTGGTGAAGGGGGTGAAAGAATTTATGAATCTATATACTGCATGCTTTCTCCACTTCATTATTCTACCCAGCTCAACATTATTCCATCCAGCTGTTTGTTTATTAGATTTTTTTAAAAATCCCACTTTATCACTTTATAAGTAACTCAAGGTGTTGGGCGTACCTAATGCTCCTTTCCTCCTAAGTTCTCCAAAACAACAACCCTGTGAGGCGGGTTGGGTTGGGATAGAGTGACTGGCCCAAGGTCACCCGGCTGACTTTCATGCCCCTGGAGGAGATTGTGTAAAGACAGTCATGGTTTTGTTCATTAGCCTACTAGAACAACAGATGTAAACAAGACTCAATATGGTGTAGGAAAAGTACTTGGCAAAAGATAGATTAAATTAAGTATACCTTTAACTGGGTAATCTCCAGACTTTGGGTTAATCCTAATAAAAGTATGTAGAATGAACCTGAACTACCATTACTGCAATAAACCTTTGGGGAAAAGTGAGTTTAAAAATGGCCCATATTCCTTCAACGTGTCTCTCTGGAACAGGAAGTCAGTGGGTGGCTTGGAATGTTGCATCCTGTCCACTCAGAATTCCTTCCTTTCCCAGTCACATGACGCTGAGAGATTGGAAAGAACTTTAGAAACCATGCTCTAAACAAAAAGAAAGACTGGGGTGACATGATAGCAATCTTCTAATATATGAGGACTGTCATAGAGAAGAGGGGATTGATTTATTCTCCAAAGCACCTGTGGACAGGACAAGAAGTAATGGATGGAAACCCATAAATGAGAGATCTAACCTAGAATTAAGGGCACAATTCCGGTTAGTGAGAACAATTAATCAGTGGAACGCCTTTTCCTCAGAAGAGATTGGACAGCCATTTGTCTGGAATGGCACTATAGGGTCTCCTATTGGTATAGGGCTGGACTATAAGATTTCCGAGTTCCTTTTCAACTGTTATTCTGTAAATTCTGTAATTCTCATTTCCCTGCTTTGTTAATATCATCTATGCTTCTCCTTCTGTTCTTTCCACCAACTTAATTTTATTTTCATTGCCACCTTATTGCTATGGTCTTCTCCCGGTTTTTCATTCAGAGGCTGAATTTATAAATTCATGGCTTGTCCAACTCTTTCATGGTATGTTACATGTTACATAAAATATACAGCCAGGAATGCTCAAACTGAAAATTGAAGAAATTAAGATTCTCGACTTGGCTGCAAATGGAAAGTGAGTTGGTCGGTTTTCTGAGGAATTCTTTATCTCAGTGGCCTTTCTAGTCATTAAAATTTTCAGGAAGCTCTTTTTAAATATGTCCCTTCTCAGAGGTTTGTCTAGCAGGTTGTATCACACACAGTCTTTGGAAAGCAGTTGTATAGATTCTTCCCCTTCATTCTCTGACTTTAGAAGTGCAGCCAAGATACCTGTCTTTCGAAGGGCTTGTAACTGTTAATTAATAGTGATGTTCTGAGTTGGTTTTTAAACTTTTCATTTTATATTTCATGTTTTAATTATTGTGAACTGTCATGAATATTTGTAAGTAGAAAAGCAAGATATAAATAGAATAAATTTAAGCTTATACTACTTCAGTGTTGTATCTTTTATTGTGTATACATTTAAGCACATAACAAATAAGATACTAATAAATTGAAAATAAATAAGAATGCTTGATAAGGAACAATTAAGTGAAGGAAAAAATGTTATGTTGATCTCTCTTGGCTAAACCACTAAATTCTGAAATTCATATAAAACAGGGGTGTCAAACTGCCGGCCCATGGGCTGGATGCGTCATGCGGAAGCCGCGTTCACCCCATTGCCGGCAATGGCAAAACCGTTCCGATACATTGTGCGATGTCACGTGATGTCACGAGATTGACATGTCTGTTGTAAAGCATCAAAGGTATCAATTTGAAGAGGAGATCTTTCACCTATCAGAACATATATGCTTGTTATCAGTCTTCATAGGAAGCCATTGTATGAACTGGTTTAGCAGTTAAGGCACCAGACTAGTAAACCAGGAGACTGCGAATTCTAGTCCCACCTTAGCCATGAAATGAGGCTGAATGATTTTGGGACAATCATTCTCAAGCCAACACACCTCACACTTGTGGGGGAAATAGGAGGAAGAAAGAGCATTATACACTGTATGTTTATCACCTTGAGTTACTTGCAAAGTAATAAAGGTAGGTACAAAAACTAAAAAAATGGAGTTGTTGGATTATTGGTGTGTGGGGGGGAAGTATCTAGCTCTTACTTCTAAAATGTATTAAGAGCTCTATAGTTTCTGATCATTAGGGTTATGATATATATATATATATATATATATATATATATATATATATATATATATATATATATATATATATATATATATATATATATATATATATATATATATATATATATATAGCCTTTCCTAGATATGTCCTCCCTTTGGGGTCTAAAATCTCAATCCATTTGATATTTTTTTTAAAAAAATTTTTAAAAATGTCTATTCTTGTGCACAATATGTGACAGATTTTCTTCTTTTCTTCCCCTTTGAAGAGGAACACCAGTTCCTTGTCCTCCTATCTTTAACTCGCCATAGCTAAGCCCCGTTACTGAGTCTCTAACACCCTCTTGTTTCTCTCCATTGATCAGTTCTGCCTCATATGACCATCAATTCTGCACAACAATAAAAAGCATTTACTATTTTGTGGTAAAAGGTTGGGGCTATACATTACAGAATTTTGACACCGTAATAATTTTAAGTAAGAATATCTGAACTAAAATGGCTACTTTCAAGAAATCCAGCTCTTGCTCCTTCAACAAAAGGTTTTAGTTATACGTATTATATTAAAGCACATTGAATTCACTTATGTTATATTTCATAGAGAAAGAATCAGCCTTGAGACTCACCTCTCCATCTCTTCCTTTGACTGAAAGGAACCCTACCTGGGAGCTATATAGAACCTCAATTAAAAAGCAAAGTTATATGAAGAACAAATTAATTGAGTTTCAGTAGAAAAACAGGTCAGGCAGGAAAAATGGTTTAATAAGAATAAAGACTAGGGATAAAAAGATAAAATACAAACATTAACTTTTATTGCCTGATGGTGATTCAGAACCTGAAATTATAACAAGAAGCATGTATTCTGGCTACCTAAGGATGGCTTACTCTTTATACAATAATAATAGTTATTGCCCTGAGTTATTCATGTACTTGTACAAAACGTGCAATTACAAAGATGGTTTAAAATACACCATAGCAAATGGCAACCCTTGGCTGATCTTGGCTAATCCTCAAAATACTCAGCAGGATCCTAGTATTTCCGCAGAAGACCATCCAAAACTAACAGGCTTCAGAAAACCTATGCACTCAATCAAGATTCAAGCATGACTCAAAAAAAAAAAAAAATGGAGTGCCCATCTTACTCCCCTGCCCCCGAAACCATATCAAACATTTTATATCTGCAAATAAATCATTCAGCATAAAATCACTTCCCAATCTCTTTTGTATTGGATGGAGAATCCTTGATTTTTTCCCTGCTAGCAGATGGCTGTTTGCCCTGGGGCGGTGGCAGATTGGATCAGCAATACTGTTCAAACTGCTGTAAAGTATTTCTTTCGTGCAGGAAATACATACTTCCAGCAGAGCATCTCCCCTTGTGAACCTCCCACTGGCTTATAGGTATAACATATCTAAGTGTTACATTTGAAAAAGTGGGTTAAAATATGTCCTGCTTCTTGTCCTTCCCATTGTTCAATCCTTTGTGGATAATGTTGCTGTTTTTAAATTAAATTGTTGTTTAATTCTTTCAGTATTTTTTTAAAAAAATAATCTCATGGAGTTCACAAAAGCTCAGTCAACAAAATGGGTAAATATGGAAGTATCCTTCTCCCATCTTACCTGAGTTCTCTTACAATGAACTTTTTATCTTTTGAATGTTGATTCAGAAACAAGGCACTGTGTTAAATTATGTTAACAATCTGACCATATTTATTCTTAGGCCTCTTCCACATTCCTATTACCAGTTAATGTGGGATTACCTAGCATTTTCTCTGGAGATGTGGAGGCAAGGACAAGAATAGACAGGTTGCCACCTGCCTGTAATTTTTTTTTCATTCTCTTATTACCTCCCCACCCCCTTCCTAATGCCAAGAAGGCTATCTAGCAAACATGAAAAGATAGATCAGAGCAGAACAGCAGTGTGAAACTGCTAAAGAGGGCAGGGAGAGAGAGAGATTGGTATGGAAAGGCACTTATGGTGAGACAATTTTAGAGTGAATTGTGTGAATGAGAGAAAACCCCCTTTCCCCCATTTTACCACTAGAGGGAGGCTTTGAATTACGTATCTTGAATCTCTTCAAAGAAAGGTCTTGATCTTTAATAGGAACACTTTCCCAAAGAATGACATTTGTGTTATCTTATTATTGTGTACCTCCTGAGGCCATTTGTAATAGAAAGCAAGCTACTACCTGAGGAGGAGGAGGCGGCTCCTTGTAGTCATTAAACCAAAAATAGACTCTTAAACAGATAGTATCCGCAACCCTGTTACCCCACTGAAGCAAAATAATTATTTTATTTGAAATGTTCTGCACCAATGTCATATTTGCACATAGGAATAGCAGCATTGAATTCCTTATTAGATTATCAGATTAGATTATCAGATTTTCCAGCTATTGATAATGAATTAGAACCGAATAACACTGGATGTTTTGAATCTTCAGGCACAATCTGTTTATACACCCAACATGTACCAACAGAAGAATATTGTTAAAATATGCATTCTTGTCAGGGAGTTCTAGAATGTACAAACAGCCGTCTAGACAGTTCTCTTTCATTTACATCTATCTCTTAATTGGTATACATGACAAAAATATTTACCAGAGATCTTAAATGCTGGATGGGCTTTTAAGAACAATATATTAAGTCAGATAAGCTATGTGCTGTCATATTTGTCACAAGTAACATTATGAATTATATTTGGAAAGATACTGAGCACTATTTAGTAGAGTTCTACAGCAATTATAATAAAAAATAGCATTGTATTCTTAACTATACTAACTGATGCCGGGATACCAGTGGAATTGGAAAAATACATTTCAGGGCTGAATCTAGGAGAAAATCTGAACTGTGCACTTGTATCTTTAGGGTGGATTGCCTTAATCCATATCATCTGATTTGCCTTTCAACTAGTCAGAAGCACCTCTGATTTGTCTGGATAAAAGCTTAATTGTTTTGTCCTAATATAATTCTTATCGACATCTCATACTTTTTCTTTAATTGTTTAGATATAAAAAAAGCCTAGAAATAGGTCAGCAGCACAGGTGAGACATAAAAATATCACATGCTGAACAATCTTTCCAAGAAGTTTAATCTATACTTTGGATTGGGCCCATCTGTAGCATCTAAATCCACATAGATTGGATGAATTTTTACTGAAAAATGCTGTGCAAATTAGACAAAGTGTTCCTACTTCTCCAAGTGAGCTTAGGGGAAGAGGAAATCCACAGGAGATTAAATTATCTTAATATCTTTCCCCAAAGCAAGAGAGACTTGCTTCAGCCAGCCTAGTGATAGCCCCACCTTAGATTTTAAGTGATGTCTTTATGATAGAAAATGTTTCGAGCCAGATAAGCTACTATTGACTCTACTTCAGACATGTCAAACACAAGGCCCGGGGGCCGGATTCGGCACGCGAAGTGGTTTCATGTGGCCCGCGAAGCCATCCTGGAAACAGTGAGGGAACAGCCCCCACTGCCTTGGTCCTGGCCCAGAGACCCTCCTTCTGCCAGAGACCCTCAGATCTGTCCCACTCCTGCCCAGGCCCCCATAGGCACCCTTGATGCAAATGATGTAGAGCTGGCCATGCCCACCCGGCAGGCCATATGCACTCTAGCCATGCCCACCCAGTAGGCCACGCCCACCCTGGCCATACCTATCCGGCCCCCTGAGGGCAACCACAATGCTGATGCGGCCCTCAATGAAATTGAGTTTGACACCCCTGCTCTACTTGATTCCATAGAGGTTGTTGTTGTTGTTTAAAAAACCTACTGTATATCCTACAGGCATCATTACCACACTATTCCATCATGCTTACTCTGATGACAGGCTGTAGAACATTTGTCTGATGCAAAATGTGTCACTGTTTGAGATGTTTTGATTTAGGAGCACTGCTGCAGTGCAGGAATCCTTTCTATTCCTTACCTACACCTCAGTACCACCAATGAGTTCTGTGGCTAGGTTAGAATATAACCTCAGATTTCCAAGAGTCTAGTAAGTTGATATGATCACTAGTGAGAGAATCTGACCACTTTGTATGCTGCATCTCTTCTATGGGCTGGTATATATCCATACATATGCTACATACTGTATGTACATTTATACATTCTTTCAAATGCATCAAACATAGTACTTTCAGTACAATATAGAACAAGACATCCTGTGCATGTCTATTCACAAGTAAATATCACTGAATTCATTGGGCTTTCAGGCAAGTGGGTCTGAGATCTCCTCTAAGATTGCACTTCTACAGTACATCTGGAAATTGAGTCATGACTTTAGTCCAAAGAAGCTACTTGGATAAGCAGCAAAACGTTTCAAACCAAAAGAAAAAAAAGAAAAAAAGTCCAGTTGCCATGACTCAACTTCCCGACAACTCTACATGGATGACTGAGAATCTTCATTGACATATTGCATTTCTACATACTTAATTCTACATAATTCTACATATTTACCCATGTAGCCTATACAGTAGCTCTATTGTCGGGCCTGGCACGCCCGACATTCGGACGCGCCGCGGGGTGACTCGCCAGACCGCCGGCTCCCGCGGAGCACCCCGCCAGGCCCCGAAGCCCACCGCCGACGCCCACGGAGCAACCCACCAGGCCCCGAAGCCTCCCGCCGGCGTCCGTGGTCTCCCGGAGGGCCGGGACAGCGTACGGCCCCCCCCAGCACCCCGGCAACCGCCCGCCCGCTACAGAGCGACCTACCGGCCTCCAGGGACGTTCGCCGGCTTCCTCGCCTCTCCGCTGAGCTGCCGGGCTCCGGAAACGGCCGGCCGCGCCCACGCCATCCCGACGGATCGGGGAAAGGAGCAGCTGGGAGAACGGCGCAGCGGCGGCCCGCCTGTCAGCTGGGGAGGCCGCGGACCAGCCAGCCGGCCTCCGGAAGCTGCCGACAAGCCGGGAAGGAGTGCGGCCGCCGAGCGCGGCCACGGAGCTCTCTGCTGGCCTCCAGGGACCGGAAAGAGGGACGGGGACATCGACACGGCCCAGCAGCCTCTGGGACTAACCAGGAGGCCGGGAAGGGGCCGTACGATGGAGCAGCCGGTGGCTGCCCAGCGCCCGAGCAGCAGAACAGGAACGGGTGCCTGGGTGGTCCAGGGGGTGGCGGAGACTACCGGTGGGCCGGGGAGGGGTTCAGGGCACAACTTGCGGCGGTCTGGGGAGGTGAGGGGAAAGAAGAGCATAGGCGGAGCTCTGGGGGAAAGGAGGGAGGTTTGGGCTGGGGGGTAACTTACCGGCTGCAATGGTGGTGGGACGGGAGCCAAAAGTAGGGAACCTTGGGAGGCGGTGATTAAGTAGGGTGGGGGCGTGGTGGTGCAATTAAGGGTGTGGTGGTGGGTGTCGGCTTTGCCGGTTACTTAACAGCGTTGACTGTGCTGTGAAGTCAACGCTGACTTCGTTTGTCTTCGAGCAACTGTTTATGTGGCTAATAAACGTGGCTTAGGAGAACCAGCTCCCGTTCCGGTTTCATTCTTTTGGCGACTCGTCGGACGGGGCCTGAAATCTATTGCTATTATCCTTCTTGTCTTTTCTACTACCTTCTTTTATTGGTATCATTATTATCGTTATCACTTTGTTGTTTGTATGTACACTGAGAGCTTATGCACTGGAGACAAATTCCTTTTGTGTCCAATCACACGTGGCCAATAAAGCATTCTATCTATCTATCTATCTATCTATCTATCTATCTATCTATCTATCTATCTATCTATCTATCTATCTATCTATCTATCTCTATTTTGGGAATTGCAGCCTCTACACATTTGGCAGGTGCTGGGAAGCTGCATTTAACTGTAAATAGGTTCAGCTGAATTTAACAGGAATTCTGAACAGACATGTGTGGTGAGCTGCAGATTAATCCCAGAAATGGAAAATCACTTTGATGTGCAGTGATTGAAGTCGCTGGCCCTGATCCATGTACCAAGAGAACCCTGTAACAAAAGCAGTGAGAACCAGCTACAAACAAGCAAGATCTCACTTTGCACAAACTTCATTGGCCAGATTCCCTCACATCTTCTTTAGTTTATTTTTTTATAATCTTTGCAGAGATTACTGAAGTCTTGTTAGTTTTTAAATACATTGAACAAGTGAGATCTGGAGGGAGATTTTTTTTGAAGAAGAAGGTAATCATTTAGTAAGGTATGTGATTTGTCAGTTGAGAATTTATACAGTTGTTATAGTCAAATTGTGATATCTAGGGCTTCAAGAAACAGATAAAATGTAAAACTTCTAAACATACACAAGAACTTAGGGTGCTTTACATTCTTGCCCATCATACTATTTCCTTTGGGGTAAGCAGCATTGCACAGAACACAGAAACAGAATGAGCAATAATAAAACAAAGAAATCAAATTTTCTTTGAGTTTAAGAAATCTTTTAAACTAATTTGCACCAACATCATTCACTATTTTAGGTCTTCAGACCTTTGTATACTTCTGAACAATTCTTGCTTCTTGCATGTCTGTGCATTGTTTCATCTACAGTGTATTCCCTTTTATTAAATTTCTCACCCTGTCTTTTCAAGGATCTCATCAATTCCTTCAAGTCATGACTTCCTTGGACTTCCTTTTCCTCTCAAGCCTGCATATATTTGTTTTACTGTTCAACCCTCATTTATTTTCCTGGTATGATCAAACCACTCCAATGTGTATCTTTTTTTTTACTGGGCACTCATGTTTATATTCCATATACATACATTAAAAACCCATTCCTTTTTTAGTTTACTTCTTCTAGTTTTATTATGCTCTTTAACAAGAATTCATTGTTGCCATGACTACCATATGCTTGTCCCAAAGCCTTGGATTTTCACCCATGCTGCTGGTCACACATTATATCTGGCTTTCCTCAAGGAGCAGATGAGGTGTGTTCTGGTTCTGAATAACATTTCTATCAATGTTGGATAGATTACTCTTCTGATTGCTGATCAGCTAACTTAGATGTTAACTAATGCTAAATAATCCACCAAATGTAAGATGTAACTATTTAGCGGATCCTTTCATGGATAAACTTCCTTGTATTCACTCAGAGCTAGAAAATGGATGGTTGAGATCTGATAAGATGATAAAGAATTTTGACTATTTTATAAGGATGAGATTTCAGATTGTTAAAAAGAAAGTGGACAGAGTCTTTTGTGAGGTAAATTCTACCACTTATGAATTTATTCCCTGTCCCTCCTGGTTGATTAAACAGGCAAGGAAAGTATTGAAGATTGGATCTCCTTCCTTGTTGGAGTGGGAGATTCTTGGGAGATTCTCCTGAGAGAAGCACATTGGTCATTTTCACTGATGACATATGATGAGTCATGGATAGAGGGAGTTCAACTATTCTGGCCCTGTGAACTTCTCAGCAGCCTTTTGATACTACCGAACACAGCATCCTTATGGATTACATATAAAAGATCAAAATGGGAGCCAGCAGGTCTGCTCTTTCTTGAGTTAGCAAGTTCAGTCATTGGTTGCATTGGAGAAAAGATTGAGCCCACAGGCACTCAAATAGAGGGCTTGGTTCTGTTTATTTATATGAAGCTACTGGGGGAGATCATCTATTAGTGCAGAATAAGTTATCATCTTACTGATGATACTCAGTTATGTATTTCCCCTTTGTGACAAACGGGAGATGTGATAGAAGTCCTAACCAGTGACTGGAGGCTGTTAGGACCTAGATGGGGAGAAACAGGCTCATATTCAATCACATAAGATGGAGTGACTATTGCTTTGGAAGACAACTGGTTCTGGAGTGATGGGGTTCAGAAGATAACTTTGGTCCTTGTGAAGTTCAACTTTCCCCTGAAAATGCAGTCCCATAATCTGGCAGCTCTCACAATATCTAATGGAGGACCAGATGAAAGCTGCAGTCGAGAGGGCTTTTTCCAGTTTTGACTACTGCATCAGTTGTAGCCTTCTCTAGAATAGCATGCACCAAAATGGTCAGCCATTCTTTTGTTAATTTTCATTTGGATTGCTGTAATTCATGAACACCATAGAAAAGTGCTCAGAGATACAAATACATGTATGAAAAGACAAAAAAGTGTTTTTAATGGTCTGTAAGCATCTTATTATTCCCCCTGTGTTCTGGAGGTAGCAACAGGAAGAATGTGGGATCAATGTAGAATTAACACTTTTCAGATAGCAATATTTAAACATAAATATAAAACCCATGGCCTCACAAGCCTCATATACCTCTCACAATCCTTAGTTGCCATCTCCAGAGTCTTGCAGAAATTGCTACCTATATGTAATGCAGCAGAAGATGAAAATGATTAAATGCAAACCAGTGTAGATAAATTGAAAGGAAATTCAAATTTAGCATTTATAATGGCCCTACCTAATACTTTTCTGAGTGTTGCTTCCAACACATTACTCAAAAGCATGCCTGCAGTACACTCTGAAGTGGACCAATCCTTTCGCTTTCCCCCCTATTTTTTTTTCCTGATGTGTACAGATTTCTTCACCTCTACATTTTTACTTTTTGAGGCCTACTTGTTTAAATTGAGTGGCATTTTCATCAGCCCTGCAATTCTTTAGAGTGACCAATCACAAAGGAGAATAAAGAGTAGATGTAGCTTATTTGTAACCCCTCATTATTGTCATATAAACTTGATATGTGATAGGGGCATACTGCTTATTGCATATTTAGAGCAGTAGCAATACCATCCTCTCCACGTAATTCTCCGTGGTTCATCACAGCTTGTGATGTCCAGTTTATCACTATGATTTGGCTTTTGCAAGGAACATAATTTTCAGAAAGCATATTCACTGCTGAAATCTTGTCTTGGATTTGGAATATCCTCCATCGTCACAAGACCACGACAATGCAGTTGTTTAATCCATTCTTCTACAATCCAAAAGGGATTGTTTATTTTTTTTTCAGGTTCTTAAGCAATTATAAAATGCTTGCAGGTGAAAAAACTCTGGCACAATAGGCAGGATATAGTTCCCTAAGTGCAGATTGCAACAAATGCGGTCCTATTTAGAAGTTGGGAAAGATTCTGAAAATAGCTCCCAATACAGCAGGAGCTGAATCAATTTTTTTAGCAAGAGGAATTGGACTACTAAATGTCTCCCTTGTGTATCAAGAGTATTATACTCCTTAATACCAATTGTTGGAGAACCGAATGGAAATGGGCTTTTGCACCTATCCCCTCCCCCCTTTGTGGCTTTCCAGAGGTTTTTGCTTAATCATTGTGGGAACAGAAAGCTAGACGAGATATGCCTTTGGTCCTGATGATATTATATGGAAAATGCAAATTATACCCTGGCTTTGGCTTCCCAAATCCTACTGGGGACAATTCATATTTCCCTGGATGGCAGTTCCATGGGAAGTAAACAGGTGAACTAGGCCAGGGAATACAGTTAGCCAAAACTACTTTTCACAGATTATTGCATTTAAACCTGGTTCTGACTTGTTCTGTGGAGGCCCTTGGAAAAGATAACCTCACTAATATACCAACTAGTGGATAATTCTCATGAGCATTTTCTGGGGGAGAAAAAGAGGGAGGAAGGGAGTAAAATTTGTAATCTTTCAGTTTAAAAAATGCATGTTGCCATTGGGGAAAATAAAATTTCATGCTGAATCAAAGCTTATGCAGGCCATTTGATTTTGGGAATTAAATACCTCTGAAGCATAGAATAGTGGTTTCACACAGCCTGGGTCTCCTTGACAGATTGCAATAATTCAGGATATGTTCCATTTACTTGTTAGCAGGCAAAATGCCATGGAAAGTCTGTGGTTTTAAATGCATTTCAAATCCCTGCTTGGTATGTTTATTCTCCTTTACTAATGGCATTTTCTCCAGACTCCTGTTTCACTATGCTACAGATTTTTGTCTCCCCCCACCCCCCATTTCATAATTATGATTTTTGAAAAGAAAAAAATAAGATGTTAATATATGCTGGAATTGCATTAAGAGGAGAAGGCATATCCTTAGTTTCTGTTCACCCATTAAAAGTTGTATATGAAAACCAGGTGCTCAGGGGGAAAAATAGTTAAATAAATATATCTGAGGCCCAGAAGGATGTCTGAAAACCACATGAAAGGAAACAGTTACAAATCTGAGGTAGAAGAAGTGGGCATTAGACTTCAACTCACTCTTAATTCTGCATTTATAGAATCACTTGTATTATGGAAGAGCAAGTAGGATGATAAAGTAAAAGCAATTCACAATTACAGGATTAATACCAAGGCATTTCATATTATTGTAGCTACAGGTGTGTGTATGTATGTATGTATAAGGTATGTGCATATTCTTCTCACTCACTGAGAGAGAGAGAGAGAGAGAGAGAGAGAGAGAGAGAGAGAGAGAGAGAGAGAGAGAGAGAGAGAGAGAGAGAGAGAGAGAGACCACAAAATACTTCACAAAACAAGATAACGTCATGCCTAAGCCTTAAAAGCCTTCACGTAGCCCTCAAAGGTTTTCCACAATTGTTACCCAGTTATGGCTGTTTTACTGTGACAAAATGGGGAAAGCAGTTATAATACATGATCAGAAAGTAACTATATAATTGCACCAAATTTGGCTTTTCTTTTACCCTTAACTGTCACTTTGGAAAGTGGGTTCTACACAAAGTATGGTGGTTTAAGAAATTATAAACTTTTCAGGCTTCTCTCAAAATGGTAAAAGAATTTCCAATGGCATAACAGACTTTAGGTAAGTTGTGTTCAAAAAAGAATCACAAGAAAAACTACACCAATATTCCAGGACAGAATCTTGGGAGCTGGGAGTTCCAAAGCAGTAATCATAGAGACCTTTCCAGATCAGCACTGTTCTCATGACTTTAACCAGCACCCTTTGGCCTGCCCTAAGCACAGTGGGCACTGTTCAAATCTCGCTTCTATCAGCAAGTTACTCCTGAGAAGGCTTGCCAGATCTAGCTGCCTTTTGGCACATCCAAGTATCTCTGCACCATTTGTCTTGTGATGCTCTTCATCAGCATTCTGGAGGATCAAATAAAAGAGGCTCCTGGTCTCAGTCAAAGCCTACTGGGTTCAGGGCAAAAAGGGATGCTGACTCGGGCATCACTGCTATGGCTTAGCAACACTACGTTTGCTTTGTGGGATATCTCTTCCTGGTCCCCGTCCTCCTTGAGGAACACTCTTGAGACCAAGCCATGAGGTTAGCACAGGAAAAGTTGAATAGAACTGATACTGAAAGTGGATTTTAAAATTCTAATCAATGAGACTCTTTAAGCAACTTCTATTTACAAAGCCCTGTTTCTCCTGTTTTCTGCTAACTCATAATTTACTGTATCTGTTCAGGGCTCAGAAGACAAAATAAACCTCACAGACAAATTTTAGGCTTATTTCTCCTAAACTGTTCTTCTTGGGCAGAGAAGGGCAGTATCTTTGCGGATGTGAGTACACTTCTCTTTTTTATAGCCACTGAAGACCACAATGGGTATAACAATGACATCCTCCTTTGAGGAAGGAGTTTGCCGGTATTAAATGTAATAGAGGTTCTAACACATGTATTTTGCTGCTGCTTCTTTTTAAGCTCACAAAATTATACAGCAGAATTTTGGGTGTTCTTGGAACTATAAAAAGGGGCCTAGAATCTGGACATAAAAGGTAATGATTAGGAGGTGGGTTTTTTTTAATTTGCAATAATGTATGGTTTGATTCTAATTTGATGGTTTGCCACACTTGGGCAAAACAAATGACTGATTTAAAGCTAGGATAATCAGTCTGGTATCACTGAAGGGTTTGAACTATAATGTCCACAATTCTTTGCCATTGACCATGCCTTTGAATGGAACTTATTTAAATGGTTACAGATTTGGGACCCTGAGAAGTTGCCCAAACCAAATCCTTACACTATAAAACCTTAGTTTGCCATCATATCTGAGAAATAAGTACTATTCCATAGCCACTGAATAATGTACAATGACATTCTTGTAGTTGAGCAAAGCTTAGACAAATATTGATACAGGCTAGCACAGCCTTCTCTAACCAGGTACCTGCCAGATGTGCTAGATTCCAGATCTCATTTCCTCGGTCTGATTAATGGGAGCTGTGGTTCAGCACATCTGGACAGCATCAAGTTGGTAAAGGAGGGCTAGAAGAATATAGGATTGATGGATATTGATGAAAGACATTTGTGGACAGGTGAGTTCCTATGAAGGAAAGGAAAAAGAACATAGCTAGCTACAGTGCTTTTTTTGTAAAAGAAAAAGGTGCCGGAACTCACACATGTCATACAACCCACCTTGCCTACCCTACAAGGTTCCATCCCAAAAAGGTGCCGGAACTCCGTTCTGAGCATTCTATGAGAAAAAAAGCCCTGGCTAGCTAATGGTAGGGAAGAATCAGGCTTCATAAGGGGCTGCAGAGTTTTTGCGAGTTCTTTCAGAGCTGGGGTGGGGTCCTGAATCAAAGGGATGTTCTGATTCTTTTTACATCAGTCTTAATTATGGAGGACAAGAAAAGGACTTATGCCACAGATATCTATGGAATCTTACTATTTTCACTAGGGTATTATAAGCAGGGTTATGCTGCAAGGTCCACCCGTTTTGTATTTCTGTGCAATGTCACCACACAGATATATTTATTTATTTATTTATTTAGTTGCATTTGTATACCGCCCTTTCCCTGAGGACTCAGGGCGGTTATAAAAGAAGTGTAGCTTGCATCATGTCACCTTTGTCATTCTTTCCCTCTTATGCTTGCCTGCAGATCCCTTTGCCTAGCCCTAGCCCCATCTCAAGCAGGCTGCTTTGCAGATCATGTTTGTTGATTTCTTAAGAGCAGCAATATTTCAGCTACAAAGTGGAGCATTTTCATATGCAGTAGGATAAATTAAGATTTCTGAATCTCTGAAATTTTGATTGATATGGTCTCTGCCACTACATCAATTCACGTCCAGGATTTTTTTGGGGGGAGGGGCAGTCTTTTCTGAATATGTACATTATAAGAAAAGCTTCTGTAAAGGAATTGTTTGCTTCTAGTGATAAATAGAAACAGAGTTACCTAATCTGCATCAGAACTGCAGAAGGGACAAAGGATTAAAATTACTATGCACCCATTGGAGTTTCATTTCATATACACTCCTGCACTGATTTTTGTAAAAAAACAAAACAAAACAAAAATGCACACTGCATTTCTCTAGTTATTATTTCACTGAAAAAATAAATAAATTAGAATCTCCTCAAATTTTCTGCTCATCATTTTAGCACATTTTTGTACACATCATATTTAAACATTTGAAATACAGTGTTTGTTAATGCAGTTGTCCATGATGTAAATCAGTCTTATATATTTCCAAGATTGGGTACAAAGTCATTACTAAAAGCCAACATGGGTTTGTAAAAAACAGATCATGCCAGACAAATCTTATTGCATTCTTTGACCAAGTGACAAAATTAGTGGATCAGAGGAATGCTGTGGATATAACTTACTTGGACTTCAGTAAGGCATTTGATAAAGTAGAAAAATGTGGGTTAGACAGAATCACCACCAGATGGATTCGTAGCTGGTTGACTCAGAGTGTGGTCCTCAATGGAACAGCATCTACATGGAGGGAAGTATGTAGTGGGGTGCCCCAGGGCTCTGTTCTGGGCCCAGTGTTCTTCAACATCTTCAGCAATGATTTGGGCAAAGGGATAAATGGGGAACTCATCAAATTTGCAGACAACACCAAGCTGGCAGGAATAGCCAACGCTCCAGAAGATAGGCTTAAGATACAGGAGGATCTGGACAGACTTGAACACTGGGCGCTATCTAACAAAATGAAATTCAATGGGGAAAAAAGTAAGGTTCCACATTTAGGCAAGAAAAACCAAATGTACAGGTATAGTATAGGGGGTACCTTGCTCAACAGTAGTAACTGTGAGAGGGATCTTGGAGTCCTAGTGGACAATCACTTAAATATGAGCCAGCAGTGTGCTGCAGCTGCCAAAAAAGCCAATACAGTGCTAGGCTGCATTAACAGAGGGATAGAATCAAGATCATGTGAAGTATTAATACCACTTTACAATGCCTTGGTAAGGCTACACTTGGAATACTGCATCCAGTTTTGGTCACCACAATGTAAAAAAGATGTTGAAACTCTAGAAAGAGTACAGAGAAGAGCAACAAAGATGAATAGGGGACTGGAGACTAAAACATATAAGGAACAGCTGCTGGAATTGGGTATGTCTAATTTAATGAAGAGAAGGACGAGGGGGGACATGATAGCAGTGTTCCAATATCTCAGGGGCTTCCACAAAGAGGAGGGACTCAAGCTATTCTCCGAAGTGCCCAAAGGCAGGACAAGAAGCAATGGATGGAAACTAATCAAGGAGAGAAGGAACCTAGAACTAAGGAGAAACTTCCTGACAGTTAGAACAATTAATCAGTGGAACAACCTGCCTCCAGAAGCTGTGAATGCTCCTACACTGGAAGTTTTTAAGAAGAGACTGGACAGCCATTTGTCCGAAATGGTATAGGGTTTCCTGCCTGAGCAGGGGGTTGGACTAGATGACTTCCAAGATCCCTTCCAACTTATTATTATTATTATTATTATTATTATTATTATTATTATTATTATTATTATTATTATTATTATATCCAAAATGACTCCTTACATCTTAGAATTCTAAAACTGTTTTTTCCCCCTGCACACTTCTAGGGTGAATCAGTGCTTAATGGCTTGATTTGGTCCATATTTAAATATTAACTGGTGTAATTTGTATTTCATGGACTAAGAATGCAGATGATTTTTAATATATTTACATACTTGTGGCACGATTCACAATTTTTTAAAAAAATGTAGCAGGAGACATTTTAGGGTGGAATGCCTATACAATAATATGAATGTTGTATAGTTAACATTCAAAGTGTAAATGAAGAAATATAACATATTTATGAATAAATATTTGCCTGACTGAAACAGATTTAGAAATAAATTTAGTCTTATAATTGTCTTTTGAAACTTAGAAGTTAAGTTGTTGGCACAAAGAGATGAAAAGCTTTCTTTGCTTTCATTTAAAATAAGTAAGAGCTTGCCTCTTGAATCCTTAATGAGCCTTACTGGCTGTTGGCCTTTTAATGTTTATTTCACTTGGACTTTTAAAAAGTGCTTACAGTGCACTCTAGTCAGCACTAAAGAACAAATGCATTTTTGTATTGTTTTATCCAAAGTGATAACATATTCCCTTAAGTACAAGAAAAACAATAAAAGGCTAAGATGCAGCTCATTGAAATATACCCCAACAGCTAAAAGTTGGATTCTGTGCAGGAATTAACCACTATTTGTTTTAAATGATTGATTTTCTCAATACTTTTTCTTGGCTTTCTACCACATACTAATACAGAACTTCCCAGAAAAACAGTTTCTGATAAAATTCAACTTAAAATCTCCTGTTAGTTTTCATTCCATTAATGGGCAATATTTTTTCCATAATTGCTTGAAAAACATTTTCATATTTTATACAGAAAGTGGTTTTTGTCTTCTGATTCAGAAATCATATCAAGAATTTCCTATTCTCTTGATTATCCTCATTCAAGTTACAACATAATCTTCTTCTTCCAGGAAACCCTCTAGAAATATTGGACCAATTATATTCTCTGGAGATTATGGGAATAGAGGTCCCATAATCACATAAAGAATGTGATAGCCCATTCCATTACCACAAATTATGCCAGTGGCCATTTTATCTGTACATGTCCACTTAATGGAGTGTCCGCATTATGCAAAGCAAAATGTGTGATGTTGAGTTGAACAACTTTCACATACTGATTTTATTCCATTAACAACCGGTCAGTTATGGCCATCATATTTTTATTGATTTCTCTTTATTCTGTCCATTTTATTCCATAAGCTTTATTGACTTTTCTCATTGGGTTTTATTGGACACATTTTAATGCTGTTAGCTACCTTGGACATGATTTGATAGAAAGATGAGATTTCAGGTTTCACCAAAAAGCGAATAAATGAATAAAAGAACAGAATGCAGTTACTGCAGCAAAAGCACTTTCTCAATTTGTTTACAATATAATGCATTGTCATGTACATATAGTTTGATGTTCACTTAAGACAGTGCTGTTTAACAATTCTATTGAAATCAATTGTATGTATGTTTGTGTTTATGGGAAGCACAGGATTCAACTGAAAATGCTTTATGTATTTAGGATATGGTAATTTAGAAAGCAGGGACGCGGTGGCTCAGTGGGTTAGGATGCTGAACTTGTCGATCGGAAGGTCGGCAGTTTGGCGGGTCGAATCCCGAGTGCCGCGTAGCAGAGTGAGCGCCTGTTACTCGTCCCAGCTTCTGCCCACCTAGCAGTTCGAAAGCACGTAAAAATGCAAGTAGAAAAATAGGGACCACTACGGTGGGAAGGTAACAGCGTTCCGTGCGCCTTTGGCGTCTAGTCATGCTGGCCACATGACCACGGAGATGTCCTCGGACAAGCGCTGGCTCTTCGGCTATGAAACGGAGATGAGCACCGGCCCCTAGAGTCGGAAACGACTAGCACGCATGTGCGGGGGAACCTTTACCTTTACCTTTAATTTAGAAAGCATAGAGTAACTTATGCACTTTTTTTTTCTAAACTAAATCAAGATTTCCATTAGCCATGAAATTAAGGTCCAGTATTCTTATTTTGCCTATATTTTCATTGTCAACATAAATGCTGTTGTTGCAAGTTCAGGATAAAATGGCAATACTTTATTACATAATGTTCTCAATTTTTCTTCCTCTTTGCTTGAGTTGAGAATTATTTGTGACTTGTATTCCAAATTTTATTCTGCCCTTGAATTTTTTAAAACTATTTTATTCTGAGTTCTATAATGAATTCTATACAGGAAGTCCTTGACTTACAACATCCATTTAGTGACCGTTCTAAATTACAACGGCACTGAAAAAGTGGCTTGTGACTGTTTTTCACACTTACAACCATTGCATGGTCACGTGATCAAAATTCAGGCGTTTGGCAGCTGACTCATATTTATGACGGCTGCAGTGTCCTGGGTTCCTGTGATCAGCTTTTGCGACCGTCTTGACCAGCAAAGTCAATGGGGAAGCCAGATTCACTTAACAACCATGTTACCAACTTAACAGTTGCAGTGATTTGCTTAACAACTGTGGCAAGGAAAGTCGTAAAATGGGATAAAACTCACTTAACAAATGTCTTACTTAGTAACATAAATTTTGAGCTCAATTGTGGTCGTGAGTTAATGATTACCTGTATAGGTCTTTCGCTAAGAGCCCCAGAATGGTCTCCCTTTCATTTCATAAGATATTAGTGGTCCCCCAATGCCATAAACATGAGGGCCCAGACAAAGAATTATGGCAAATACAAAATGTAATGCATGGATGAAGACATATAGCTGAAATTGTATCCCAACAAAATGGAGGTCTTGTTAATGGATGGCTTCTGGACCTGGGAAGGTCTAAATGATCTGCCAAGGAAGCAGTGTACTCCATCTGAAAGGACATGTATTGTGAACACTCTTCTTTCTGATTGGGAGCTCAAGTAACCTTGATGAACAAGAATGCTTCTCCAGGCCTATCAGCTATGACCGCTCTTTGGCAGAGGGAATCTGTTACAGTACTTCATACAGTGGTAACTTCTCATTTAAGCTTTCTTGAGGTTTCTGTTTCCCCTTCCAAACTAAAGCACAAAGCCTACTTGGCACCTTGAAGATGAGTGGACCTGAAAAACATCAGCTCTTACCTTGCCTGCCTCAGGAAACCTGAGTTTCAGATTTGTAAGAAATTCTATTAAACTGTACTAATTAGGTCTATTCTATGGAAGGCTACAATGCCTTTATTTGTTCAGTAGGAATTTGGGTGACTTGATTGCAATGACAATTATTAGAGCAGTTATTTGATTTATTTTTACCTTGCTTCAAAATTATGTTTCTCAAAATAGCTTACATATACTACAAATTATTAGTGCTTTTGCATGCTTCAGAAATAATTCAGAAGTCAGCTCATTAAAGTTAATGTGACTATTGAAGTAGCTGTATCTCTTTTTTTCAAACATATGAAAGCCTGAAATATGACAGAATGATCTAACACATTGTTCTGTTCATGCAAATTCCAAAGTCACCTCTTTGAAATCATTTATGAAGTGTGCACAGCCCTATGAAATATAATTCAGACATCAGTGGATCAATACATAATACAAATGTTAACAAAAATGCACGGACACATCTACCACTCACATTCAAGCTTAAAATCTTTAAAGTGGCAATAAAGTAGAAACAAATGCTCTGAAACATATTTTTTACAAAATTTATATAAATAGTGACAAAGTAAATTAGAAGGCCAAAGTTGAAAAAAGTGAACTGATTCATGGAATTTAAAATAATGGTTGGTAGACATATAGTTATGGGGAGACTTCTGGGAAGATTTCTCAGGGATACAGTGCTACCACAGAGAAAAGCTGAACTGTAATCCCTACCCACTAACTTCCACAGAAGTACTGCTTAAAGAAGACCCTTCCAAAAATGCCTATGAATGTGGGCAGCTTACATTTTAGGATAACATGTTTTTTAGATTTTAGAAGTCTATGAAGCTCTTTTAATACAAGTGAGATGACCTTCGAAGGCTTTCTTATTAGCTGACTTTCCTGTATTTATTAACTGATCTTTCCATGAAGACTTCAAAAACAGGACCTCATAATACCCATTCCAGTACTCAAGTAGGTTGCTACCCAGACATGTGTGATGCTAGCTCAGCATGGAAAGGAATTTCTTGTCAGACTACCTCAATTTCAGAAATATGACAGATGGTATAGCAGCACAGGTGGTGAAGAGAACTCTGTGCAAAGGCCACTATGCGTGAATCCAAAATAAGTGATGACTTTGAGGGCATTCCGGAGCTGCAAAACTGACTTTTAAATTAAAGTGCAAAGAAGCAGGTGCATCAGCTAAAGAAATACATTGTTCATGCAAACAGGGGGTCTTGTTAGCACTTCCTTGTAGAATGTCACATACTGTATATGGAAATGAACTCAATGTGCATGAATAAGTAATTTTTCATGACAGATCATTGCTTATCTTACAGATACTTTGTAAAACCTGTTTAATATTTCTCCTTCTCCTTCTTTTTTGGCAGAGGTGGCTCCCCGGTTCCCACTCTGGCCAAAGAAAATGCTTTTTCACAGAGGAGAATTTTCAGCAGCCTCTATCATTGGGGCATGCTGTTGCCTCTTAAACAGGGTCATCTCTGCAAAGCACCTTGCAATTTGATGCAGAAATCAGATCTTGACCTTATTTGGGCTTCAATAAATGCTTTTTTGCTAGAATGCTAATGGCAAAATTGTCTATGCTCTACTTGCTTGCAGTACTGTCTTCTAAGCAAATAAAATCTACTAACCTCCTGACAAGCCTGCTTCTTTTTTTCAGGCTTCAGAACAATTACAAAGATATTGGGGAGGAACAGGGCATTACTAAAACACATGGCACTTATAATGACAGGTTGTTATATACAGAACTGATGTATATAGCTATCATATACTGTACTTGACCCATTACGTAAGTATTTTCTTTTACATATTTCTCACCTTGTTAATTTATTTGTTGCTGTCACACTGTGCCTGTTAGTTTTGAATAAATAGCTGATATTAATCACCAGAGAGCCATTATGTACTGCCACTAGGATACTCGATCAGTGCCAGAGCGGCGCTTGTCATTGGAGGAATATTCATAGAGGAATCGAATTTTGCCAGGATGGTAGGAATGCATGTAAAATCTAGAAAAGAAGGAACTTGTGTTGTATCTCTGCTGATAAATATTACATGCAGAACACGCTTTATCAAGAAAACGTCTGCCCTGTAAAATAAAATATGCGTGTTGATGTATGAAATGTTCACAAGTTATTTATGTTCATTTACAAATTCTCAAAACAGATTCAGGAACAAAGGGACCCTAATATAGAAAGCTCACTGTTGCTTGCAGGTTTTCAAATGGGAGCAGGGAGAATTGGACTGGATGATCTATAAGGTGCCTTCCAACTATTTATTCTATGACTGAACTCTATTACTGAATATGTATATAACACAGATAGTCCTTGACTTAAGACCACAACTGAGCCCAAAGTTTCTGTTGCTAAGTGAGGCATTTGTTTAATGAGCTTTGCTCCATTTTCCAAAAACTCTTGCTAAAATTGTTAAGTGAATCACTGCAGTTGTTAAATTAGTAACACAGTTGTTACATGAATCTGGTTTCCCCATTGACTTTGCTTGTCAGAAGGTTACAAAAGGGGATCACATGACCCCAGGACACTGCAGCCATCATAAATATGAACCAGTTGCCAAGCATCTGAATTTTGATCATGTGACCATAGGGAAGTTGCAACAGTCTTAAGTGTAAGAAATGGTCATAAGTCACTTTTTTCTCCAGTGCCATTGTAACTTTGAACGGTCACTAAATGAACTGTTGTGAGTCAAGGACTACCTGTAGATTTATGAACTGTCTATCAAGTGAGAAATAAAATGACAATTAAACATTCAAAGAACAGGACTTCCAGTTTGCCAACGCGGTCATTCAGAAAGCGAGCTCCATCTTCCAAGTCCAATTCTGCACCACTGGGGGACCCTGGAAAGGGTCAAAAGTTGCCCTGTAAGGGCAACCAGCAAGGAGGGGATCCCCACTTGATTGTGGGAGGGTGGTAGCCCTTCTGCTTGATCTGGGGCAGCCAAACCAGCGGACGAAGGTCTGGCCATAGCAATATGGCTCGTCACTAGGTTGCAGACAGCCGAAGTCAAACTTACCACCAGGCACCTACAAAGCAATGTGGATGAGACTGGGTGAGATCTACCTCTCTTCAATCCTATTTTTTCCACCTGTATAAGCTGCCCAAAGTATTTCCCCCCCTGTGAGAGAGGGAAGGGAGATTCTATCCCATCCTCTAAAAACAGCAGTGACTGACTATCCAGGGGAGTTTAAAACGTTGCAAGAATAATCTGATTCTGACTGGATCTTTATCTTTCTAAAATTTGTGGACTAAAAGATTTCTTATTCTTATTGAAGATTTGGGTTTTTACTACAAAAAGAAGTAAAATTGGACAAAGGATTATAAAAATTTTGGATTTAAAAAAGCAAACCCTAAATGGTATGGGTGACATCTTGTGGTTAAACCTGATATTACAATTTGTTATTGCCTAAAAAGAGACATGGCTTGAAGGCCAGACTATAGATAAGACTGCAACCTTGACAGATATCAGCTGTGAGAAGCCCAGCTGTGTTCTATACTCAGTGACAAAATTATTTTCATTCTCTGATTGTAAAGCTTTTAACAATACTCTACTAAGAGAACATGGATGAAGATCAGGAACAGATTATCTTTATGTTGAAAGCAATTCATGAAACTATTCTTACAGCTACTGATGAAATAAGAAGCTACAGAAAAGAACAAGATGTCAGCCTATGAAGCCAAACTTTGATTATAACTAAAAAAATAACTACACAGAATGTAACATAAGAAGTGGAACAATTAAATACTATGATAAAAGATTCAATTGACCAACAAACACAGTTAATGGAAAACCCAGAAAAGAGACCAACAACATGGAAAAGGGAAAAGACTTTCTATATAAACCAGAAGAAACCTGAGGATCAAGAAGAAGTACAGACTGAAGGGAAGAGAAACATTTCAGGACAACTACATCGAGATGGGAAAATAGAGAAACAATTTGTTAGTCCTTCCAAGAAAATGGTGACCAGATGGCCTTTTCTACTTCAGACAGTATATATAATAATACAGGGAGATCTATATGATGACTTAAAAGCACGGACGTGGAAGGCGAGTTGGCAAAGAAAGAAAGCTACAATAAGGCTGAAGAAAATTGGGGTTTTGACTTATTAGTGAGAATTAAAATAGAACACACTCAAATAGACAAGATGTGTATTGAATACAAGATTTTGTTATGAGCTGAGATAAAGAAACTTTGGTCATTTAAAACTTTGAAGTATAAATATTAAAAGTTAAATTTGAATATTGATTTGCTTATAAAGGTTGAATGTAAAAGTAATTAATATATATATATATATAAGCTAAAAATCTATTGATAAATGTAATAAATATGTTCTTTGTTGTTGTTAGCTGCGAAGTTGTGTCCGACCCATCACGACCCTATGGACAACGTTCCTCCAGGCCTTCCTGTCCTCTACCATCTTCTGGAGTCCATTTAAGCTCACGCCTACTGCTTCAGTGACTCCATCCAGCCACCTCATTCTCTGTTGTCCCCTTCTTCTATTGCCCTCAACCTTTCCCAGCATTAGGCTCTTCTCCAGTGAGTCCTTCCTTCTCATTAGGTGGCCAAAGTATTTGAGTTTTAGCTTCAGGATCTGGCCTTCTAAAGAGCAGTCAGGGTTGATCTCCTCTAGGGCTGACCGGATTGGTTGACTTGCAGTCCAAGGGATTCACAGGAGTCTTCTCCAGCACCACAGTTCAAAGGCCTCAATTCTTTGGCGCTCAGCCTTTTTTATGGTCCAACTTTCACTGCCATACATTGCAACTGGGAAGACCATAACCTTGACTATACACACTTTTGTTGACAGGGTGATATCTCTGCTTTTTACTGTGCTGCCTAGATTTGCCATGGCTTTCCTCCCAAGGAGCAAGCATTTTTTAATTTCTTGGCTACAGTCCCCAACTGCAGTGATCTTGGAGGCCAGGAAAATAAAATCTGTCACTACCTCCATTTCTTCCCCATCTATTTGCCAGGAATTGAGAGGGCCAGATGCCATGATCTTGGTTTTGCACTCTCCTTCTTCACCCGTAACAAGAGGCTCTTTAGTTCTTCTTCACTTTCTGCCATTAGAGTTGTATCATCTGCGTATCTTAGGTTGTTGATATTTCTTCCGGCAATCTTAATTGCAACTTTTGATTCATCTAGCCCTGCTTTCTCATGATGTGCTCTGCATATAGGTTAAATAGGCAGGGTGACAGTATATAGCCTTGCCAGACTCCTTTCCCAATTTTGAACCAATCAGTGGTTCCGTGTCAAGTTCTCACTGTTGCTTCTTGGCCCACATATAGGTTTCTCAAGAGACAAATAAGATGGTCTGGTACGCCCATCTCTTTAAGAACTTGCCACAGTTTGTTATGATCCACACAATCAAAGGCTTTAGCATAGTCAATGAAGCAGATGTTTTTCTGGAACTCTCTAGCTTTCTCCATGATCCAGTGTATGTTGGCAATTTGATCTCTAGTTCCTCTGCCTCTTCTAAATCCTGCCTGTACTTCTGGTAGTTCTCGATTCACATACTGCTGGAGTCTAGCTTGTAGGATTTTAAGCATAACTTTACTAGCATGAGAAATGAGTGCAATGGTGTGATAGTTTGAACATTCTTTGCCACTGCCTTTCTTTGGAATTGGAATGTAAACTGATTTTTTCCAATCCTGTGGCCACTGTTGAGTTTTCCAAATTTGCTGGCAAATTGAGTGTAGCACTTTTACTGCACCATCTTTTAAGATTTTGAATAGCTCAGCTGGAATACTGTCATCTCCACTAGCTTTGTTGTTGCTCAGCTTTTCTAAGGCCCACTTCACTTCACATTCTAGGATGTCTGGCTTGAGGTCAGTGACCACCTCATTGTGATTATCAGGGACGTTAAGCTCATTCTTGTATAGTTCATCTGTGTAATTTTGCCACCTCTTCTTAATCTCTTCTGCCTCTGTTAGGTCCCTGCCATTTTGGTCCTTTATCATGCCCATTTTTGCATGAATCATTCCCTTCATCTTTCCAATTTTCTTGAAAAGAAAAGACCTGAGGGGCTCATCTTCCAGCATCATATCGTTTTGCCTTTTGGTACTGTCCATAGGGTTTTCATGGCAAAGATACTGGAGTGGGTTGCCATTTCCTTCTCCAGTGGATCACGTTTTGTCAGAACTCTCTGCTATGACCTTTCCGTCTTGGGTGGCCCTGCATGGCATAGCTCATAGCTTCATTGAATTACGCAAGCCCCTTTGCCATGACAAGGCAGTAATCCATGAAGGGGGTACTAAAGATATTTGCATGTTATTGAATTATTGATTAACCCAGCCACCACATTATTTTTTAATATTTAAATGTAAAACTAGAAAATCATTAAAACTTTTTTTTAAAAAAACCATAAACATTCAAAGAACAATAAAAGAAGTATGACTTTTCATTTTTATTACATATATAACAAAACAGGTCTGGGGGGGGAGATGAAACAGCAGACACTTTTAGCCTCATTCCTTACCTTAACGCCACAATGTTGGGGTATGAAAGAAGTAGAGAGACATTTCCTCTTATTTTCTTCTTTAAGAGCTATTGCAAAGCATTGGATTGGTGCATATCTCCAATGCAAAAGATGTAGGGCCAGAGGCAAGCTGGGGACAGCAGCAACGTATTTTAAAAGTGTTGCCATTTAAACCTTAAGTTAAAAGGATTGTTGGAAGTTCCAGGCAAGTAATGTGTTCTTAATTATTCATTTTTTCTTGGCAGCAGCTAAAGACTTAAGTAACAGCTTCTGTCTCTGCATATTTAGTGTATTATTGTTTGAAAGAGGCGAAGGGGAGGCCAAAGTAGTTCAAAAATGATGTTCACTCTTTTTAAAAACATAGACATATGTTACTGAGATTTAGACAAAGGGGGAACATAATCATCAGCCGCTGACAGGCAGTGACATTTTTATAGGCCTTCTGGCAAAAGCCCCAATGTGAAAGAAGCTGACAGGTCCTTGGCTTCCATTTCTGGGCTGTTAGCAGAATTTTGCTATAGGCTAAGTGTTGAGAAGTCCCAGTAATGAGGAGGCACAAGAGAGGCAGGATTGGTTGTCTGGTCTGCCAATCTGCCCCCCCCCCTTGTTCCAGGGAAGCCTCTTGCAGCAGCTGTATGTGTATCTTCAATCATTTTGTTGTCCTCTACAATGGGAAACCTTAAATAAAAAAGGTTGGACCCAGATCAGCTGCAGGGAAGGGCCTTTAAAACACTGGTGCGTGACATTTATTTGCTTGAACTTCTCAGCACGGGCTGACAGAGTGAAATAAATGGTGATCCAGCTGAGTGAGGAAAAGATGTGGCCAAATTCAGCAAAACTGTTCTAATGGTCCATTTAGCTCAGTAAGATCTGTCCTGATAAGAGTTAGTCCTCAATCACACTTGCTTTGCAGATTATGCTTGCATGTTCAAAGCTTCAGGCAGTTTGAGCTTTAAGCAAGATGCTAAGCAACAAGGAGGATGTGTCACCTCTACTGTTGTAGATAAAGACCATTCAGATGCCAGATTTCTATAGCTTTAATATGTCCTTGAATCAGGTTACGCTATTATCTATGGCTACTTTTATTACATCCTCTGGCAGAGAGCTGTAAAGCCTGATTTCCATTTGTTTTACATTAACTGAATATCAATTTCAAGTACTTTGAACAACAATTACTTCACCCTTTTTGAAAACCATGAATTGAAACCTGGGTCCTTTCCAAGTAAGTATGTTTAGGGTTGTATCTTAAGAGTCAGTTCACACAATAATACGTTCCATCATGACAATGACCTAGATCAGGGGTGTCAAACTCAATTTCATTGAGGGCCGCATCAGCATTGCAGTTACCCTTGAGGGGCCGGGCGGGTTGGGCCAGGGTGGGCGTGGCCTACTGGTTGGGCGTGGCTGGAGTGCGTGTGACCTACTGGGTGGGCATGGCCAGCTCTACATTGTTCGCGTCAAGGGTGCCTATGGGGGCCTGGACAGGAGTGGGACAAATCTGAGGGTCTCTGGCAGAAGGAGATGGGACCAGGGCAAGTGCCGAGGCATGGTCCACCGGAGGAGCCTCACTGTTCCTCTCAGGCCATGCAGGGGGGGGAGGGCTGGACGGTGATGCGGAGGTCAAATGCCCAGCCTAGTCCTCAAGCACCCACAGCACTAAGCCCAGCCCCACTTCCCCAAGGGGACGCCCAGCTGCTGTGCTTGCTTTCCTTAGCCAGGTTGCTCATGATGGGTATGAGGGCAACGTCAAGAGGGAGGCCCACTCCCTCTCCATGTGAGGAGACCTGGCTTTGTTTCCAAAGCTTCCTTAGCAATAGGATGGGAGACCACCCAGGTTAGGCCAGGAGGAGGGGGCAAGGGGATGGTGAAAGGGCAGCAGGGAAGGACTAAGGCAGGACTTCCCTCAGACCCTCCCTCTCCTTCCTTCGTTTCTTTGTTCCTTCCTTCCTAAGAGTGGTGGGAAAATATTTGAGATGAGGGAGGGAGAAAAACAGGCAAGAAACGCAACTGGGGAAGTGGCATCCTTCGTGAGGAATGAAGAAATGTACCATCGCCTGGAAGTGGCCAGCACATGGCCCTTTCCTCACAGCGCTGAGAGGCTGAGCCGGGTGGCACAAATCTGAAGAGAAGCACAACGCTGCCCAGCCCCTAGCCTGCCCGAAGTAGGCAGGGCCATGTGCTGACCACTTCCAGGCGATGGTGCATTTCTTCATTCCTCACAAAAGGGTGATACCTCCTGACACGGCACGGGCTGATCCCTTGCTGTTTCCAGATGGCCTTGTGGAGCTAAGACTGAATGCGTTTCAGCATAGATGACCACCACAAAATTGTATATTGGCTCCTGGCCGGCCTGGGCCAGAGGCAAGGCAGTGGGGGCCATTCCCTCACTGTTTCCAGGATGGCTTCGCGGGCCACATGAAACCACTTCGCGGGCCGGATCTGGCCCCCGGGCCTTGTGTTTGACATGTCTGTCCTAGATCTATCTATCTGTGTCTACTGGGCTCCCAAGCATGCACATATTCTGGAATACCATTCATACTGCATAGGAGTTCCTGCTATGATTTGCTATTTTCTAATTGCTAATGCCAGTGGAAAAATTGCAAACTTCAGGTGACTAGCGGGGAAACAAATTTAATAAAATCCAGGATATGATAGATGTGTTCCAGTTTGTTCTTGATCTCTGCTAATTGTAATCAAGGCTGACTCTGTCATGGATAGAAAGGCAGCATGCTATAATAGTGTCATTGTCCAGAAGAATGTATGGGATTATAATCTTCCACAGAACTCTTACATGAGATTAACATAAATTGCTATTGTGGGGTTCAATTTGCAGCTTGCTTATTGTAGAGCTATACAGGTAGTCCTTGACTTAGGACCACAATGACGCCCAAACTTTTTGTTGCTAAATGAGACATTTGTTAAGTGAGTTTTGCCCCATTTTATGACTTTTCTTGCCACACTTGTTAAGTGAATCATTGCAGTTGTCAAGTTAATAACATGGTTGTTAAGCAAATCTGGCTTCCCCATTGACTTTGCTTGTCTGAAGGTCGCAAAAAGGGATCACAGCCCCCCCCCCCCCCGGGAAACTGCAACCATCATTAATATGAATCAGTTGCCAAGCATCCAAATTTTGGTCATGGGGATGCTGCAGTGCTCATAAATGAAAAATGGTCATAAGTCACTTTTTTCAGTGCCCTTGTAACTTTGAATGGTCCAATCACTAAATGAACTATTGTAAGTCAAGGACTACCTGCTCCAATCACAGAAACTTCTCCTTTTTAGCCTGGGTGGGTATAAAGGATTTGGCAACTACTGTTCTCAAGTCAGCTAAAGTGGAAAATAAGACATTGTAACCTGAGTTCCCTATATAAGAACGATATGTAAAAGATAAAGCAGATTCTTAGCTAGTTTAAGAGTTGGCAAAGAGCACCTAGGAGTATTGTTCATCAAATCATTTTCCTAAACTAAGAGATGACTTGGAGGTCATCCATGCCTGGATAAAACTTTTCAAGAATCTTACAAGAAGCCATAACAATTGAATGCATATTGTAAAATTAATTTGGGACTTCCACATATATTAAACCCTTAATTTAACTGTTGAAGCAAATGAGAAATGAGCTTGAGGATTTTGCATATGTAATCCTTTTTTCTCATGTGTAAGGTGAAGGAAAGTAATGGAGATAAAGAAACCTTGTAGCATTTCCACCACTCAATTTCTTACAACAGAGGTCCCCAACCTTTTGGGCATCAGGGACCGGTTCTGCGGAGAAAAGTTTTTCTACGGACAGGAGAGTGCATAGTTTTGTGTGCTGCCTGCATCCCATGGATGGGGCTTTGCTTCTTTGTGTGGACCGGTTGCTGGCATGACAAAGCCCGGCACCAGTCCATGGACCGGGGGTTGGGGACCCCTGTCTTACAAAACAGTTGAAGCATAACTGACTAACTTCTGCAAGTACAAAAAATACAGAGATATAAGCAACAGAATGTGTCAGTTACACTTTTCTGCTAACCAATCCAACTGGCTAAAGCATATTACTCTTTGAGAGGAAGTCATGCAGCGCTTGATTGTGAAAATGGTTTACAAAAGGACCAAAATCTTCCAGAGTTTTCCAAGTTTCCCTGCTGCCATTCCTTGTTCTATTTAAAAACTTCAGTGAGTTTTGAAAGTACCTTAATTGCAGGTTATCCATTTTGCAAGTTCAACCTTCATCCCAATAGCTGTGACCACACCTACATGTGCTACAGCAGCTGGATTGGATGTGTGGGTCAGAGAGAAGACTTCTAAATACATAGAGAGCCAGACAAGATCTAAGAAGCATGTTTGAAGTGGGAGAATAATGTTGCTGTCTTGAATCCAGAAGCTAAGAGGCCGAGTGAGGCCAGAGTCCCTCTCAATAGGAAAATGAACAACCCACAAGGACTTCAGAGCCACAGTGATTTGAAAGGCAAGACCAGTTTGTAGCTGTTTCAAATAAACCAGAGCAGAATCAGAAATAAATCAACTCAGCTCCAGAAAACATATGACCCTGTGGGATCAGGGAAAGGATAATCTGCACAACCTTATCCAGCAGAATGTCAGTCCTTTGGTTGGAGATTACAACATCCCCAATTCCCAGTTTATCTGCCCTTTGGCCCTGGTGTAGTGCAGGGTAGCAGATGGTCCTCTCATCTTGGATGCAGCCCTAAGAGATACTCATTTTTGTCCTTCCTCCTTCTTTGTCCCAGCTCTCTCTGTTTTGGGGAGCACATTCTATACATTCTATGGTACAGTGTTCAGAGGCCAAGTGTCATCTTTGGGTCCAAAATGCTTGTGTTCCTCTTGTGCAAGAAATGAAGCATGAGTAAGATAATGGTCACAAGCAGTGGGCATATCATGAGGTTAAAAAACCCCTGCTGTCTCCCCTGCTTTTATTCTCCAGAAAAGCTTTCCTATCTATTAGCCAATCTCTCTGTAGCCTAGAAGCAGTAACTACACATAGTTTCTGTTGTAGAAATCCAGCCATTTCAAGGAAGGCTTGGCCATCTTTTTCGACAAGGATTAAATAATTATGCCATCATTCTCCACCCATTTGGGCTATTTCAAATCACTAGTGCTATTGGACTTCTATTCCTTTCAGTTGGATGAAAATGCTCATCTATTGCCATCAGATGGTTTTTATGTACTTATTTCCAGTAGGGAAAATTGGTGAAAGGGATTATTTCCTTTGCTTTATGAGGGGTGGGGGTGGGGGAAGGGAAAAACAGGAAAGCATTTTGACCTGTTGGGTATTAACATTTCATGTATAGAAGGTGGGTTTTCCAGCTTTTTTTTGACAATCTCTGAGCCAATAAAAATCAATTGAGCACAATTCTGCTTGTAAGGCACTTACTTCCAAATTGCCCTGTTGGGCATCACTGCCTCTGCTCCAAGCATCTTCTCAGGAAATAGTGGGGATTCTGGTATTAGTAAAATCTCTCTTGCCTGCTCTGCTTCTTCATTTTATGGGGGAGGAGTTTAGGAGGGTTTCTGTTAGTATCCCCAATAGCTGGAAGCAATCTACAGCATACATTAATTGCAGTCTTCTGCCTAGACCCACCTCTAAGCACTTAATAACTTTGTAATTAAAGTACAATTAACAAATTAACTTGTATCCATCAAAGGGAATGCTGTTGTTGTTGTTAATGAGGAGTTAATTAGCCTATGTCACTGAAAGATCCTTAGGGGCATCTTCAAAAGCAGAAACACTTGCTACGTATGTCCAAGGTTAATGGTGTCAGCAGTGCACAAATTAATGGATGATCCTTTGCCTGGGCCTGCCCTTTTCCACACAGAGACAGGCCAGGTAACAAAGTGCCTTGTTCATTTCACAGCCAGGAAACAGGGGCTTCCTATTCAGGTGATTTTGAAAATTGATAAGAGCTTTGAATTAAGTTCTGTTCTGTTAATTCAGAGATATAATATTGGAAAAATAAATTGGGAAATGAAGTCAATTTCTTTTCTTCTTCTAATGGAATTTTCTTAGACACTTGGGGGAAAAAACTGTTTCTGCTTATGTAAAAATTCTATAATTAAGATTTCTGCATGATACTCTCCCACTTTATTATTTATGTTTTTATTTTTATTGGAATGTTTATTAGCACAGCAAATAGCTCTAAATGTTGCAATTCTAAAAAGCATTTATTAGGGAACATGATACTATGTGTGTAATTTTCATGTTACCTTATCTGTAAAATTTCTGGAAACTCCATATTTTACCACTTGGAATAAATTATACAAATTAATCAATGAAATTGGACATATATATATATATATATATATATATATATATATATATATATATATATATATATATATATATATATATATATATATATATATATATATATATATATATATATATATATATATATATATATATATATATATATATATTCGCGGGTGTTCGTATGTGGATCTTTGGTTATTCGGGTTTTTCCCCGCGTAGAAATAAAGGTGTAGGAGCGACGTTTCGACGGAATCCCATCCGTCATCATCAGGCTGGTGGCTTCTGCTTCCTTCTTCTGGGAGAAGCATGTGGCTGTTTGTTCCTCTTTTTTAAACTGCCAGAGGTGGTGTGTTCTGTGGGTGGAGGTGTGCTCTGATTGGGTGGGGGATTAAGTGTGTTCTGATTGGGTGGGAGTGTGTTTTGAATGGTGGGGGTGTTCTGATTGGGTGGGGGTGTGTTTTGAGTGGATGGGCTGGTCTCAGCTGCCAGCCTTAGACCTGAGCTGGTGAGTTGTGCTGCTTTTGTTCGGCTTCGTGTTTGTGGTGGTGCCATGTTTTTATAGTGGGTGTCAGTTTGCTTATTGTGTGGTTTGGAGGGGTTTAAAGTGGCTGATGTTGCAGCTGTAGTTAGGTTTCTGTTTTGTGGTTGTGCCTCGTTATCATTGTGGGTTCGGATTTGCTTTTTGAATGGTTGTGTGGTGGTGATGTCATGTGGTGTTATCATGAGTTTGGGTCTGGTATCATTCTTGGTGGTTGGGACTCGTCTGTCAATCAAGGCGGGTTTCCAAATGGTTGGTAGGCGAGAGGTATCATCTCGTTTGTTCATGCTGTGGGGGCATTTTTCTATCTCAATGGCTTCTCTGATTATTCTGTTGTTAAAATGTTCAATTTTGGCGATAGTTTTGTTTTTTTTAAAATCAATTTCATGTCCCGTGGCTTCAAAGTGTTGGACCAGGGATGAAGTTTGTTCTCCCTTTCTGAGTGAGTTTTTGTGCTCTTCAATGCGTGCAGTTATTCTTCTGTTGGTCTGTCCGATGTATGTGGTGGGGCAGGTGGTGCATGGGATTTCGTATACTCCTTGGTTTTCTAAGCCAATTATGTCCTTGGGGTTTCTTAGGATGGTGGATATTTTTCTGTCTGTGTAGAATGCTGTTTTGATGTTGTGTTTTTGGAGGACCTTGCTGATTCTGTCTGTGGTCCCTTTTAAGTATGGGAGGAGGGCTTTGCCATTTTCTTGTTCTCTGTCTTGGGTTTTTGTGGGTGTCTCTCTTCGGATTAAGTTGGTAATCGTGTTTCTTTGGAATCCATTGGCTGTTAGTACATTAGTGAGAGTGTGTAGTTCGGTTTTTTGGTGTTGTTCGTCAGCTAGGTGTTTTGTTCTGGAGATGAGTGTCTTGGCTACGGAGTTGATCTGTGCTGGGTGGTGGTGTGAGAGTGCGTTCAGATAGCGGTTTGTGTGTGTTTTTTATGGTAGATAGTGTGTCCTAGGGAGCCGTTGGATTTCTTGTAGACTAAGACATCAAGGAAGGGATATATATATATATATATATATACACACACACACACATACATACATACACACAGACACACACACACACACACACACACACACAGAGAGAGAGAGAGAGAGAGAGAGAGAGAGAGAGAGAGAGAGAGAGAGAGAGAGAGAGAGAGAGAGAGTTATAAAAGAGCCAAGGTTGCCTACCCTACACGAGAGGATGACATTAAAATTATTTACAAGGTTACTTCTTTAGAAACTAAACTTTTAGAATCCAAAACAGCTAATTCAAAAAAGCCAACAGGAAAGAACCTCACATTTTTCATCTACTTATGTCTTTTGGAAGGTAAAATTAGATAACAAAATAATCTAGTTCCTATGTTAACATCTCTGCAATGAAATCAATAAAGGTAACAGGAAAGAAATGAAAAACATTTTTCTCAATGTAATATGTCTAATATAGCTGTTGCTAGAAAAAATAGTATCTTTTGTACACTCTTGAAAACTATTTTGAATCTATAACCATCTATTACAACTAAACCACTTTAAATTAAACAATTCTTAAGAATGAAATATTCTTAATTTGGACTTCACTTTTACTGTTTGGACTGTTGTGTGTTTTGAAAAATAGATTATTTAGAATCTAGTTATGTTGCACTTCAGTCTTTAAATAATTAACCTAGTATATACATAACAATATATGATGTTTTCCATGGTGAGCTTAACATCAATAACAACATTTATTAAAAAGGCTAAAATAATTTCTGTGGTATTATCTGTGGTATTATCTGTACATTAAAATTTTATTTAGTCACAAGTAAGATATTATTTGCAAATAGGATGGCAATAAACAATTTAGGCTGCATTTACATCAGGGCTTTTCAACCTTTTCAGAAATTGTACCACTTTTAGGACATGACAATATTCAAGCACCACCAGTGCTTAACAATGTGTCAAAAACTTGATGACTAAAAAAAGGGGGGGGGGTATTTTGGGTTTCATTGGTTAGATTCATTTATTGTTATAGAAATGGCTAGTTTATAATATTATAGAAAAGCAAAAGGTTGAGGTTCAATGTTAATGCTTCCTTCTACTTCTGTAACAGAGGAAGTCAGAAGTTAGTGTCTTTCCCTTTTCCCCCTCACTTTTCCCTTTTTCTCTCACCCTTTGCTCGCAAAAGTCCCCCACTCACTCACACTTTGCTCACAAAAGCCTCCAGTCACTCTCACTCACTCCTCCGTCTCTTTCAAAGGCACCTCGTTCAGTCTCTCCCCCACTCACTCCATCTCTTTCAAAGGCCTCTTGCTCGCTCGCTCACTTACTGCCCCGTCACTTCCAAACACCATTTGCTCATTCACTCACTCACTTACTGCCCCATCGCTTCCAAACGCTTCCAAACCCCACTTGCTCGCTCACTCACTTACTGCATTTGGAAGCGAAAGGGCAGTAAGTGAACGAGTGCCAGTGCCGGAGGCCATCAGCTGTTTGGCACCGGAGATCACTGCCATGAGCAGGGGTGTCAAACTCAATTTTATTGAGGGCCGCATCAGCATTGCGGTTACCCTCAGGGGGCCGGGTGGGTGTGGCCTGGGTGGGTGTGGCCTACTGGGTGGGCGTGGCTAGAGTGCATATGGCCTACTGGGTGGGCATGGCCAGCTCTACATCGTTCGCATCAAGGGTGCCTATGGGGGCCTGGGCAGGAGTGGGACAGATCTGAGGGTCTCTGGCAGAAGGAGGGTCTCTGGGGCAGGGCCAAGGCAGTGGGGGCCGTTCCCTCACTGTTTCCAGGATGGCTTCGCGGGCCACATGAAACCACTTCACGGGCCGGATCCGGCCCCCGGGCCTTGTGTTTGACATGTCTGGCCATGAGGAACACAGCTCTGGGTCGGGATTTAGAGCAGCTCTGGGTGGGGACTCAGCATGGGCTATGGCATGGCAATTGTGGGGAGGGAAATCTCCACAGTGGCTGTGGGGAGGGGAATCCCTGCAGCATGTGGCTCTGAGCCACAGGGGCAGGGGTGCAAAGGATAGGCGGCGACACCATAGCAAGACACTGGCATCGCTCCCAGTGACAGCACCTGAGTTCTGGCACGTTTTTTTTTTTTTTTTTTTAGAAAAAAAGCACTGCTGCTAGGAGTATAAATCCTGCCATTTCCCACCATCCAGTCAGAGCTGAAGAAGCTTCTTGGATGAGAAGCGAAAGAAAAAACAAGAAAGTCCAGTTACCTCGGAAAACAAAAGCACCTTTGGGACAACCATGACCTAGATGACTAAGAATCTCTATCTATCTATCATCTATCTATCTATCTATCTATCTATCTATCTATCTATCTATCTATCTATCTATCTATCTATCTATCTCTATTTATTTTGATGTTATTTATTTATGAGGCATGCAATCCTATCAGTCATTTTGATAATAGGATGTATCAGTTTCCAAATAAGCTCTTTTAGAAAAAGCTTTTAAAAAGCCATTGCTTTTAAAAAAAAAAATCATAGAGTATTTTAACTGAGCTAAAAGAAATTTTAAAAAATTGGGAATGGCACTTTCTTTTTATTTTTTCTTACTGTCTGCCCAATAGTGCTACACAGGAAAAAGGAGATTTTCTGTTTCCAAAAACAGAAATGGAAGAAAACGGTTCCAAGACTACATGCAGTGTTTAATTTCCTGTTTCCAGTCAAACTAATAATATAATTAGGTTATACTTAACTTTTTTGCCAGTATTTTAGTGGCTCACATGTATAATTTATAACATTCAACAAAATACCCCATAGGATAGGAAATTTAGCATTTGCCAGATGTTTTGGACCACAGCTTCCATAATCCCAGATCCCTGAAATGCTTTTAGGGAATAATGGAAGTTATGCCCCAAATCTGGAGATATCAGATTGTGTATCCCTGATGATTCTCCAGTATTGATAATCTTCATTTAAAAATGAATTCGTTTATATCCTACCTTTATTTTTTTAAATAAATAACTCAAGGTGGCAAACAAACACAATATTCCTTCCTCTTCTTATTTTCCCCACAACTCTAAGGTGTGTTGGGCTGAGAGACAGTGACTTGCCCAAAATCTCCCACCTAGCTTTCATACATAAGATATGACTAGAATTTATGCTCTTTGGGTTTCTAGCCTGGTGTCTTGACTGTGAGACCAAACTGACACAAATTCTGCAGTCCTTCTAATTCTTCAGGCTCCTATATACTTCAGGGATGATTGCTACTACTGTATAAAGAAATGGAATGATGACTTCTGGTTTGCCATTGCAGCTGCTGCGGATGCTGGAAGGGGAGCTCTGTCTTCCATATTTGGTTTTGCTCTGCTGGGGGACCCTGGAAAGGGCCGAAAGTCACCCTGTAGGGACGACGAGCAAGGAGGGGATCCCTGCTTGATCATGGGAGGGTGACAGCCCTTCCGCTCGATTCAGGGCATTCCTCCAAACTGGTGGAGGAAAGACTGGCCATAGTAATATGGCCTGTCACTAGGCTGCAGACAGCCAAAGTCAAACTTGCCACCAAGCACTTCGAAAGCAACGCTGATGAAACTGGGTGAGATCCGATCTTCTCTTTACCCTAAGTACTTTCTTTTCCTGTAAAAGCTGCCTGAAGTATCTTTCCCCCTGAGAGAGGGAAGGGAATTTCTATCCTACCCACCCTCTAAGAATAGCGGTGAATGATTACCTAGGGGAATTAAAGCACTAAAAGAACAACTTTAATTTAATTGGATTCATATGTTCCTGAAACTTGGGGACCAATTTTTTTTACTATTTTTATTGGAGACTTTTGCTTTTATCTACAAAAAAGAAATAAAATTGGAAAAAGGATTTTAAAATTTTGGACTTAAAAAAACCTTAAACGGCATCGGTGACATCTTGTGGCGAAGTTTGGTATTACAACTTATTTCCTAAAAGAGACTTGGCTTGAAGCCCAGACCTTAGATAAGACTCTTCTGATCTTGGCACCACCTGTGAGAAACTCAGCTTTAAGAGAACAACTGGGCGGCATAACTGGCCTACTTGAACTGTTTATGTAAATCTTTACTGACTATCAGAGTTATATGTGGGGAATTGCTTTCCTATCTCTTTACTTGAGGAATATTGGTTACTATAAGAGATAATGAAATACCTTGGACTATAAAATCTTGCTTGACAAACAATTTCTATTATAAAGACTATTTATAAACACATGAAAGAGATGGATGAAGACCAGGAAAAGATCCTTTCTATGTTGAAAGCAATACACGAAACCATTCTTTCAGCTTGTGATAAAATAAACCAAATATAACAGATCAAGACGCTAGCTTAGGTACACAAACCCAAACATCGACTACAACCAAAGAACTAACAACACAGACGATAAAAGAAGAAGTGGAACAATCAAATATTAAGACAGAGGTCTCAATTGACCAACAAATACAGTTAATGGAAAATCCAGAAAAGGGAGTGACAACACTGAAAATGGAAAAGACTTTCTATATAAATCAGAAGAAATTTGAGAAAGAAGAAGAACAGATTGAATGGAACATAAACATATTAGAGCAATCATGGGGAATTGAAATAATAGGGAGACAACTTAATGAATATAAATGGGCTAGTCCTTCCAAACAAATGGCAATAAAATGGTCTCCTTTATTTCAAATAACATATATAATAATAGAGGGAGATCTATTTAATGATATGGAAGCCTAGTTGGCAAAGGAAGAAAGCCAGAAAGCTGAAGAAAATTGGGGTTTTGATTTGTTAGAGGGGATTTCATATTATTAATTAGAGGGCTAAAGGGAGAAGTTGAAATAAGGGGAATTCTGGTCATTAGATTTAAAATATTTGGAAATTAGTTGAAAATAAGGTTTTTATTTGTTTAATATTTAAAAATTAGACCTAAAGGGAAAAAAATAATTATTATGAATATGTTTGATTTATTGATTAAGCCAGGTAATATATATATAATGGTTTTGATTTATTAAAGGAGATATTGTATTATTAAGCAGATGATTTAATATGGTGGAAAATAAATAAATTTTAGGAAATAGAACAAGATTATATTCAAATAGATAAAAAATATATTTTGGATATTAGATTCTGTTATGAGTTGAGATAAGGGAAATCTTGGTTACCTAAAGCCTGAAAATTACAAATATCAAAGGTTAAATTGGAATATTGATGGGAAACTAAAAATTGGGGAAAAACTAATAACAGGATATGGATTGTTTATGAAGATTGAATGTAAAAAATAATTAAGATACATATATGCTAAAAAATTATTGATAAATATAATAATGATGTTTTTACTGAGTTGAGACAGTAAATGTTAAGGGAAAAAGAGAGGAAATATTTGATGTTGTAACTTGAGATTTGTACTAAAGATTTTGTTATTGAATTATTGATTAACCCAGCCACCACATTGCTTTTTAAATACTTAAATGTAAAATTGGAAAATTTATAAAATATTATATATATATATATAAAGAAATGGAACAACTACTTTGAAATGTTCTCTATAGGTTTTCCATTTGTTTTCCATCTATCCTCCACAGTTTATTCTCTATCAAATGTCTATGGAGATTCTCAATCATCCAGGTCATGATTGTCCAAAAGGTACTTTTCCAAAAAGCAACTGGACTTTCTTGGGCTTTTTTTTTAAAAAAAAAAATGTTTTATTTCTCATCCAAGAAGCTTCTTCAGTTCTGAAGAATTTCACTTCTGTTCACTTCTGAATTGAAAAAGTTTCTTCGATGAAAGTCTATGGAGATTCTCAATCATCCAGGTCATAGTTGTCCCAAAGGTGTTTTTTTTTTCAGGAGGCAACTGGATTTTCTTTTTTTTCTTTGAAGACTTTTCACTTCTGATCCAAGAAGCTTCTTCAGCTTTGACCAGATGGTGGGGAATGGAAGGATTTATATTGCTTGCAGACAGCTGGTCATTTGCATTCTTTTAGCGAGTCCTTGGGGTCATTTGGAGGTTTACCTGTGTCCTCAGGGTCACCTGAGTAGTGCAAATGTGTGTGGAGCCTTATCCATAGACATTTAGCTCTGCACTTTGGGATGAACACCCTTCAAATGGTGTGAGAGTATGAACGGATTTCCAGAAAACATTGCAGACTACAGAAACCATTTGTGCTTCAGTTTGAGATTCAGACAACACAGACTCATCCCCAACAGCTTGCGCTTGTCTTCAACAGTGAAGGGACACAGGGCAGAAAACATCCTGCAGCCAAGAAAACTCCACACACATTTGCATTACTCAGGTGACTTAGAGACATATATGATACATATGACTTAGAGACACATACCTAGACCTTAACTTGACTGAAAATCATATGACAGCAGGATGTGAACATGGACAATGATATACTTTTTTAACTTGCCCCACAGTTATATTTCTTTTACTAAAGAAATGAACCCCCACCCCAGAGCACAACTGTTTAGTGCCATTTCGAAATAAGATCGGCCGCTAAACAATTCCTCTTTGTCTGTCTATGGAACAGAGAGCTGCTCAAATGAGCAGCTTCATGCTTTTAAATTCTATCATTCAAATATTAAAAGAAAAAATGCAAACAAAATTCTACTTTTACAATTCAAAATAAGAATAATTTGCAAAATACCACCATCAAAATCCAATCTTTTCTGGCTATCTTTCAAGCATAAAAATTATGAAATAATTGACCTTTGCCAAACATGCCATTGTTTTTCACTGTCACCCAATTTTAAAAGTCTTTAATAGGATATGCCAGCTTTCAAACCATAGTTAATAAGAACATCAACTATCAAACACTGACAAATATCAAGAATTAAAACTTAATAGCACAATCAAATATTGAAATAAAAGAAGCTGCTTTCAGAAAAGGGGCACAAAAAGATGGCATGTTATTCCATATTAAAAAAAAGGATTAAACATCAAAATCTGGAAATCATCAAACGCATTGAAATCACAACAGAAATTAAAACTCAGGATGTAAAGAAAAAAGCACCATGACTAATAAGGATGTTGATGTTCTGAAGAGATGGTTGAGTTATTGATCTATTGATCTATCTGCTGTAAAGACAATATAAAAATGAACACAAACTAATATAGAAATAAAGAAAACAAGTAAGGAAGAAAGGAAAAAAAAATAGAACTTTCCTGCTTAGAACTTTCAAGCCTTCATCAAATATTGATCAGTAACCTTTGTGGGTTAAAAGGGCCTTTGACTCCCCAATATCAGGCTGCCTTAATATGCTTGGCTGACATCAGAAGTCAATGTTTGGGCACTTGACTTTAAAAAGACTTGAGCCTTGAACTCAGCCCAAACAGGAGTGTGTCTTATAAATAAGACCTGCCTTCTTTCCTAATCAATTTGTGTTATCAGATGATATTTCCAACTGTATTAAGTGGCTCTTATTATCCATGGTCCCATCATCATCATCATCGTCCTCATCACCGTTGTTGTCATTGTCATCATTGTCATCATCGTTGTTGTTGTTGTTGTTGTTGTTGTTGTTGGTATTATTATTATTATTATTATTATTATTATTATTATTATTATTATTAATTATTTATTATTATTATTATTATTATTATTATTATTATTATTATTATTATTATTATTATTATTATTATTAATTGCACAGTCAGCCAGATGTTCAGACTGGATCTGGCATTTTTGTCTACTGACAAGGACCTGGGACAGGTAAATGTGGATGTTTGAATTGATGGTATTACAGATATCATCGCAGGATGGAAGCTATTCCTAGTAAGGCCGCCTTTTGCAATTGACTGATGGCAAATTTGTCAATGCCAATGGTGTCCAAGTGGTGCTCCAGTTATTTTGGGATTGCACCCAAGGCACCTATTACTACCTATTACTATTGGTACTACCTTTGCTTGCCTTTGCACAGTCATTCTCTTTCTATTTGTAGGTCTTTGTATTTTGTTATCTTCTCCAGTTCTTTCTCTTCTATTCTGTTGTCTCCAGGCATTGCCACCTCCATTATCCAGACTTTTTTGTCTTTCTTATTGACAATTGTTAAGTGTTATGTTGCAGGTGCTTGTCTGTTTGAATTCTAAAGTCCCAGAGCAATTTAACATTTTCATTTTCTATAACTTTCTCTATTTTATGATCCCACCAGTTCTTGCTTGCAGGCAAATGATATTTCTTGCAGATCTTCCAATGCACCATTGCTGCTACTTTGTCATGCTGCTGCTGGTAGTCAGTCTGTGTGATCTTCTTGTAGCAGCTTACCAGGTGGTCCACTGTTTCTTCAGCTTCTTTGCCTAGGCGGCACTTACTGTCTGTTGCTGTCTTCTCATTTTTGACTTCATATGGAATTATTGTTATTGTTATTATTGTGATTAAAAATAGAGACCTGCCCTAAGTATCCACCTTTCATTTATTTGTGGTTTGGGGTTCATTTTAGTGTATAGTAGATGAGTTTTGTAAAGGAGATGTCTTTGCATGGCTGAATTAGAAGCTCCATGACTAATTGGGTTACCTGTTCTCTAACTGACCCCACTCTGACTTTGTCTGTGCTCTGGCCTGATTTTTATGTGCTTGGTTGGTAATTCAGCCTTCTGCCTACTTAGCCTTGGAACTTGAATATGTTTTATTTGTCACTTCATCTTCTTTCCATGACAGACAAACTTTATTGCAACCTGATCACCTCTGACCTAGGATAGGGATTTGCTAAATTCTGTCATGTTCCCAGAATACTTTTTTTAAAATAAGAACCTAATGGTGTAGATTAGAAATGGCTTTTAAGATTATCTATCCAAAATTGTGGGCAGAGAAATTCTCTACATTTTGCCCTAGGGGAAATAGAGATTTTTCTGAAGTTTCTCAAGGGCAAGACTTCACTTTAGTGCTGCTATTGAAAAAGACCAAAAGAAGAAGTTTCCTCCTGGTGATTTCCTAGGGATTAACGGAACAGTGGGAAGCCGGGAAGATATAGGTTTGCTAGAGATATGTCTGTAAGATAAAAATAGGCTGATCATACAAGGTCATCAGCCTTGTAATCCCCATCCATCAAGTTGACAACAAAAGGTTAAAGTTGGAATAACAAAGGCCATTCAGTTACTTTCAGGGCAAAGCTTCTGAAAATCATAACAAGTTGTATATAATGGCTCCCACCTCCCCATCCCACCCCTGGACTCTTTTGGTCGATGCCAAATCTGAAACCAAGGTGGGCAGATGTCTGAAAAGCTTTCCTTAACTATCTCTCCATGCATCTGCATGCATGGACAACAGTTCTACCGGAAGTGAAAGTAAAGCAACTGCATAGCAAAGCAACTATGCAGGCATGCACATGCACATACCAACACGCAGGACAGCCAAGAACAGCTTTCAAAGCAAACTTGCAGTCCTTCCAACTTGCGGTAATGCTTTGAGGCAATTTGTTTTGCTGTACTAATACGCTTTGATGAGCTCCTCATTCAGATGTTTTGCATAGTTCTATATCATAATGCCAATTATCAAAACAGAACTTCCTTTAGTTTCCTGTTATGTTTCCCAGAAGGATATTGTTCTGAATCTTATTAATTTAAAAATGGAAAACAGCACAAAGCCCTAAACTATTTTAGGCTTTGAAATGCATCAAAGATGTCATCAAAACTCATTGTTGTGAAATCAGATCAGCCTTTAGAACAGAAGGCTGTTCTGTTAATTGAAAGGATAAAAACTGAAGTTGAAACTATTCTTGGAATGATTTTCAAATGTGCATATCAAGTATTCACATTATTTGATGAATGGTGGCATTAGAATAGTCACCCTCTGAGAAACATCCTTGTCATTTAATTTACTGTGTCAGCCTTAACTGATATTGAGTTAGATATTTTGCCATCATTGGAATTTATATAATGACTAGCTAACTGTGATTTATCCTTACAATTCTCCAAAATGAAAGAATGGCCAGCTAAATGGTTAACAAAAACTGAGCCAAGAATTATCAACATTAAGTTGTCTAAATAAATTAAAGCTTTACAAAGGATAAAATGGTAAACATCTTTGTGAGGTAATGTCTGTTACACATGAAAGAGTAGTCTGACTTGGGACAAATTGATTGATTATGTACCTGTTATCATTAATTTGTTCTTCTTTATATTTAATGTTAGTTCAATTTTTTCAGTGCTTCTTGACTTTCATTACTAGAGCATTTACAGCTTACAGAATAGAGCAGTGTTATCAACATAGCATGAATTACTGAGTTTCTTTCTATAATTTTAAAACTAAGTTCATCTTCTTCCAATCCAGTTCCCTTAATATATATTCACCATATAGGCCACATAGGTTGAATTAATAAGGGAAGAGTATGTAGCCTTATTTTACTTACTAGTCTGTTTTGCCATGTTCCATTTGTATTGGGCTTTTCTGACCTGTGTGTAGATATCACATGAAGACAATGATTTCCATATTCCATGGCTTGACATGACTGACATAATCAAAGGCCAATAAATTAAGCACATGTTGACTTATTTTGGGTCTCCTTTGGCTTTTTTAGTTATCCAGTGTGCATTAGCAATAATATTTCTTGCTCTTCAGCCTTTTCTAAAGTCAGTTTGAACATATGACTTCCCCCCATCCATGTAAACTATGTTGGATAACTTTCTTGGTTATTTGGTAGCATGTGAAATTAAGGATACTATCCAATAGTTTGCACACTTTGTTAAGTCTCCTTTCTTTGTTATTTTTGCATAGACTGACATATGTCAATCTATTGGCCACTGTGTTGTTCTCCAGATTTGATGGCATAGTTAGAACATTTACAGATTCCTTTTCTGTTGCTTGCCATACTCCTCTTGCCATTTAATCAATTCCTGTAGACTTTATAATGACTAGAGTGTTGATGTAATCTCACCTTCTAATACTACAGTAGCAATTCTTGTAAGATAGGAATGTCTTTTAAGGTATCTTGGATGTTGACATCTCTATTATATAGAACTTTAGAGTGCTGCTACTGTTGTTTGCTCTTCTACTGTCTACTGATATTTTTAATGTATCAGTCTGAGTTGGGAACTTCCTTCTGAATTTGGAGATCTTTTGGAAGTCTTTCTTTGTTTTCTTTTTTTTTTATTGAAAAGTTTTACAATACATTTTATCTTTAACAATCCCTCCCCCCTCCCTCCGCCCACCCCTTCCTAGCCCTCCCTAACCCTCCCCCCTTCCACCCTCCCCCTTCCCCGACTTCCCAGAGCTAAATACAAGGTATAAAAGCAAGAAGCAATCATAAACAACCATATGCTAACAACAATAAACTATTAAGTCTATCGCACTCTAGCTCATATGAAATGACTACAAGCAATACTAATATCACATAAAAAAAAACTTATTCAAATGCTAAGTGAAACTTTTTAGTCCCATATTTGTTCTGGATATAATCAATCCACTTTTTCCACTCCATAATATAACGTTGTTGTGAATGATCTTTCAAATAAGCTGAAATCTTTGCCATTTCCGCCAGGTCAGAAACTTTTAGAGTCCATTCTTCTATAGTCGGGAGTTCCTCCTTCTTCCAATATTGACCTACTAAAAGTCTTGCTGCTGTAATTAAGTTCAACATCAACTTAGTGTCCACAACAGTAGTATCTGTGATTATGCCCAATAAGAACAATTGCGGACAAAACTTTATCCTTTGCTTAAATATCTTCTGCATATTCCACCAGATTTTAATCCAAAAAGCCTTACCCTTTTTACAGGTCCACCATATATGAAAATACGTTGCATCTTCGCCACCACATCTCCAACATTTAGGTTGATAGTTCGGATACATACTTGCAAGCTTTTTAGGATCTAAATGCCACCTATAAAACATTTTGTAAAAGTTTTCTCTTAAGTTTTGAGCTTGTGTAAATTTTACGTTCCTCACCCAGATCTTTTCCCAAGTATCCATTGTGATAACTTCTTGAATATTCTGAGCCCACTTTATCATACAATCCTTAACAAGTTCTGTTTCTGAGTCAATTTCTATCAATGCAAGATATATCTGTTTGATATGTGCCGGACCCTGATTTCTAATTTGCTTTACCAAATTTTCATCAGTCATTGAGAAACCAATTTTCTGGTCTTCTTTCCACCTGGCCCGTAATTGACCATATTGAAACCAAGTTTGAACAATCTTCTCATCTCGCAAAAGATTATACGGCTTCAAACACCATACGTTCCTCTCCAAACTTAAGATCTCCTTGTACATAGTCACATCATGTTTGAAGCCAACATTTATGTTTTCTATTGCATGTTTCGGAATTGCCCACAACGGTATCTTGTAGTCTAACTTATGTCTATACTTTTTCCAAACTCTCAGCAATGCCTGTCTTAAAATATGCACTTTAAACACATTATCTACCTTCTTATCATACAATAAATATGCATGCCAGCCAAATAACAAGTCGTGGCCCTCAAGATTTAATAATCTCCCTTGTGTCAAATTAATCCAATCACTTATCCCTGACAACGCAGCAGCTTCATAATATAATTTAAAGTTGGGCATTTTAAGACCACCTCTTTCACGCGTATCCTGCATAATCTTAAGTTTAACTCGTGGCCTTTTCCCTGCCCATAAAAATTTATTGATACCCCGTTGCCATTCCTCCAAATTTGACTCTTTTTAAAGAATCGGTATCATTTGAAATAAAAATAGAAATTTAGGCAAGACATTCATTTTCACTGCTGCAATTCTTCCCAGTAGAGACAATTGCAATTTTTCCCAACTCTCCAATTCTTTTTGAATTTTTCCCCATAGCTTTTCATAATTATTTTTATATAACTTTGCATTTGAGGGTGACAAATACACCCCCAAATATTTAACCCTTTTAACAATCTCAAATCCAGTTAACCCTTCTAAAAGGGCCTTTTGCGATGCTGTCATATTTTTGGCTAATATTTTAGTTTTTTGTACATTAACCTTAAATCCAGAAACCTTCCCATATTGCATTGTTATCTCCATCAGGTCCACAACAGAGTTTTCTGGCTGAGTCACCGTAACAACCAGATCGTCTGCAAACGCCCTCAGTCTATAATCCTGATCTCTAATTTGAATTTTCTTTGTTTTCATATTTATTTCTATCTTTGATGTCTTTACTGATGTTATTGTAATATTCTCTGTCTCTTCTAACAGCTCCCTGAAATTCTTTGTTAAATTCCTTCTAGACATTTTTTTTTCTTTTTTCTTTTTTCTTTTGGTTTTGGCTTCTCTTCTCTTTTTGGCATCTGTTTTGATATCTAGTTTGCTTTCTTCTGTTTCTTGGCCTTTGAAATCTCATTTGAGAGTCATCCTTAATAAATTCTTTGATTCCATTCCAGTTTCTTTTGTTCCCCATCAATAAGGTTTAGAAATTTCAAGCTACTCTTGATATTCTCCTTGAAAATGGTGGAAACATGCTCAAAATCATAGCATGGAAATGATCTTTTTTCTGCTATTTTAGCTTGACCTGGACTTTAAACATGATTGGTTAAAGTCCACGGCTCCTGGCCATTTTTTTTGCTATTATAACTGAGCTCTTTTCTACCATCTACCACTAATATAATCAATTTGATTTCTGTGTACTCAGTCTGATGATGTCCATGTATTACAAATTAGTTTGGTTCTTTGAAAAATGCGTAAGCTATGAGAAAATCACTGAATCAACAGGAATGTTGATATATCATTCTGCTTACTTTCTGTTTCCTTTGTTATATACACCAACTATGTTTTTCTCTTGCTGTTTCCAACTTTGGCATTTTACTCTCCAACCACAAGTAGCATATTTTGCTTCTGTGTTCTGTTGATTTCAGATTGAAATTGATGATAAGATGCCTCATCCTGCTCTTCCTCTGCATCAATAACTGGTTGGAAAATAATCTTGAATAAACATCATATTAAAGCATTATCTGAAAAATCTACGGTAATTGATATTATTGCCAGAGTTCATGTTTCATGTTTTAGCATATTAAGCTTTTTCCCCTTTTATAGTACGTTGTCATTTTAATTGTCTTTGCAACTTCAGATTTTCTTTTCCTGCATGGCAGCACTAGCAACTTAGATGTCCTGAAGGCTCTTTTCTAGCCATTTCATAAACACAGTACTCTGACAATTCTTCAGCTCCTTCACAATAGTATGTAGAATGCCATCTGATCTGTCAGATCATCTGGCTTTACATCGTCAATAACTTTATATTGTCTATCCATGTGATTTACTTAATTTATGATTCCCTTCTTCTGTGTAGTATGAGTTGATCCTTTTACAAGAGATGGTTTGCATCCATCAAAGAAAGGGACTGAGTTACTTGGCATTAAATTCACAGATTTTCTAGAGAAATATTTAAACTGAACAACAGGGACAGTGAGCTAACTGATATAGAACATTCCTGTCCCAGCAATCTAAAACTAATAGGGTTATCAGTACATGGAACGTAGATGTGTGTGAGGATAAGAATATCAACCTTGCTGTCGAGCAAAATCAAGCATTTAATGGTGAGTGCACTAATCAAACAGGTGGTAAAGAAGTAGGGGAACTCAGGCACCACACAGGTTGTGTAGAAAGTAAACACAGGGTCAGTCATAAAGGACTCAAATGTCTATACACCAACACACAGAGTATGAGCAATAAACAGGGTGTGTTAGAAATTCAGGTAAACGAGGGCAGATATGATATTGCTGCCATTATGGAGACTTGGTGGGATGAAACCCACAAATGGAACATACAGCTAGAGGGATTTAAATTATTTAAAAGAAACAGACCAAATAAAAGAGGAGGTAGAGTTGCACTATATATAAGAAATAACTACATCTCTACAGAAATAGAGCACAAAATTGATGAAAACTGTCTTGAATGCATTTGGTCAATATATAAAAAAAAGGGGGGGGGATGACATTGCCATAGGCCACCCAACCAAACAGAGGAAATAGATGAACTTTTTGCTAGTCAGTTAACTAAGGTATGTAGGAAGCACATCACAATAATAATGAGGGTATTTAATTATCCTGACATCAACTGGGAGACAAACTACAGTCGAGGCCATTACAAAATATGTATATAACTTGTATAGTTTATGTACCAAGCCATCCTGAGTCATTTTGTTACAAGATAAGTGGCAAATTAATTAATCAAATAAATAAATAAATAAATAATTCCAAATCAATGGTGTTATGTATTAATACTGATATTATGGTGCTGTAAAACTAGGGTACCTCCAACAGTTTTGGAGGGAAAATTCAAAGGATTCAAATTTGAGCGGGAGCAAGCTAGCATTGTGATTGGTTGATGCCCTAGAGGTGAAACGTATAAATAGCAGACATGTTGCCAGTGTTTGACAGTTCTGTTCATGATTGAATAAACACTTTTGTATAATGCCAGTCTGGTCATTGCCTTCAAACCCCACTACAAATAAACACTATGTATCCCATGCTATGTATATACTATATATGTCTCCCAATACCTGTTGCTGGAAAATATGACCAAAAAAGGTGCCCCATATTTTCACACAGTAATGCAAGAGAATCACAGTAGAGTTTAGGCTTGGAAAGGAGAGTTTGCATTTAAATCCCTTTTAATCACAGGTTTCACTTTGTGACCTTGAACTCTTGGTCAGCCTAGCCTACATCACAGAGAAATGAGCATGTAATCAGATCATTCTTACCTACACTGCCTGAATCCTTTACAAAAATACAGGATACAGCAGTTATAAATAAATATTGGTGATTAAACCTAGCTTACCCTGTATCCATCTGATCTCTTACCTTATTATATTGGAATAAATCATAATCCCCCTCCCTTTTTTTTAAATGGGTGCTTACTTGCACCTGATTGACCAACCTGCCCTAGTTTCATTTATACAAGGCCAAATGCTTGACACAAAACAACAACTATTGAACTGATTCAAACTCAGATGAATGGCCTCGTGGTCAAAGGCCACTTATCTCATTATTGGTCACCTCAAACATAGGATCCCTGGAGGCTTAGGCATGCAGTGATAATAACTGCACACAGTTTATTCCTCAAACCGTGCCATGAATAGGGCTGGTATGTTCAGCCTCCTTGTTTATTCGTTGAAAAAGCATTGGGAAAAAACATGTATCCTAAATAAGAAAAGGGCCCCTTTTTTCTGCAGCTGTGAATGGCCCAGATAAGCTGCTGAGTCTTTCATTTGTCTTTATATCTCTGGACTCTATCTATTACAGGGTGATTTTCTCTAGCATTTAGCATCCATGCCAGAATTCTATTTCCATAAGTGATTTCCCAATGCAAATATGTGTTACTACTGCTTAAGGCTTTTCTTGTCCTTGTTTCTCACCACTGCCCTTCCACATCCAATGGGATTACATGCCATAACTACTTCATTACTGAATATGTAAGTCTTTGTTCTTTACAATTCCTCCCCCGCAAAGCTTAGCCATCTTAACTGGCATCTATGGTAATTTGCACACCCACATTGCTTCCTGCTTCAGGGGTATATTACAAAAAGGACCTTCCACAGTGGCAAAATTAGATCTGCTATGAATAATTCCCCTCCAGTCCCAGGCAAGTGAAAGGTAACATTTCAGTAAATCAGACAGAAATGCATAGAAAAGTAAACTGTTATTATTACTAAGGAACAGGAAGAGATCTCTTCTGGGCACATGGGCTATTTTTAAGCTGCCTGCTTTCCCTTTTCAACTGGATATCATTGTCTAAAGAAATTCCTTTATGATGAATAACCTGGGCTACATCACTGGAGCTATGGCATTCCAGATTTTCAGCCACTGTCTTCTCATCTATTTTAGATGGATTTTGTTTTGTAGATTTTGAATGGATTTTGTGTGTGTGTTTGTGTGTGTGTGTTAACCTTGTGGTTGCTTCAGCTGAAGCTTTATTTCCATTCCTTCCTGCCCTTTTAAGCAAAGCTGCAGCATTTTAAAAAATCTTTTAAAAAGTGTGGTGGTGATAAATCTATTGAGTGGGTGGCAAACCAAATCTGAAATATGGCTGTGCAGAAAAAGCCTATGAGTATATGGTTTATTTATTGCCGAATCATAGAGTCGAAAGAAATTATTTGAATCACCAAGACCAAGACTGCTTTGTGCAGAAACCCATATTTAAGGCCTCCCTGACAGATGGTTATTTTGCCTCTGCATCAATGCATCCAGTGAAAGGAAGTCGACCATCTCTCTGGTAAACTACTCTTATTGCTAGAATTTAATTGGAATCTGCATCCTTGTAACTTAAATCCATTACTTCATCTCCTGCACTTTGAAACAAGAGAGAACAGGACTTGACCTACTTCTATGTGACATTGTTTCAGGTATTTGAAGAGTACTATCATATCCTTCAACTCTGTCAGTCTTTTTTTTTCCCCTCAAGACTAAGCACTCTTTGTTTCTCCCATTTATCTGAAGAAAAGTTTCTAGTCCCCTGCAAATCACTGGTATTCTCTTAATCTGTTCTGGATTAAGATCTCTCATAAGGCCCAGAACTAGATACAGTACTTAGAAGACACTGACCAAAGCAGATTGAAGTAAGACTACTTTTCCTATGATTTTGAAACTATTGATGAAGCCTAAAATTGTATTCATGGAACAGTTTGCTCTCAGAAGCTAGAAGGGATACCTCTCTATTATCTTTCTTTTTCATTAAATTGTGGAGGTGAGATAAGCCATTATGAGTTGCTAATGTTGTATAAATTCAGCTTTAGCTTCTTTTATGGAATTTGCACGGCTTTTTAGGGAGAAAGAGAATACCACACTCTGTGTGGTTTTTAAACTAGTTATGAAGCTCTTTGTCATGCAATCTACCCCACATATAACTAGTGTACTAATCAGAATATCATGGAATGCTTAGTCAAATGTTTTGCTGTAATCAAAATATAATACATGTGTTGTGTACTGGGTTCGTTGCTTCAATGACGAGACAAGGCGAGTGAGTTCAGCAAAGATCATTGTTTATTGCTTGCAGGATCTGAACTGAGAAACAGGGCTACGAATGCAGCAATTTATACCCTGGCCTCTAGGCGGCGGCCAATAGGTTTAAAGCACCCTATTGCCGCCCTAGAGGCAGCCAATGGCGGCACTGGAGATGGGTTGTCTGAGGAGCTAGGAGGTGTTAGCCAGCTTCCCTGCTTAAGCAACCTTCCAGCAATTAACCACATGGTGTTCCCTTAACAAGACAAAGCCCAATATATTACACCCCTCCCCCCTAGAATGTACAAACATTATAATAACAAAAGGAAAATGATTACAGTAATACAAGTTTACAAAGGTACAACAGTAGTGTGCAATTACACGCTTTTTTCTCCTGGCTAATACAGATGCTTCCTAGCTAGCAGCACAATAATGATACAGACAACATTATAGCTTCATTATTTCTTGTAGATATGCAGGAGGCTTGCAAACCCTTGTGGAATGCCTGGGGGACCCAGGCACTTCCTGGTCTACCAATTTGGACACAAATGCTGAGTCCATAAAATTTGTGGTGGCTCCAGAGTCAAATAAGGCATGGACTGGAATCCCCTTTGGCTTGCCAGGAAGGATCAGATGTGCCTCCAATATCAGATGCCGTGGAGGTCCACAGGCAGCATTGGAAAGATGTCGCTCAGTGTTGTTGTGGAACGCCCGATCTATCACCCCGTCTAGATCGGGCTCGGGGCGTTTCCCGACAGAAAAGTACGGGACTTTCTCGGGGCAGACTCGGTCACTGATGCCCGTTGTCACTTCTTTGGGCAAAAAGCAGCCAAATGCCCAGGGTCCCCACAGTAAAAACACAACCCCCCTGATCGTCGTCTGTTCATTTCAGTCACCGAGAGACGAGACCTGACAGCCCCCAGCTCCATTGGCTCCTCCCTTTGAACAGGGGTCTCACGCACAACAGGGGCTTCAGGGGTCTTTGGGGTGGCACGGCGACTCCTTCGCTGCTGCAACCGAGCGTCGATCCACAGGCAGAGATGGATCAGCCCATTGAGGTCTGTGGGAATATCCACACGGGCCAGCTCATCCAACATCTCCGACAATCCATCCTGGAAGGCATCCACAAGCGCAGCCTCATTCCAGGCGGAATCCTGGCTAAGCAGCCAAAAATCGCTGATATAGCCCTGTAGGGGGCGTTGACCCTGCCTCAGAGCTTTCAAGCGTCGAGTAGCAGTCTGCGTCTTTATAGGGTCCTCATACATCAGACGCATATGATCACAAAACCCCACAAAGTTGTCCAACAATGGACTAGGTTGAGCCAGCAGAGGCATGCCCCAACGAGCTGCATCACCCGAAAGAAGGCTTAACGCAAACCCCACCTTATCCCGGTCAGTGGGGAAATCAGCTGCTCTCACGCTGATAAAGAGCTGGCATTGTCCCAGGAAAGCAGGAAACAGTTCTGGAGTGCCATTAAATTTATCCGGCATCGCAACTTGGCATTTTCTCCTGGGTGGTGGTGATGGTGGGGGTGCAGCATGGACCTGAGCTTGCAGTTGAGCCACCTGAGCTGCCAATAAAGCAAGTTGCTGGGTGAGCTGGGCATTCTCAGCAGGTAGCTGCTCCATAATAATAATAAGGGGTGGGAGGCTGAAGGCAAACTGTTCTGTTCCAGCCTACTACTGGCCCTGCAGAAAAGGCAGGGACAACCCCTTTACAAAAGGCAAAAGGCTGGAAGTAAGCCTGCCAAATTTATTTACACAAAACAGATCCAAAACAGAGCAAACTGAGCAAAACAAAATACGAACCACTAAAACAGAAGCTGATCAAACGGTTGCCTTCAGCAACCAGCCCTCCCACACATTCCCCTTTTAAACAGTTTTAAGGCGTGGCTTCTCTTTGCCTCCTTCCGAGGTGCCCCATTGCCTTCCTCTGTTTACTCCTGCTTGACTGCCTCCTGCTTCGGGCGTCCTTGAACAAGGCCAGCTGTGGGTCATCTTCATCCAAGCTGTCAGGCTCACACAGCTGGGTCTGAGTAGTAACCAAATGGGATGGGCCTGGCTGAGAGCTCTGCGATGCCTCAGATCTGTCCTCTGCAGGCTCTCCAAACCCCTCCTCCTGCTCCTCCTCTGAATTGTCCGACCCAACTGCCAAACCCACAGGCTGACACTGAATCACAACAGTAGTTCTTGACCCTGGACAGGTATGAGGACCACCCTTCTGACTGAGTTATGTTGAATTCTTCCAGCTTTCCAACCTTGGCCATTTCTGTTGGTCTTTGCGGCTGGTGCTCGGCGTCTTCAAATCCTGCTCCTCTGTTGCCCAGGGACTGGTCCTCTGGGCGTGTGGTCACTAGCGTGGCTATGCTAGCCGACTGTAGGGGGGGGAATTGCTTTTCCTGCCAGGTGTGCGCTGCCTCTCCCCAGTGACTCTTCAGCTCAGTTGGGGAAGCAGGATCCCATCCTCGTCACCAGTGTTGTGTACTGGGTTCATTGCTTTAATGACGAAATGAGGCAAGTGAGTTCAGCAAAGTTCATTGTTTATTGCTTGCAGGATCTGAACTGAGAAACAGGGCTGCAAATGCAGCAATTTATACCCTGACCTCTAGATGGAGGCCAATAGATTTAAAGCACCCTATTGCCACCCTAGAGGCAGCCAATGGCGGCGCTGGAGATGGGTTGTCTGAGGAGATGGGAGGCGTTAGCCAGCTTCCCTGCTTAAGCAACCTTCCAGCAATTAACCACGTGGTGTTCCCTTAACAAGACAAAGCCCAATACATTACAACATGTATAATATTTGCAAATTTATTACATGATATGATTACCTCCACTATCAATTGCTCTTTCCAAATAGATACTCTTGCAGTTTGATTTTTAAGAGTTATAACCTTTACAAAATATACAAAAGCCACTTAGTTTAGACTAAAGTCCTCAGTGTTCGGGTAGTGGAGGTGTGTATTCCTACTGGAATGTTGAGATCTTGTTGAGGTTTTTACAACTTGGCTGCTAGAATTTACACAGCATGAGCTTCCCAGAATACTGCCTGTTAATCTTAGGGATGTTTTTACTATTCTTTTGCTAAAGAGTTGGACACATTCCCAATTTGAGCACTGATATGCTATCATCCTTTGGAATATTTCTAAGAAAGCTTTTGGTATGATGTTGAAAGTTGCCATCTAGCTTTACAATATTCTAGAATCTTTTTTTTAAAATTGTAATGGGGAAAAAAAGCATCTGGGATAGAGTGTGAAGGGCACCAAGGGAAATATCCTAAACAAGTCTTTGGCATGCAGGGAATATGAGTCCCTTTGCTGGAAATGCCATATTTCATTCCAGCCTGTGATATGGCTTTGAATATTATTTCATGGAATCAAGGGGCTTTCAATAAGCTTCATCCAAGAAGGAAATGGCAATTAGGAAAGTTACTAGTTGAATCTTATTCACTATTAGCTGAGTTGATAATTTAGGCGGGGATGGAAACTTCAGTTGGGAGAAGCAGACACTGAAAATATGCGGTTTATTTGCATTATCAACAAAAATGTTTCAGGATAATCATCTTATGTCAAAGGTAATAACTTACATTATTTTGTTCAATTGGGATTAAACCTGTGATCTATGTGTAGAAATCTCTATATTTTATTATGAAATCCTTCAATTTTTAGGATTTTTTTCTTCAGTATACACATAAGCAACCAATTCTATCTCAAGAAGTGCTTTTGATCAGGTATTTTGAAAACTAGAACATATATCTTGATGTATGTAGCAAAACTGCTGAGAATTAAATAGCAGTTGTGAGTCACATACCAATATTCACAGCTCAGCACACTTTAAATGTCTTTTCACATTGGCTGTTTTTACCATTGCAATTCTTAAGTTACAGTATGTGTTTCCACTCTTCATCCGGGTTCTATTTAATTTATTTCTGCTACAGCATGTCTGAAGAAAAAAAATCATTTGCAACTCTAAAATTTTACAGAGCTTTCAGTGGCTTCAGTTGGAAGAATTGAGGAAGAGAAATAGTGTGGTACAATGCCTCAGAAAACTTCAACATTTTTGTATAAATGGAAAAATTATGAACAATTGGTAATATGCAAACATTTGCAAGGATAGCCCAACAGATTCCGTGTGTGTGTGTGTGTGTGTGTGTGACTTCCCACAATTTCTTCATCACATGATTTACAAATCTGAATGGTTGGGCACAGACATAAGGTTAAACAAAAGCAACTGCATTATAACTTGGTGATGAAGATATTATGATCAATTTCTATCCCTCCGTAGAGATCTCAAATTACTACCATGGAAGCATCATATGGTAAAAGATAGAAACTTCTCTTATCAATCAGGTTGCCTCAAAACCACTTATGGTTCAGGGTTCTACAGTCCTTCTCTCTATCCTTTCTTATATCTGGATGGTGAAAGTAGATTTGCTTATCTATTTCAGAGTTAATGTGTTGAAAAGATTATTGAAGCTCTTGTACCAAAAATTCTTTGGAGAAGACGTTTAAACAGAATAACAAAATAAAAGAGTTGGAAGGGACCTTGGAGGTCTTCTATTCCAATCACCTGTTCAGGCAGGAAGCCCTCTACTATTTCAGACAAATGGTTGTCTAATCTCTTCTTAAAAGCTTCCAGTATTGGGGCACCCCCAACGTCTGGAGGCAAATTGTTCCACTGATTAATCGCTTTGTCAGGAAGTTTCTCCTTAGTTCTAGGTTGCTTCTCTCCTTGATTAGTTTCCATCCATTGCTTCTTGTCCTGCCCTCAGGTGCTTTGGAAAATAGGTTGACACTCTTGTCTTTGTGGTAGCTCCTTAGATATTGGAACACTACTATCATGTCACCCATTGTCCTTTTTCCCCCCCATTATACCCAATTACCCAATTCTTTTGTGGAAATGAATTTTGTACTTGAAGAATGAAAAAAAGTGCTCAATCAATTGCAGCAGGAGTCTATGGCAGGAGTCTTCAAACCTGGCCCTTTTATGACTTGTGGACTTCAACTCTCAGAATTCCTCAGCCATAAAAGGGCCAAGTTTGAAGACCCCTGGTCTATGGCATGCCAGAAAGTGGTCTGTGCAAACAAGTGAAGCCCCACTAGCGGGATGCAGGCAGCAAATGAAACCATGGACCCTACTGTCCACTGAAAAGCCTCTCTCCACTGAAAAGCCTCTCTCTCTCCCAAAAAGTTGGATTAGAGTAAAAGGCCAACAGCTTAACTATAGAATTGCGACTTTCAACAGGTTTTACACTGGATAATATCTGTTTTGAAATTATACAATGTCTGCCTTATTTAGAAAAGGTCATCAAAATTATAATGGGGACAGAAATGACTTTTTGGGCAATGTTGATCTAAATTGGTTTTACAAGTGTTGACCTTGTGGTCTAGAGAGTTACCTCTTATTACCCAAAGGTGAATCCAACTTTTCTTCATGAAAAAACCTTTATCCTTGCTAGAGAATGAAATATTGTTTTTCCCCCCTAAATAGTACTAATTCATTGGAATTCAGGCTTGCTGCTTTTGCAAAATGATGCTTTCCTTCCCTCCTCCTTCAGCTTCCTTTTGAGACCCTCTCACTTCTTTCTCCAGGGCACTGTAGGGAATCACAGGAATATCTCAATTTCCTGTCCCACAAGATTCACAAATAAACAACCAAGCCAAATTTATGAACAAAAATGATATGTTCTTGATAAAGAATTCCTCTTCATGTGCTGCTAAAAGCAATTTAGAACATGGTATATTCTTTGGAATAAGATTTTTTTTAATATTAGTGGAGTTGATATTAACCAAAAGTGTTCAATATTCAGTGTCTTATTTCCAAGAGTTCATATTGGCTAGATTAAATAAAACATATTGAGACTGAGTCAGTTAATAACTTTAAGAAAAAAGACAAGAATCCATTTCCCTTTTTTCTCCTAAAACAAGAGTGATGATGATGATGATGATGATGATGATGATGATGATGACAAATCACCCACAGTGAGGTGGTGGTGGTGGGACTTGCATGCTTATCTGAGGATTAGAGTTATGCCAGAGGTTCAACCATACTGGAAGTTCTCATCAAAGGAGCCAGACAAAGAGTGTCTCTCTCATAATCAGTATGGTGAGATGAAACTTGCAGAAACCTATACTGGATCAGTCATCACCTGGGTCAATAGGAATTGTGCTAGGTGCTGGAGTTTCTGGATATCTGCTGACAAATGGGTTACACAGGACTCAAGACTGTTGTCTGGGGAACCAGGATCAGAGGCTGAAGGATTACTGGAAGAAAAGTTGTTTACATATTGCAAATATACAAAGACTGAAAACAAAGAAAAAATGATTTGCTATTACAAATCACATCCAATGAGGGTATCTGAAAAGAATGCACCAGGTCTGGAAAGCAATACCCAGAAGAAGAAAAAATAACAGAACAGATCAATGTCAATTTAGAATAGAAAATAATGTATTCATAAAAGTAGAGTTGGAAGAACTGTAAAGGTCTACCTGGGCAAAGAAATTGAAATTTTGCCAGAAATAGCTCAGACAAACCAAGGGGAGTCAATAGTAGAGGAAGCACATTGCTATTGAACCATTATCATTCCCAAATCAAACACCCCCTCCTCTTATCTTTTTGTCCGAAAGAACAAAGTTTTTTAGCTGAAAAAAGAGAAGCTGAAAGGAAGAATAACTGAGGATCTGGAACAGCACAAAAATAACAGAATAAGGTTGCCTGCATTGAAGCTTGTTACAAAAAAAAGCTAGCACAAATGAATGAATGAATGAACCTTTATTGTCAAAGTACAACCATGTATACATTGAGATTGGCTGAGCCTCCCTTCGTGCCCCCACCCCAACTTACAGTGACACAAACCCTCCATCTTATCACACCATGTGAGCTAACTGCACAATGCACCGGCCTCACAAGTCAATTATACATAAAGTTTATAAAATTATTTCCCATTCAAAAGCCTAACAGGCCATGGATAAAAGCTGTTCTTCAGCCTGTTGGTACGGCTGGCTATACTCCTATATCTCCTACCCGATGGTAGGAGAGTAAAGAGATACCGTCCAGGGTGTGAGTCATCCCTGAGAATTTTCCTCACTCTTCCAAGGCAGCGAGCCCTGGTGATGTCATCCAGTGGTGTCAGGGGACAGCCCACAATGTCTTGTGCTGTGCTCACCACCCTCTGTAATACTTTCCTATCCGCGGCTGTCAGACCAGCATACCAGACCACAATACCATACAAGAGGATGCTCTCTACAGTAGACCAGTAAAAGAGGGTCATAAGCCATTGTTCTACCCTGTTCTTCCGCAAGACCCTGAGAAAGTGAAGTCTCTGTTGGGCATTTCTGGCCACCTGGGTTGTATTAACTTTCCAGGTCAGATCTTCGCAGAGGTAGACTCCCAGAAATTTAAAGGAGGAAACTCTCTCCACACAGTCCTCCCCGATGTAAAGTGGGGCAGGTTCCTCCTTTTTCCTCCAGAAGTCTAGCACCATCACTTTCGTCTTGCCGATGTTCAGGTGCAAGTTGTTGTTACAACAACATATGGATAGTTTTTGTACCTCTGCCCTGTATGCTGTCTCATTCCCACCTGTAATAAGACCCACCACAGTAGTATCATCTGCAAACTTAATTATCGCAGTAGATGGGTCGGATGATACACAGTCATTTGTGTACAAAGAATACAGATAGGGGCTAAGCACACAGCCCTGTGGCGAGCCAGTGCAAAGCTTCAGGGAGGTGGACAAAGCAGACCTGACCATCACTGTTTGTAATCAGTCCCTAAGAAAGTTTTCAATCCAATCGCAGATGGAGGGGGAAAATTTCAAGTCAGTCAGCTTCTCAATGAGAGTGCTCAGCAAAATGGTGTTGAAAGCCGAGCTATAATCAACAAAAAGCATCCTGACATAGCTTCCAGGTTTCTCAAGATGACTTGCTGCAGAGTGTAAAGCAGTAGCTATGGCATCATCTGTTGACCTGTTCCCCCTGAAGGCAAATTGATGTTTATCAAAATCCAGTGGGAGGCATGTCCTGAGATGTTGGCGAACCAATCTTTCGAAGCATTTCATGACTACAGACGTTAATGCAACAGGTCTGTAGTCATTCAGGCACTCAACTGCAGTTTTCTTGGGGACTGGGACAATGGTAGCTGCTTTCAAGCATGATGGTACACATGCCATTTGCAAGGAGATGTTAAAAATCCTTGTCAGGACACCTGCTAATTGGTCGGCACAATTCTTAACCACTATCCCCAGCACCCCATCTGGGCCTGCAGCTTTGCTGGGATTCATAGCCTTCAATACAGTTCTCACTTGATCTTCAGATAGGGTGAGTTGCTGAAAATCAGAAGGCCAGCCAGCAGAGGCTACGGGATCTGGTCTTTTTACCTCATAGCGAGCGAAGAAGATATTCAGCTCCTCAGCCAATGAGGCATCGGTGTTAACCATGCTCCTCATACTGCCTTTGTAGTTGGTGAAGTGATGCAGTCCCTGCTACACTTGCCTCGGATTGTTGTCTGCTAAGTGGTTCTCCACCTTGTGTTTATATTGCTGTTTTGCCATCCTAATGCCTCTTCTAAGATTTGCCCTGGCCTCTCTGTATGTGTCTCTGTCCCCTGCCTTAAAGGCAGAATCCCAAGCACTCAGGAGTGTTCGTATGTCTGCAGTCATCCAGGGTTTACAGTTCCCGTAAACTCTAATGCACTTTTCTGTTGTTACACTATCAGTGCATGTTCTAAAATATAAGAGAGTACGGCATCTGTGTATGCATTCAGGTCTTCATCTTCGAATACACTCCAGTCAGTGGTTTCAAAGCAGTCCTGCAACTGGCTGAGAGCACCCACTGGCCAGGTTTTGACCCTTTTCATGACTGCCTGAGTTCTTTTCCTGAGAGGGACATACTTTGGGCACAACAGGAGTGAAAGATGGTCGGATGCAAAATCAACAATGAAATAAAAGCCAAACAATGCACCACAAAAATGGAAGATCAGCTTAGAAATTAAGATCATCATACTAAGATCAGATGTAAACAAGTTAGAACAGATGAAAGAAAAGAAGATCAAAGAATATCTTATCAAGAAATATCACCTAGAGACAAGGAAGCTCAAGGAAGCTCTGGAAATAATAAAGCAGTAAATAAGAACTATAGCCAAAAAAAAACCAGACACAAAACTCGAATTGCACACTACAATACTGAACAAATTGGGCCATAGCTATCAAACATCAAAAACCTCTGCCAGGCCATCCCACCTCTTTTACATCTGTATGGAAAAACTGAATAGAAAAACACCATCTGAAACGGAATGGCTGCTCAATACTGTCTGTATATACAGTTAAGATATTACAGTGGAGTTTGGATTAGACATACATGCCACCCTTTCCATCAACAGGGGGAAAAGAGTGAAAACTGAGGGAATCAAGAGGCCCCATGGAAATAACATCAAGAATATGGATGAAGATAATCACCACAAATACCTGGTCTGACCACATCAAACACATGGAAGTCAAGAAGGAGGTTAATCATTAGTACATCAAAAGTCTGAAGAAAATCTTAAAGCTTAAAATCAGTGGAGAAAATAACATCAAACTGATTAACACTTGGGCAGTTCCAGTCAACAGATATACTGTATAACTGGAATAGTGGACTGGACTCAGATTGAAGTAGAAGCCTTGGGATAAGAAAAGCAGAAAAATAGTGACATCTATGTAGTGACTTTAACAGACTCTAATTATCAAGTTGGGCTCCTAATGTTCCAAGTGTATCAAGACAGTTGAAGAATTAAAAAAGGATACTGAAAGAGTATCTGATTGGCTGTGAAGAAGATACACTGCATCAAGTACATCACGAAGGATTATTAAATATCTATGAGACCAAAGTGACCTATAAGAAAGATCAAATGAAGAATAGAAAAGAGACATGGAAAGGCAAAATATCATAGTACAATGTATTATGTACCAGCCAGTAGATTAAAATAAACTAGCAGGCAAAGCAGGTAACAAGAACTGGCAATGTCTAAATGCAGGAAAGTTAAAGAAAGATGGAAGGGCTAATTCTGGTTGCACAAGATCAACCCTTAAGAACAAATGCACACAAAGCCAAAAATAAGAAGAAAGCAAATGCCACCTCTGCAGAAAAACAAAAGAAACAGTAAACCACCTAGTTAGTTCTGCAAGAAGATCTGCAGACTGATAACAACCAACAACATGATAAAGTTATAGCAACAGTGCATTGAATATCAGTAAAAAATATTACTTGCCTGAAAGCAAGAACTGGTGTGATCACAAAATAGACAAAGGAAGGGGAAAACAAAGATGTGAAAATTCTCTGAGATTTTAGAATTCAAACAGAAAAGCATCCGCCAGACAATACCTCAGACTTAACAAATGATGATAAGAAAAACAAGTAGAACTGGCTAGTGAGATACCTGGAGACAGAAGAATAGAAGAGAAAGAAATGGAGAAAAATCACCAAATTAAAAAGGCCCACAAGTAGAAGTAGAACAATTGTGGCAAAAGAAAGCAAAGGTAGTACTAATAGTAATAGGCACCATGGGTGCAATTCCAAAACATCTGGAGCACTTCTTGAATACCATTAGCATTGACAAAATCCTCATCAATTAATTGCAAAAGGCACCTTTCCTTGAAACAGCTTACATCCTGCAGTGATGCCTTTAACACCATAAACCAACAACATCTCCCTATCCCGGATCCTTGGGAAGGACTGGGAAAAAATGCCATATCCAGTCTAAACATTTAGCTGACAGTGTGATAAACCATAATAATTCCTAAAATGTTGTATGCAGCAAGTATTTTTCAATAGATGCCTTGAAGTGAAGTGAAATGTCCCTACAGCTCATCATACATGCTATTGTGTAAGGTCCTCGTAATCAAGGAGACTTCTAGAGAAGACATCTAGTTTACAGATATCCTGCTGCCTTCACAGAATCTTCTATGATCACCAAACATTGTTGTCTTACGTATTTTCCACCTCATTTTTTGCCTGCTCCTTTGGTAGAAATGGTTCCTTGAAAATGAAAAAAAGTAATAAAATGGCTGCTGCAGCAGGAGCTTTAAGAGCTTACTAGAAACATCTCATAAAAAGGTACTTAGCTATGGTTCCTCTAATTCCCTCTGGCAACCAAGTAAGCTAAACAATACTCTGTTACCTAAGTAGATGACAGTTGGTGTGCATGTGTGTACAGTATATATCAGTCAAGCCTTAATACTTCCAAAGTCTTTAAGCAGTTTTATGAAGTGATGTTAAAATCCACATTTTCTAGGACTGAGTTTCATTGAGTTCAATGAAACCTATTTTTGAATAGACATGTAGAGCCAACATTGGACATCTTGCATAAAAAGCATGTCTTGTTTTCATTAAATATACTTATTATTTTAGAAAATTTTAAGGAACTAATAACTGTCTAAGTAAATGTATAGGAGACAGAGCAGGAAACTTGTGCATATTTTTGGTATGATTAAAAGAATTTGGCTCAATAACATAAAGGTGGCTTTAAATTATTTAATTCCCACAAGATGACATCTAATTAATTCATCAGTGTTGTTCCTTTTTGAAAGTTACTTGATTCACTATAGTTCTATAGTAGAACATTTCCTAAATGTACAATTATTTGCTAGAAAAATACCTTCTCCTACATCTGGTTCAGATATACTTTATTGCCCCATCCTTTTCATTTATGTTCTAAGACTTGTTAAGCTTCAAAAAAGAAGGTTATAACATAAATCAGATTTCGTTTGTTTACTACAATTTTGGGACATGATTCAACTAAAGCTAAGTAGTCTGAAAGTTTTTTTTTTGTTTTTTGTTTTAATATTATTGGCAGAGTGGAGCACATTCTGTACATAAATCTCTTCCACCGAAATCAATGCAAGTTGAAAGTACTTGGCATTGCTTGGATTGTGTTCATATTGTACAACATCACTTATATCATTATATAAAACATTGATTTGTACTTAGCTTTTGATATATAGTACAGGGAAGTGTATCTGAGTCAATGGAATATTTCTTGTTTATCCCTGCTTACTTTACTGTAACCAACAAGTCTGCACACAGATTTCCTTTTGTTGAATTGTGAATGATGCAATCTGGTTAGTTTATTTGTTGAAATAAATAATTCATTTATAAATAATATATTTATTATTTCTTTAAAATGTGAGCTTTGGACTTTTCACTAAAATTCTTACAGTAATAGATGTTAAAAGCAGCAGTTAAAATAAAGAAACCCATCACACCTTAGTAAAAGGCCTGAGAGAATAAAAATATCTTTGGCATCAAAAAGCAGTAAAGACAGGGACAAACAAGGGTTTCTGGCGAGGTTAATCTAAAATTAGGCTGCCACTGAAAGACCCAATCACAGGATGAGAAGGCACTCAGAGCTGACTTTGCAAAAGCAATCTTATAGGGGAAAGTGGTAGAGATCTTTCAAATACAGTAATCCCAACCCTGAACTTTTATTGATTAACACCAGGTTTTGAACTGAGGGACAAAAATTAACTAGGAGCCAACAAAGATATTAAAGAACCCATCTAATATATGTATAACCTACTTTCAGCCATTTCTTCCCCAATACTTTGTAATAATAGAAGTTTCTGAGTAATCTTCAAGGACAGCCTTGAACAATGCATTGCAGTAGAAAAGTCAGCGAGGTGATTTTTCTTGAATCTCATATTAACCTGCATTTGTGTAATAATTTATCTTTTGAAGCAAATCATTTACCATCATACTCACCCATAATAGAAAAAGATGCATATTTCCATTAACCTATATTGCAATAAACTTTCACATAGAATATTTTGGTACTCTCTAGAAAAGTACTGGAGTTTCAGTTTGCATACTCACATGTACTTTTTTTTGTCGCCCACTAAGTTTTCTTCCACATGAATTCTGTGAACAGAAACTTGGTCTGCTGTTCATTTGTTATTTGTGCTACCTAACTGAACTTTGCCATGGGCAAGAATAACCTAAGAAAGTTTTAAAATGAGCCTAAAAACGGATTTAAACTTTTTTTTAAAAAACAACAAATACAGATATGTCCTTCCCTTAGCTAAATTAAATGCTGCTCAGCTGAGTGATTTGCCTAAGAGAAATTCTGGTTGGGTAGGTTACTTAACAGGCCTCAAAGGAGCTTGAAAAAAAAAGTACAATGTTATTATTCATAATATCTGTTAAGGTTTCAGGGTGAATTGAGATTTTTTACTGTGAACTTTAGAATTTCACAGCTATCAAAACTGAATGCATATCATGATGAATATGGGTCCAGCTATAATATTAGGAATCTAGAAGCAACAAGAAGGGATGTCCTTATTTTCTGCTTACCTGATATCATTTTGGGGGGAAAAAGTGTTGCAAAATATTGGTCACTTACATAGCAGCCAGTACAAGCTGTTTTGAGCTTGCCAAAGAAGAGCAAGAGCCCAATATAATAAATGCACAAAAGGAAAAACTGGGTCCTCAAGCAGAACGAAGCTAAGATTCAAATGATTCCTAATAATGAAAAAAGTATAATTAAATAATTTGATCTTTGTATCTTCAAATTTAATTTTTAATTCAGTCTAATGATAGCATCTTTCCTCTAGCTTCTCTGAGCTCAGGTAGTATCGAGGAAGATCTTATTCTTAAAACAATGACTCTTTGCCTGCAAGGCAGTCAGTCAGGCAGAATCTATCTATCTAAATTTATCTATCTATCTATCTATCTATCTATCTATCTATCTATCTATCTATCTATCTATCTATCTATCTATCTATCTTATCTATCTATCTATCTATCTGTATATCTATCAATCATCTCTACCTAGCTAGCTATCATCTATGATCTATTTAAGATCAAACAAAATTTGGCAAAAAAAACAACATTTAAAACAAAAAAGGCATGGCTATTTCTGCAGGATTAACATCCACAATTTTATTAGGATCCAAAATAAGTCTAATTTCACTGACTGTTAGTAATGTTATACTTTTAGCAGTATGGTTCTCGGTCAGTTATACCACATCTGGAACTGCAAGGAAATGGTAGTTGCAGAATTACTCTGGGACCTTTTATGCTTGTCTTCACGAAAACTGTGAAAGAAGCAATGTACCTAAGTCATGTACCTGAATTAAAACAATGGGAGCACTGTTTTTCATTATATTTTCAAGATTATACATGTACTTAATACTGCTGAGACTGACCATTAATCCATGGCCTAAACCTAATCTTATCAACATCAACTAAAAGTGGTTCTCCAGGGTTTAAGACACCCATAGAGATGTACTGTGCAAGCCACAGTGACAACTAGTTATCTATCTACTTCCCTATGTATTTTATCTCAAAGCATGCATTGTGACATCATAATGAAACATTGGTTTGCATTGGGATGTTCATGATTTGTGTTGGGATGCATGCCCATAATTTGCACCTTCCTTGCAACATCTTCCTTTCCCTGGAAGCCTGTAGACATGCATATTTTCCAGTCCAGTCCCAACTTTCCAGGGCTTGGAATTGTGATCTTGTGCATGGAAAGCGTGTGATCTTTTACTGAACTGAGCTTCTCCTTGCCTCTTCATAGGGAAGTTTGCTCAGGGTTATTATGTGTAAGAAATGTCTATGAAAATATAACTAGAGAACACTATGATGTTATTGTTCAGTCATTCCTATCCAGCTTTATTCTTTATGGAAGCTTAGTTCTCCAGGGGATGTGGTAACTAGCAGATAGTCTTGATTTACAGCAACACACTACATGTTCTCAGCTATGCATGTTTATTTCAGTGCTTGGTTCCCCCCCCCCATTTTTTTGGTTATTAAATGCCCATTATGCCTCATAATCCCAGTAAAGACAGGTCTCTTTAGAGGTGCAGCAGATATACAACACTTTTGCCAAACAATAAGTGAATTCATGGAAAAAGACCCCTAAAATAAATTACCTCATTCCCTCCCCCTTTGGTGAAACAGCCTATCTCCAATACACTCAAAGGCAGCTCAGATCTGATTTACAGTTGAGTTTCCCAGAGATCAAATAAAAGCCAAATGGGGAATGATGGAAATTTCTCAAGGGAGAAACCAAACCTAGGTATAATCAGCTTTCACACTTCCCTTACCAGCAAGATTGGTAGACCTCATGCTTACTGACAACTGGTGAAATGGTTGAAAGGCTCAACAACAGTGTTCCTGTTCTAAGGTTTTAGGTTGTTGGTTTTTTTAAATAAGCATACACTCACATCTTTCCTTTTGCATGACTTCATTTTGTAAAGACATTAGTCAGACGTACTGCAGCAGATCTGAGCATTTTTATAATCTTTGTTGCACTTGCCCAGAATAGAACAGTGGGTACAACATTCCCCTGAAGGGAAATACTGGTTGTGTCAGTTAGGATTTCTGAAAGTTTACTTATTTGTAACTGGGTTTATCCATTGAACATTTGGATATGCTTATTATTGTGTAGTGGGTCCGACGCAAGAGAGACGCCAGCCGGTGTGTGAGTTCAGCTCTTTATTGGAAGGGGAAGTGAACTGGGGAATGAGGGCTACCTGGCCTCCTTATATACCTGGCCAGGTAAGCTAACAGCCAATGGGGTTGGCCCTAGGTTTCCCGCCGAAACTGTCCAGGCCAACGCCCCCTGGTGGCTGTTGCTATGCAGGTGCCTGCATACATAACACCCCTCCCCCCTTAGAGAAGACCCACATAACAACAACAACATGCAACTACTATAACTATGAATATATATATAAAAAAACAGTGGTGTCCATGTGTGAGGGTCACTTGCACACATAGTCCGACAGGTAGGCTGGTGTCCTGTGTGGACGGGTGGATCGTCTGGGTGTGCTTGGCCCCTGGGCTTGGACCGTGGGTTCCTGAGGCCTTTGTGCAGGGCTGCAAGGAGCCGGCATCAGGAAGTCCTCCTCCTCTGGTCCCTGCCCTGTGACGTCCTCAGCTGGGTTGACCCCTCCTGGAGTGTGGTCCTCCTGTTGATCGTGTGCGTTGGGTTCAGGGACGTGTGTGACGTGCTCAGGGGCGTGTGTGATGTGCTCAGGGACTCTTCCTCTGAGCTGATCGATGTGTCGCCTTATGCGTCTGTCCCCCTCCACCCCTACAATGTACGAAAGGGGTCCTGTTTTCCCCGACCACTGTCCCCGGAACCCAAGGATGTCCAGCCCCATAGTTCCTTGCCCAGACCAGGTCCCCCAGGTTGAGGACCCTGTGTGTGGGTGATGATGGCAATGGTGATGGTAGTGATGCTGGTGGTGATGGTGATGATGGTGATGATGGTGATGTTGCCCTTCCGGTTTCGGCTGCTACCCGGTCTGGGTGTAGGCGGTCCAGCTTGGTGATGAGGCGCCGTCCCCATTGCAGTTCTGCTGGGCTCTTGCCGGTAGCCACACATGGTGTTGTGTGTTGGGCTAGTAAAAATTTGGCCAGTCTGTGGTGCCAGTCCCCGCTGATGATGCGCCGGAGTGCGTCTTTGGTCGTCCTTACCATCCGTTCGGCCTGCCCGTTGGTAGATGGATGGAAAGGCGCGGAGGTGGCGTGCCTAATCCAGTTCGCCTTCAAGAACGCCTGGAAATCAGCAGCAGTAAACTGAGGCCCATTATCAGACACAATTACGTCGGGGAGGCCGTGTGTGGCAAAGAGCGCTCTGAGCACCTGGATTGTCCTCCCCGAGGTCATGTTGGGGACAGGGCTACCTCTAACCACTTGGAATGACTGTCCACCACTACTAAAAATAGTTGACCCTGGAATGGCCCCGCATAGTCAATGTGAATGCGGGACCATGGCGTGTGTGTGGCCTCCCACCGGTGTACTGGTGCATGTGGCACTTCTGGCCTGGATCTGTGGCACGTATAACAGGCCTTGACCCGATCCTCAACCTCCTTGTCCAACCCAGGCCACCAGAGGTAGCTCCTAGCCAGTGCCTTCATCCTGACCACCCCCGGGTGCCCTTCGTGTAAGGAGTCCAATACCCTGGCGCGTAGTGCGGGTGGAATGATGACCCTGCTACCCCAAAGGAGGCACCCCTTGTGTGTGGAGATTTCATCGCGTCTAATGAAATAGGCCTGAAACTCTGGTCCCGGGGATTTGTCCTGCCACCCTGTGCAAACCCATGAGTGCACCCTGCCCATGATGTTGTCTGTGGCTGTGTGGCTGGCAATGTCCTTGGCAAGAACTGGACACTCGGGTAGTTCCTGCAGGGCTAGGATCTGTGTGGCTGGTGCTGGGTCTGGGTCATGTGTGTCTAAGGGGAGCCTACTTAGACCGTCTGCGTGGCCCATCTCCTTCCCTGGCTTGTGCACCAGCTTGCAATTGTATGCTGCAAGGAAGATGGACCACCGGAGCATCCTGGGGGACAGAATCTGGGGGGTTTGCCTGTCTGTGGTGAACAGGCCCAGGAGTGGTTTGTGGTCCGTGAAGACAGTGAACTCCCTGCCATATAAGTAATCGTGGAATTTCTTGATTCCTGCCACGATTGCCAGGGCTTCTTTGTCTATTTGGGCGTAGTTTCTTTCTGCTCCAGACAGTGTCCTAGAATAGTATGCTATGGGGACTTGTGCCCCGTTGGGCTCAAGGTGGCTTAGGACAGCGCCCACACCATAAGGGGATGCATCGCAGGCGATACAAATGGGCTTGGACTCGATGAAATGGGTTACTGTGGACTTGTCCGACAGCAATGCCTTCAGGGCCTTGAAGCTCTGATCATGGGTGGCCGTCCAGGCCCATGTTGCCTGTTTGTCTAGCAGCCTGTGGAGCGGTTCAGCGATGGCTGCCTTGTGTGGGAGGAATGTATGGTAGAAATTCAGCAGACCCAAGAATGCCTGAAGCTCTGCTTTGTTCTTGGGTGTGGGTGCTAGTTTGATGGCCCTCACCTTGGATTCTGTGAGGTGGATTCCCCTGGCGTCTACTCTGAACCCCAAAAATTCTGTGGAAGGAACGCCTATGCTGCATTTTTCCTTTTTGAGTTTGAGGCCAGCTGTGCGCAGCCTTGCCAGCACTTCCCTAAGCCTCCCTGCCAGTTCCTCTGCTGATGCTCCTGCGATCAGGATGTCATCAAAATAGGGGCAGACTCCTGGAATGCCCTTGAGTGTCTTTTCCATAACCTCCTGGAAAATGCCGGGAGCAACGCTGACTCCAAACTGCAGCCTGTTCACCCGGAATGCCCCCCTATGGGTTACTATGGTTTGGATGTCAGCTGTTTCCCTAGTGACCGTGAGTTGCTGGTACGCCTGTGCAAGATCGAGCCTTGCAAAGATGGCGCCGCCTTGGAGGGAAGCGAGAACGTGGCTGACCACGGGAACCGGGTAAGGGTTTAGGGCGCGGTTCACCGAGCACTTATAGTCGGCGCAGATCCTTATTTCCCCGTTGGATTTGAGGGGGGTCACGATGGGGGTTTCCCACTCCCCTCCATCTACGGGCTCTAAGATTCCCTGGGCCACCAACTTGTCTAGTTCGCGCTCGATTTTGTGTTTGAGCGCAAACGGGACTCGCCGCGGCCGGACCCTAACGGGGGAGATGTTCGAGTTAAGCTTGAACGATATGGGGGCCCCGGTGTACTTGCCTAATGACCCGTCGAAGACGTCGGCGAACTCCCGGCAAACGGCCTCAACGGAGTCCCCCTGGATCCGATGGATCCCAGATACTGAGATTCCCAGGGCCTCAAACCAGTCCAGCCCGACCAGGCTGGCTCTGCGGCCCTCTACCACTACAATGTCCAGGTGCCCTTCATGACCCTTAAACCCCACTGAAATGGTGGCCTCCCCCTTCACCTTGACTGGCGAATTCTGAAAATCAGTCAGGGTTAATTTAGTAGGCCGTAATTTAATCCGTTGCTTGCTCCGGCTATTTATGTGGTTAAGGGTCTCGTCCGAAATAATTGAGAACGCTGATCCGGAGTCAAGCTCCATGCTGCAAGGGACGCCTTGCAAACGGATTGCTAATCTAATTTTGGGTTTGAGCAGCCGGCGGCTACCTGTGTGGTTAATGGCCAGCCGGCTCTCGACATAGCCAATTTTTGTTTTGGTGGGGGCCCCAGTACCTTCGAACGGCGGTTCCTCCGGCTGCAGCTCGTGGATCTCCTCCCAGGGGCGGCGGCTACAGCAGACGGCGGCTATGTGGCCTGTTTTCTTGCAGGCCCGGCACGTGGCGGACCGGAACTTGCAGAGGCTGCGCATGTGGTTCCCACCACACCCTGTGCACCTCTGGGGAACGGCGGTGTTGCTGGGAGGCCTGGGCCTGTCTGGGCGTCTGGCTCACTGGTCGGGGGTCGACTTCCGCTGGAGGAGGTCGATGCTCAGGTCGTCCTCCTCTGTGGCCCCTTGCCGGTGGATGCTGGTTGCCTGGTTGCCGGGCCGGGTTCCCTGGCAGGCTTGGACGGCCCCGCAGGCCGCTTCGTGGGCTAGGATGGTGTCCTCGGCTTCCTGGAGAGAGACCTCCTCTCTTTCGAACAGGCGCTCCTGCAACCGCCTGTCGCGTAGGCCGCAAATCAGCCGGTCCCGTAGTCGCTCCTCCAAATTTGTGAACCTGCAAGTGATGGCAGCTTCCCGCAGGGCGGCGAGGAAGTCGGCGCCGGTCTCGTTGGGGCGCTGGTCCCTTTTCTCGAATTGTGACCGTGCGGCCACCTTGGAGCGCCGGGGCCTGAAATGTGCGTTGAGCCTGGCCACGAGGTCTCGGTACGCGACGGTGTTGATGGCCTCCTGGGGGAACAGGTTCGCGGCGACTTCCAGCAGCGCTGGTCCCCCAAGGCAGAGCAGGGCGGCCGCCTTTGCACCGTCCTCCGATATCTGATTGAACCGCATGTACAGTTCAACGTGAGCCAGGTAATGGGTCCAGGTTTCGGGGCAGCGGGTCTCGAATTCGCGGGGTTGTCCGGCTCTAGCCATGGCGGCAGTTGGTCGTGGATGTGGCGCTTGGCGTTGCCGGTTCGGCTGGCGGTCGTGGGGGGAAGAAGGAAAAATGCCTTTCCCTTCAGCTCGCGGAGCGTTTCCCCAGTGACTTCAGCTCTTGGTCGGCAGCAATCCCACCTTCGTCGCCACTATTGTGTAGTGGGTCCGACGCAAGAGAGACGCCAGCCGGTGTGTGAGTTCAGCTCTTTATTGGAAGGGGAAGTGAACTGGGGAATGAGGGCTACCTGGCCTCCTTATATACCTGGCCAGGTAAGCTAACAGCCAATGGGGTTGGCCCTAGGTTTCCCGCCGAAACTGTCCAGGCCAACGCCCCCTGGTGACTGTTGCTATGCAGGTGCCTGCATACATAACACTTATATTGCTCGCTATCATCACTTGCTGTCCCACACATCAATAGACACTGTGAGTGAAACCAGTAGAAAACCAATTTTTGGATTGGGACTCCCCCCCCCCCCAATTAAGATTCTATTCCTAAATAATCCAGAGCAGATTCAAAAGGCAATCTGAAATTCAAAACTTGCATATGGTTTCTTCATTTTGTGTCAACCTTAACTTTAACCCTTTGAAGACATGAAAATACTGAACCATCTGACAGAATAGGCCAGGTAGCCCCATATAATGTTAATTATTTTATTGTATGGAGACTTCAGCTACAAGCCATTCAGAATGTCAAGGTAGGAAGAGGAGGAACAGCATTAGTTTATTTTTTAAAAAAGAATCATAACTGCCTATATGTCTAAGGAGCAGGTTTGTCCGCTGCCCTGGCTAGCTTTTTGAACCAAGGGCCATACTTAACCCTTGCATGGCCTATGGGGAGCACCTGCGGCCGGTGTCAACTTCCCTCCGCCCAGTACGCTCCCACAGAGAGGGCCTCCTCAGGGTGCCACCGGTCAAAGAATGCTGACTGGTGGCCCCCAGGGGGAGGGCGTTCTCTGTGGGTGCGCCGGATCTATGGAACCATCTTCCAGTCGAGCTCCGGATGGCGCCCGATTTCTGCTCCTTCTGGCGCGATCTTAAAACCCATCTTTTTGAACAAGCTGGCCTGGCCTGATGGGACGGGGTTGGATTTTATAAATGGATCTTAACTTTTAATCTGTATTAATTTTTTACGGGCATTGTTGTTTAATTACTTTTTAATAATTTTTATTTTTTGTATCTTGTTTTTATGTATTGCCCTGTTCACCGCCCTGAGTCCTTAGGGAGAAGGGCGGTATACAAATTAAGTTAATATATAATATAATATAATATAATAATCTGCGGCATGCTCTAAGAAACAGACAGAGGCAGGGTGGGCCAGAGCAATAAGTGGGCCAGATAAAAAACTTCAAACTGATCTCAAAGTGTTTTGAGTTTAATCCACAATAATAGGTAATTGCTAATTTTATGTATTTATTAGAGGAAGAAAATTACAATGGGGTGGCAATTTTGGAGGAATCTCTGAGGCAACACCCATGCCTGGGAGAGGCACAGGAGCTTGAGCATGTGCACCACCGCTATTGTATGGATTTTAGATAGGTAAGACCAGCTCTTTTTTTTCTAAGTATGGCTCTTTCCTTCCCCCATTACCAACTTTTAAAAATTAGAGTTCTGGATTTCTAAAACTTCATGATCTAGCTATCCTATGCTTTAGATAGGTAAGACCAGCTCTTTTTTTCTAAGTATGGCTCTTTCCTTCCCCCATTACCAACTTTTAAAAATTAGAGTTCTGGATTTCTAAAACTTCATGATCTAGCTATCCTATGCTTTAGATAGGTAAGACCAGCTCTTTTTTTTCTAAGTATGGCTCTTTCCTTCCCCCATTACCAACTTTTAAAAATTAGAGTTCTGGATTTCTAAAACTTCATGATCTAGCTATCCTATGCTCCAATTATCTGTTTCTAAGATCCCTATTTCTCAGAATCTCTGTTTTGGCTCCAGGCTTGACGTTCTCAAACCACATTGCCTACTAAAAGGAATCATATGTAAAAAGTAAATATTTAACCTCATTTACAAGTTCCATGACATAAGAAATTACAGGGGACAGATATTTATAATACGCTTACTGTTTTTCCAAGCCAATTTTATGAGAGCCAAGATTCAATTCAAGTTATTAAATAAATACATCATGTTTTATGAGTATTTGGGGATAATATAATCAGCAGCTGTTGGTTTAGCAAGAAGCCAACTGATTCATTACTATTGAGCAGATATGAACTAATTATATGTCAAGCTTGTCCTTATCTTTTTCTTCTGGTTTCTGTCTCATTGTATACTTCCATGTCACTCAGAAATAGTCTTCAGTTGAGCCATCCATATCCTTAACCAATTAGTGACCTTCAGACATGTTATACTTCAGGGGTGTCAAACTCAATTTCATTGAGGGCTGCATAAGCATTGCGGTTGCCCTCAGAGGGCCGGGTGGGTGTGGCCTGGGTGGGTGTGGCCTACTGGGTGGGCATGGCTAAAGTGTGTACGGCCTACTGGGTGGGCGTGGCCAGCTCTACATCGTTCGCATCAAGGGGCCTGGGCAGCAGTGGGACAGATCTGAGGGTCTCTGGGCCAGGGCCAAGGCAGTGGGGGCCATTCCCTCATTGTTTCCAGGATGGCTTCGCGGGCTGGATGAAACCACTTTGCGGGCCAGATCCGGCCCCCGGGCCTTGTGTTTGACATGTCTGTTATACTTCAACTGGAAATAAGGAGAAATGTCCTGACAGTGAGAACAATCAACCAATGGAACAGACTGTCTTCAGATGTTATTGGTGCTTCATCACTGGAGGCTTTCAAGAAGAGACTGGACTGCCACCTGTCAGCAACGGCGTAGGGACTCCTGCTTGGGCAGGGGGTTGGACTAGAAGATCTCCAAGGTCCCTTCCAACTCTGTTATTCTATTCTATTCTATTCTATTCTATTCTATTCTATTCTATTCTATTCTATTCTATTCTATTCTATTCTATTCTATTCTATTCTATTCTATTCTATTCTATTCTATTCTATTCTATTCTATTCTATTCTATTCTATTCTATTCTATTCTATTCTATTCTATTCTATTCCCCTTAACAGCTGCATCCTACATTTATTTTTTATAACCATGTTTAGCTAGTTTGTTGGACCTGTGATGCATCAGAAAATGAACTTATAAAAGTGCTGTAGATTTATTATATTTATGAATGTAGCTGTGAATCTAGTCTTCTATTCCAGAATCTCCCTCCCCGGTGAATAGAATGCCTCAATGTTTAAGCAATATTGGTTCTGGTAGGCCTTGACTTCAGGTCATAAATGAGCTTGGCAATTACAGTTATCAGTTGTGATGGTTGCAAAGCAGGTCACCATGTGACTAGACCCAATTTTATGACCCTTTTTGCAGCAGTCATTAGTGAATGCTGTAATTATTAAAATTATTTGCAATGAGCCAGAAGTAAACACCAATTTCCAGCAAAAGCATTGTAAATTGTGGTCATGTGATTGTGAGACTGCAAATGGCCATAAATGTGGCTCATTGCCAAGCACCCAAAATGTGGTCATGTGACTGCAGGGAAGTTCAATGTTGGAACTTTAAATCAGATTGTAAGTTTCTATTTTTGGGGTGGGGGTGGGGGTGGGTCCATTGTAATCTCAAACCGTTACCAAGTTGAGGACTACTATACTTTCTTCTACCATCTGTGTTCCTGGATAAGTAATAACCTTTAGCTGATCATGTCTAGACTAAGAAATTCAGCATGTTTGTGCTTGGTTAATCTGTGGATGGGGTGCTGCAGGTGAAAAAAGGATCACTGAACAAGGCAATGGTAAGGCACTTTCATACTGTTGTCTAGAAAATAGCTCTTGCTGTAGTTTTTCTCTCTTTCACCACATCTATTTTCTTTACTTTACTGATGAAGGATGAAGAGAAAGAGGAAAATCCATTTGTAGTTTCAGCTCTATTTAATAAACTACAATATACATAATGTTTACCTCAAAGCCCTGGAGAAGAAGGCAGATTATAAATGTTTTAAGTATCTGCATAAGTAGTTTATTATAAAAAGCACCACAAGCTAAGGATAAACGGGGAGAGGACAGAAAGCTGACTGAAGGAATGCTATATATGGAGATATTATGAAGGCAGTAGCTGAGAAGCACTTTGAACCATCTGAAATTCTATTTACAATTTCCATCATTAATACAGAATTTGAAGTTTCCAGAGAAACTTGAAATTTGTCCAACTGAAGAGGATTCAGTCAGAGAGTAGCTTTCTAAGTTGCATTTTCCTAATACAAATTCAAGCAATATTTTCTGCTGAATACATTAGCTGTTGACGGGGGGGGGGGCAGAAACATGCCAGTTCCTGCCTCTGTCCTCTCCCCACCACCCCTCAGAGGGAATAAAACAACTTCTTTCTGCAATGGATACAACAAAGGGCCAAGGCAGCCCCCTCTGATGCCCAAGGAATTTGTGATAACCTTCATAATTAGCTCCCATAATAAAGCAATTAATGGTTTCTCAGTAAATTCCCTCCGTTGTTAGCAGGGGAAGTTTTGTCAGAGCTGTTTACCTACTGCTGAGACAGAGAGCTTTGCAAAGCCCTGGGAACCAGGAGACACCAGGGCCTGAAACACTGCAAGACTTCCAGCCCTCAATTAGCTGGCAATTCAGAAGGAAAACAATTCTCTACTTTCTCATTAAAAGATGAGTTTAAAAATCCACCCAGAATGATTCTAGCTCTCCTTGGTGAAAGAAGAAGAAGTTGCTTTTCTTTCAAGCCCCCCTGGGTTTAGTTCAAACTAGGCTGAGAGCTCCTTTGGCTGGCTAAATTGCAAGCAAGGGGGGATAATGGGAGATTGATTAGGGTTAATAGACTTATTTTTACAGGTCATGCCGCACAGCAGTCTGGGTTGTGGTGCTCCAAAACATATTATCACAAGCCATAAATCAAGGCCCTTGGAGGGGATTCAGACCCCTCTCTCTCTCTCCCTCTGAATGGCTAGTTAACAATTCACTTTTGTCTCCAAACTGCAACTCCCAAACGCCTCTTGGCTGGTGTCCTCTTTCTAAAGGCTTGACTCACAGGGAACTTTGCAAATCTTGGAAGAGCACTGGGTATCCTCTGTCCCTGCTAACAGTAGTATGAATAGTTGGACCAGTTAATCATCAGGCCAGGTCACCATTTAGTACAGTAAAGCCCGCCCCTTATTATTACTTTTTAAAAATAGGGATTTAAAAATAATTGCATCCTAAACTACAGGGTGCTTCGGGTGACAGCTATGATTCTTCCCCTTCTCTTCTAGCCTTACAACAACCCTGAAGAGGGAATGAGGCCGAGAGGTGGAGACTTGTTTAAATGAGCTAAATGGCAGCGAGCTTCATAGCACAGTGGGAAGCTGTAGGAGAGAACAATTCTTCTTCTTCTTGGGAAATCCAAAAATAATTTAAAACATGACAGATCGGCTGCCTCCTTTATGTCTGTGTGGCTAATTCTGTCTTCCTGGTTGCTATTAATTCACCCACAGCTAAATGTACTGAAAGATAAGGCAGGCTGGCTTCTCATTAAACAAGCTAGCAGAACTTGTCTGCACGCAGGAGAGCCATTGGGAATCACTGTTTATGGCTGATCTTGTGGGAGACATCTATTTTCACATGATTCCTTATCAATTCCTTTGCCTCTGAACTTTTCTTCAAATGGACCAATGAATTTGTATAACCAACGAAATCCCCAAGAGATTTTCTGGGAATTTATATCACCACTCCTTTCCCCAAAATGACCGGCAAGGTCCAATGGGAAAGTTTGCAGACAGAAACATTGTGCTTGCAGTGGTACTTTAGTTATGCAGATTTCAGAGATCTCAGATTAAAAAAAAGAATGTTTTTGGTGGCAATCCCTTCAGGATAGATGAGGGAAAGAAGCCTCAGTTTCAGATTAAAGATCAGAGAGCTAATGAAAGACTGTAAGAAGGCTCCAAATACTTCAATCACTGTCCTTCATTAATATAGTCAATAAACAAACATCCCTTAAGAATCCGCAGTTAGTACTTAAGTAAATTCCACATGAAAGCACACTTCTCATAAAACATTTCAACTTCTATCTCAGGCTAATATATTAGGCCTCATTTCATTTGCATTTTAATGACAAGGCTATACTTTTCGGATAAATGACTGCACTTTATCAAAGGATTACTTCATTTGGTCTGTAATGGTTCTTGGCCATATGGGAAACATATCGATGCAGAGAAGCTGCATACCACCGCTCACATGGCTAAAATTACCAAGTTCCAAATTTCATGTTTCATTTTGCAGAGCTGCTTTTAAAAAGAAGTTAGAGGGAAATCACTGAAACTTAAACACATAATTTATATTTCTCTCAAAATCAGGACAAAATTGATCTGGTAATTTCAGTTTTTCTTCATCAGTAATGATATTTACATTCCAGTTTTTGTAAAATAACAAATATTAAATAATGTTCTGTTCGGTAACATTTTTTGCTACATGACCATTTAAACTAATAGGGAGCTGGTATTATTAACTAACACTACAACTGTCAAGTTTCCGACGGATGAAATGTCAGTGTTAGTTTGAATTGTATTTCTATTTCTGGTAACAATAAAAAAACACACTGCCATTTCAGAATGAGCCACATAATTTATTATCTCTCCTTACCCCATCCCCCTTTATTTTTGACTCCTTACAGCAAAAAGGTTCAGTTTCCATGTGATGGATGCTTTCAGTAATGGTTATCCCTGTGACAAATTTCATATTGGCCCTTTTCTAGATTTCCTTTGAAAATCTCATACTACATGTGCATTAAACAGTAGCTCATTCAAGTGCTCTCTTCCTTGAGCCATTGCAGATAATGTCTTCGGCAAAGAAAAAACATTTGCTATGAAATCTGCAAACATTGGGATTTCCTTATGTCAGAAAGTTTTTTGCATTAAAAAGGCAGCCATTCAAGCTTACACTCATAATTAGCTTCTATGGGACCTTTGCCTGAAACACCCATCATTTTAAGAGCAAGTGAAGCTGGCAGAGACAAATTGACCTTTCTTACCTGTAGGATTTTAAGGAAGGAGGTGCCCCTTTGGTATACAATTGATGGTAAGCATCTGATAGTAAAACATGCTGGGGCAGCCAGCAACTTGTTGGGTTGTTTAGGGTGATTGATGAGTGCCAAAGATCCCTATGGGGGATAGAAAGACAAACCTCTGCTCTCATCCCCTCTTTGTTTAAGAGATGTTCTCAGTCAGCAACAGATGGCCCTTGCTCCCCTTTGCTGACCAGAGATTTGCAAATGCCATCCATCTTCTCCTAGATGTCTGACAAACTAGAGAATAGATGAGCTTGTTGGAGGAGATGATGAGAGAGAGTGAGAGAGAAGAGCAGGAATGAATGAATGGAAAGGAGACAGCTTTACCTAATTTTGCATATTTTCTCTCAAAGGAGGGCTTATCCATAATGTTACCTTAGAAAGAGACATTGCATCAGAGCAAGCAGACTATTTCATCTTTTCCAAGGACCATCATGCAGGCATACCGCACCATTTGTATTGGTTTGTTTGAATTTCATCTTAGCAAATAATGGGTCCTGCCCCAGGGAAGAAAGAACCAAGAAAGAATCTGCTTATGCAGATCAGCCTTCCTTAGCCCTTGGCCAATTGAATTGAGGAAACAGAACAGAATAACAGAGTTGGAAGGGACCTTGGAGGTCTTCTAGTCCAAAAAGGTTGTGTAAAGAGTCAATTCAGCTATGGCAAATCTAGACAACATACTAAAAAGCAGAGACATCACCCTGCCAACAAAAGTGCGTATAGTCAAGGCCATGGTTTTCTCAGTTGCAATGTATGAAAGTTGGACCATAAGAAAGGCTGAGCGCCAAAGAATTGAGGGCTTTGAACTATGGTGCTGGAGAAGACTCCTGTGAGTCCCTTGGACTGCAAGGCGATCAAACCGGTCAGTCTTAGAGGAGATCAACCCTGACTGCTCTTTAGAAGGCCAAATCCTGAAGTTGAAACTCAAATACTTTGGCCACCTAATGAGAAGGAAGGACTCACTGGAGAAGAGCCTAATGCTGGGAAAGATTGAGGGCAATAGAAGAAGGGGACGACAGAGAATGAGGTGGTTGGATGGAGTCACTGAAGCAGTAGGCGTGAGCTTAAATGGACTCCAGAAGATGGTAGAGGACAGGAAGGCTTGGAGGAACGTTGTCCATGAGGTCACAATGGGTCAGACACAACTTCGCAACTAATAACAACAAAAAGACTCAAGTCAGGGAGCTACTTTTCCCCTTTGGTAGGTGCAATGAAATTTCCATGAGAATCCTGATTTAGTCTCTTTCCAATATATACATATGCAGACCATGAAATGAGAGACATTTATTTTACTTGGCACGTGGAGGGAAGGAAGGGATGGTGATTACAGAAGATGTACCCTTGTGCATGGCCCTTACTTGTGTATGCTCCTCCATCTTTGCTAACTAAGTGTGGGGGAGAATCAGAGAGGAGATATTATTATTATTATTATTATTATTATTATTATTATTATTATTATTATTATTATTATTATTATTATTATTATTATTATTATTATCATTATCATTATCATTATTATTATTATTATTATTATTTGAAGTCATGTTAAGTCCTGCATTATGCAGATCCCTAGACAACACTGTACCGTACCCTTAATATCAACAGGAGGTTATTTCCCAAAGGCTCCACATCATCAAACAAGTTCAAAAATGATAAGAACATAGAATGCTGACTATGTCTATTCCTACACATATACTGTTAGTAAACAGTACTGTGAAATGAGTCTGGAACCTTGCACAAGTTAAAAAACAACAACCCAAGTGCTGTTTCATAAAAAGAGCAGGCAAAATTAATACAGCTTGAATGGGTGGGATTAGCTGCAATCACCTTGCCTCTTGCTTTAGTAACAACTTAAAAACAAACAGATTCAGGTTGAAACCTTTCCTACCTATCAGTTACATATTTTGCTTAGTGATACCTCAATTATAGCAATTTTCTCAGATCCCTGAGTGGTAACCGTGCCAGTTTCTTGCAGAGAATGTTATAACACTTCAAAGTCTAAGAAATATATTATCACATAAGCTTTCATGGATCTCAATTGCCTTCATCAGATGCAAGGCATTATAGTTTTCATGAAAAAGTGCATAATATATACAGATAGTGGTTGTGGGTTGCAGTGGAGAGGGAAGAGAAGGGAAAGGAAGATTTTTTTTAAAGCAAGGTAATAATGATCTGTAAGAATTATCTGTGTTTTAAGTCCAGTAACAAACAAGCACCATATGGATAAGATACAATAAGCCAAGCTGTTGGATCACATGGACCAGTTAACATTTCTGTTTACTTTTATAGAACTTGTGAACACTAGCCTAAATACCTCACACTTTATACATTGTTTTTTTCTCCTGATTTATACAAATTCGGCATTCCCAGCCCAGCATTCTTAGTCAATTCCAGAATCTCTCTAGAGGCAAACTCATATAATGAATTCAGCTGGATGCAGCATTTGGCATGTGTTTAGAAACATGGACTTAACTGCTATGTGAAATTTTGTTCTCTCATCATCACAACAGCCAGTTGATACCTCAGATGTCATGGTCTCTTTATAGCAGATTTATTCCCATCTTTTATTCCCCACTATTCAGGACTTGTTTGCTTTGTAGGCCTATAGAAACAAACCTTCTAAGTAACAAAGATTCTTTTATTTCAAACCTAGCCATAGTTAAGGAACTGTCTGCCACTGATGACAAATTATTCAAATTTAACAAGAAATGGCTGTAAACTTAAAAAGTTACAGACAGGGGAAGATAAGAATACATTAAAAACCCTGTCTTCCAAATTTCCAAGTGCAGCAATGTGATTAATTAGAATAAATTAAAGAAGGAACTGCAAAATTTTCATCTTTCTATTATTCACCCACTGTACCCACCACTTTGGGGTCAACAGTGCATGCTGCAAAAATTTCCACTGCTCTTCACAAGAATGCAATCAAATTAATAAAATTAATACGCCTTTTTCAAGCTTAATCCAAGTGCTTTTGATCAGGCATTGGGAATTGGACCCTTAGACCACCTTTAGAAAAGTTAGAAGTCTTGCTAAAAATGTTACCAAAATCTTGCAAAAGTTTGGTCATGGGAGCTACATATATGAACTAGTCCATTCATATATTCAAATTTATCTTAAAAATGTTTGAGTTACTAAAATATTCTTAATTGTAAAATATTCTACAAGCAGGTTGAGCAACTAGACTGTATTATGCCTGATAGCTGAAACATGTAGTAATTCCAATGAAAAACTCACTAAGGTGTTATAACTGTTGTGACTGTTTATGGATTAGGTCATTGTATTGAAACAGAGGTGTGCAATGGTATGAAAGTGCTTTTGTGCAATTTCTCCTCAGTGTAATATGCCTTGGGCAAGCAATCAGTTCTCAGGAGTCCTCCCAAGATTTCAAATAAGACCAGTCAAAATACTGGTGTGTAACTGTGGCAGGGTCAGGAAGATATATCAAATTGTACATGCAGTGCCTTTTCAGTGCAGACACTAAACATCCAATTTGCATCTAAATCAAAGGCAAAGAGAAGCGTGGATCTTTTTTTTTTAAAAAAAGATATAACCTGAACAAAGAGTACATGAAAATCACATTTGCATTTTTATGAATAAACTGGTAATCCTTAGTTTGCAATGTGCAGGGCACTTTATTCTAATTTTACTAGAATAATTATCAAAGTACATAAATGAAGCATTTAGAGTTGAATCATTTACCTTCAAGAGGAATTTCTGATGTCTTTCATTTATATTTCCATTGTTGGACACTGAAAATATTTGATTAATAATAATAACTTTAGAATTCAGAGAGAGAAGCACCTGCCACATAGCAACCCAGACATAACAACTATTAATAAGAAAGATAAAAAAGTCTGGACAGTGGATGTTGCAGAACCCAGAGACAGAGAAGAGAAGAGAAGAGAAGAGAAGAGAAGAGAAGAGAAGAGAGGGGAGGAGAGGAGAGGAGAGGAGAGGAGAGGAGAAAATAATAAAATACAAAGACCCACAAATAGAACTAGAAAAACTATGGCAAAAGAAAGCAAATATAGTACCAATACCCTGTTTCCCCGAAAGTAAGGTCTACCCTGAAAATAAGCCTTAGCTTGATTTTTGGGGTGGGCTTAATAAAAGCCCTACCCCAAAAATAAGCCCTAGTTTTGGGGTGAGGCACACACCTAAACATCAAGCTAGGGTGGAGGTGGGGGTGTGGAGCTGCCCCACACGCCCTGCACCCACTCACCTTGTAGCCAGGCCTCTGCTCGCTAGCCCACTTCTGGCCTCTTCTGCAGCCAGGCCTGCATTTCTCAGTCACAGACCTTTCCGGAAGGCCACTGCAGCTGAGTTATGGATTGAATCCATAGCTCAGTTCTCAGTTGTACTCGGCTGCATAGGCCTTCCAGAAAGGCCTGACTGCAAACTGCAGGCTGGAATGCAGCTACAGAATGCAGCTGCTCCTTCATCAGAAGTAGTGAGCTGGCTTGGTGGGGCTGTCAGTGCCAGTGTTGAATATAAAAGACATCCCCTGAAAATAAGGCCTGGTGCCTCTTTTGGAGGCAAAAATAATAATAAAAAGAATAAGATCCAGTCTTATTTTTAGGGAAACATGGGTAGTAATAGGCACTTTGGGTGCAATCCCAAAACATCTGGAGCACCTTTGGCACTGGAAAAATCACCATCAGTAAGTTGCAAAAGGCAGTTTTCCTTGGAATAATTTACATGCTGTGATGATATCATTAAGACTGTCAAACAAGAACATCTGACTATCCCAGGTTCTTGGGAAGAACTCAATAGATGGACAGAAATGTCAAATCCAGCCTAAACATCGGGCTGACTATGCAATGTACCATAAAGAAGGCACAATTCTGGTTCTTTTTGTAGTGACGTTTTTGTTTCTCAGACTGAACTGTTTTCATGTGAGCTTTAACACTCCATCAGATATTTTGATCAATAGAAAAATAAATCTTGTATTTTATAAATAATAAATTAATAAATAGTAATTCAAGTTCACTAAGTTGAACTTGACTGCTGCTAATTCTATGGACATATCTGTTGTTTTCTTGATAAGAAGAAAAAGTTATTGGCCATTGTCTTTTTCCAAAATGTCTTCCGAGTCTGACTGTATTTAGGTTTTTGAGATCAGACTAATCTCAATAAATAAATAAAAAGGCATCAAGCATTGTGGATGATATGAAGATATTAATTTATCTTCCAGATTGAACTCCATTCCTCTGCTATGCTTTGCACATTGACATACCAGAAGTTCTGATATTTACAGTAAGCAGCTTTATTAGTTTCACACAAAGCCAAACATCTGGTTACTAAGCACATGTGTGCTGTCATCTTATTTTTTCTTCCATACTTAACAATAGCTTTCAAATCAGGAACAGACATATTTCTTGTTTAGGGAAACTTCCAATAAAAAAGAAGATGCAATAGATAAAAGCAACTATTTCACTTTAAAGCAGACATGTCAAACTCGCAATGTCATGTGACGTCGTGCGACATATCGGAGCTTTTTCTCCATTGCCGGCAATGGGGTGGGCGCGGCTTCCACGTGACACATCCAGCCCGCGGGCCGGTAGTTTGACACCCCTGCTTTAAAGGGACTGTTTAAGTTCTTGTATGTTTTAGGCTGGGAATATTGCTAGATTCTCAACTTCTTATACTAATATTCTCTTGGGAAAGATAAAATCACTTTCTCTGTCTCTGTTATCATGCTTTAATCAGGATATAATGTAGATACCACAAATCCAAGATTTAGTCCATTTTTTTTAGTGGAGTGTTCTAGATCACTGATTAAATTTGCTCAGATTTTTCTATACTTGCTGCACACTCTTTTGTAACAGGCAGCTGGCATGTTTAAAAAGAAGCAAGAAACTAAATTTCCCTGCTCTGGTTTAAAAACAGTCTTGAAACAGAGCTGATAGAAAAATATTGAAATTGGTAGAAAAAACATAAGCCAGATTGATTCTGTTTTTTCACTGACAAGACCCTTGTTCTGGGTTTAATTAAGATGACAAATGCCTTTTCATTCATCACTGGTACTTGATTTCCACAACTAGTGATTGGTTTTCTTCTATAGGTAGATTCTCTCATGTATCTATTTTCTATGTTTCACTTAAACACTGTTAAGCAAGGAGTGCTGAGACAAGTCACAGCCATCATCATGATCAGGATGATCCTTTTCATTATCTCCCCCAAGAGCAGCAGTTTACCTTGACATCCCCATGATCTAGTTCTGGTCTAAATCTCAACCCATGAGACAACCTTGAGGTCACTCCCAGTTCAAATATAAAAGTCATAATATATTTCCCCTTCTTTCAAGCCCATCCAATCATAACTTTGCAGTGTATAAACTCGCTTACACTTGGCTGGTCACATAGTGGGCAAGAGATCAAGTAGTTGGTACCATCAGAGGTGTGTTTGGGGAACGGGAGAAGTCTGCTCACTAGCCACTCTCCAGAATGTCATTTCTTTCCATTAGCATTTTGTTTATTGAGGGTCTTTTTCATATTTATCAATTTCTATTTTTGATACCAATTTCTGCCCAAGCTCTCAACAAGCAGGTCTTATTTGGTGAAGAACAAGAGATGATTCTCTCCAGGGCTTTTTTTGTCATAGAACACTCAGAACGGAGTTCTGGCACCTTTTTTGGATGGAACCTTGTAGGGTACACAAGGCAGGTTGTATGACATGTATCAGTTCCGGCACCTTTTTCTTTTACAAAAAAAAAAGCACTGATTCTCTCCTTAGTTGCCAGTTTTCCTATCTTTCCCACTTCCAATCATTCCTTCCCTCATTATGAAGACAGAAATGGGGCTACCCAGCAGCCCTGAAGTTTCCTAGCTGGTTGCACAATAATTCTCAGGACTCTGCCTTGGTGTTTTCACTGTATCCTTCTTCATTTCAAATTATTGAATGTGGGTGATATTCAGAGTGTGATAAGAACAGCAGACAAATCAACCTTAAGAAGACAAGTCCTGAAGTGAGACCTGGCTCATGGTGACAGGCTAAAGGGATGGGAAGCAAAGCCAGAGGGTTGTGTGTGTGTTTTTTTTTAACACACACACACACAGAAATAAATATAAATGATCCCATTGACTCTAATAAGTACCACACTCACAAACCAGGCAAAACCATTCAGTAGTGATTTAAAACAGACGCGTAGACATTTTACAGCACTTTCTTCTCATCTCACAGCCAGTAGGAAACTATGTCAGCATTAATTGTGCTGCCCCCACAGTGTGCCCTTAATGTCCATCCAGAAAGAGGCCATGCTGGGCTGCTATCCTTATGCTCCTCACATGACATTGTAACTACAGTGATTAATGGGTTTTCCTGGCTTCAATTTGAACAGAAGAGCTACCTTCAGTCACTTTACAGAAAGTGTATGGGGGTGGTGCTTATAAGGCCTTAAAGCTCCATCCAATCACTTTTTTTTGCCTTTCCCCCCCAAAGGACTATTGACCTCTCAACCTAACAACTATTTAATGGGAGCAAAGAGCTTGTCTCTCTTAATGGCAACATAGTGGTTGCTGAAATTGTGCAGCTAAAATGCAGCTGCTGTATAAGTATTCTTGTAGCTGTTGTAATAACACATGAGGGACATGTATTTGCTTCTGGGTTGCTCTCAGATCTATCCATATTATTTTCCCAAATTTATTATTGAGCTGTAAGCTATTGACTCTTGGTAGGAAAGAGCTATAACTATTTGTGCCTCTTGGCTGCCATCTAACGATTGTCCAAGTTTGTATAGCTAAAATGCATGCCACTTCAAAAAATACTGCCTAGAGAATTGTAAACTTGCTTATAGTAGTTGCCTGGAGTCAAGGCTGACTCAAAGGCAAAAATACCAAAAACAAAAAAAAGTGAGAGGGGGCAGTGGGTGGGATAATTTATCTACTGACCCATGTCTGGTGGACATAGGAAAAGTTGATATCGTTGTCCCTGAAAATTCCTGCAATATCACTAGTCTGATTACTTGGCTTTGTTGGAGGCTAAACAAATTTGGTTAAAAGCCCAGCTTCTACTTCAATATCTTTCCCAAGCCTCTGGATTGCTCATTGCTTCTTTGAAGACTCTGTAGGTATATAGGGCTCCTTATCTACATGTCCCATAATATCATTTATAAATGGGAGATTCCTACAGTAAATTGCTTTTTCCTCCTGCAGAAAAAACAAGTTCTATTAGCTGTTCTTCCCTCATTAAAACTATCTCATCTTATCTAAGGGGTAAGAGATGGATGGGCTGCTAACTGGTCTGAAATGGCTCATTACAGAAAAAAGGACAACCAGGTTTTTCTCCCCCTGCCTAAGCTCCAAAGGAAGTTTTGGCTAGTTTTTTTACAATCTACGTTAATTTTCATTTTCCAAGAATAATAAACACAAACAAGCAAATATTGGAAAATGTATCAGACAGAAGAAAAGAAAAGAAAAATCCGAGGGAATGTATGTAAATACAAATAAATGTGTGGTTAATTTTAATTGCTCTTTCTTAGGACAAGAAAAGAAAAAGAAATAGATTTGCACAGGAAAGAAATCTTAATTTCATGTTTTCAGAGGTTTAGTGTGACTGGGTAAACACATTAGGAAGAAAAAGTGGCTTATTTTAATAACAAAAGCCACTCTTGGTGACCATTTTATATCCCAGTTCCGAATAAATGGAAAATAGAAGGATCTGAGTGTGCATACATGCCTGGGTTTTTTTATATCAAAATTCGATAGCCCACAAGTTAAAAAATTAACAGGGGAAGCAGGCATTAGACATAAAGATCAAATATATCAGTTCATAGCCAACAGGGGTAAGATGACACTGTACCTCAAAGTAGCAATAAATGCTTATCTTCTGTTTCAGATGGATGATTAACAGTTTCTGAATTCTTCTGCCTTAATATATTGGATAAGAAAAAAAAGTAACAGGAATGAAATATATCCAGGACTCTAACTAAAAAAAGAGACTTCCGGATTCAAAGATAAGACCGCATTTATCTTTTCAGGCCAGGAAAGAGTAAAGGGTAAGAGTTGGGACAATAAAGATTTATAGAGATATAAATAATTCTATTCCAACCATATTTCTCTTCAAGGGCTTTTTTTGTCATAGAACACTCAGAATGGAGTTCTGGCACCTTTTTTGGATGGAACCTTGTAGGGTAGGCAAGGCGGGTTGTATAACATGTGTGAGTTCTGGCACCTTTTTCTTTTACAAAAAAAAGCACTGTCTACATGTGTAATAAAGACATACTGTAGCCATTCAAGAACTGTGTCATCAGATCTGAAGTAAAGATACATTGAAATTCCTCCAGATGTTTTGGCTAGAAGTGCCATTCTATCCTCACCACTGTTCTGATCTTCAAGACATATCTGTCAAGTTTTTAATCAACCATTCAAATTATGACTGTACAGCAGCTTTATTTGACATAGTAGGATTATCCATCCTGTAAAAAGATTTATCCTCTGATGCTGGCATATCACATGGCTATTGAAAAACAAAGAGATAATCAGAATCCTGTCTATATTACAGGTAGTCCTCGACTTATAGCAGTTCGTTTAGTGACTGTTCAAAGTTACCACTGCACTGAGAAAAGTAAGTTATGACCATTTTTCACAGTTGCGACCTTTGCAGCATCCCCATGATCATGTAATCAAAATTCAGATGCTTGGCAACTGGTTCACATTTATGACGGTTACAGTGTCCCCTTATCACGATTCATGGATATAATGCAATAGATAGTGTAGTGGGCACAATGGGTAAGGATCTGTCTTTATTGTCACCTGCCTGCCAAATTGGAATCTCATATGGGGAAAAAATGACACAAACACACATGGATGGCATAGAGTCTGCTTGATCCTGCTTAGGCCCTTTAGGTAATCTGCATTTCAGACGTTTTAATGAAGGTTAACTTTTGCATACAGTACATTTCCACATGAGACAAATACAGGATGTTTACAAATCACTTTCTGCCTTTAATTATTGGCTTACTGGGCAAGAGTAGGTGAAATCAAAAGGCCGAGAAGCTGCATTAAGAGATCACTTTCTATGCATAGACTGATAATACAGACTTTATAATGATCAACATAAAATTGTGCCAGACTAACCTTGTATCTCATTCTTATAAGGAAGCTCAGTGGTTCTCAACTTGTGGTCCGTGGACCCATGAGGGGCCATGATGTCATCACAGGGGGTCTGCAAGGACTTGAAGAAATGTTATGATTTAAATCTTGAGGGGTCTGTGGTCATAGTCTGTGGCTACAGATGGTATTTAAAGGGGGCCTGTGGTGAAGAAATGGTTGAGAACCACTGAGGTAACTTATTTATTATATTGTGGGAATGCTGTGGCTTCTATATACCTGGACTTCAGCATTTGATACATCACTCATTATATGCTGATTATCAGGCTAATTAAGTATGGACTGGATAGCCAAACAATTCAGTGGAAAAACAGTTGCTTCAAAAATCATTCTGAAAGAATATTTAGCAATGACATCTCATCAAATTACAGACAAGTACTGAATTGGGTGCTGCAGAACTTCTTTTTGGGTCCTCTGGTCTTCAGTGTTTTTATTGCTGACTTGGATAAACAGATGGAGAGAATGCTTAATAAATTTGCAGCTGACACAACTTAGGGTAGGTTAGTCAATACCCAAGAAGGCAATAATAAAATTTAAGGAGGATTCAGAGAAATTGTAACAGGTTCAGAAAAGGACTTTGATCAGGGTGTGGAATTAACTACTATAAAGAAAGATGGAAGGAACTGGGTACATTTAACCTTGGAAAAAGATAATAGAAAGGGGATAGTACTCTTTAAAAGCCTATAAGAAGGACTCCCTCATTCCATAGGATACGGAATAATGGAATAAAGTTTTATAGAAAGATAGATTCTGACATTGCAGTTTTCTAGTGGAACCACTTACTTAAAGAAATGCTGGTCTCTTTCACTGGATACATTTAGTAACAATATAACAGAATTGGAAGGAACCTTTGAGGTCTTCTAGTCCAACCACCTGCTCTAGCAGGAGATCATTTCCAACAAACACTTGTGTAATCTCTTCTTAAAAACCTCCAGTATTGGAGCACCCACAACTTCTAAAGGCAAGTCGCTCCACTAATTAATTGTTCTCACTGTCAGGAAATTTCTCCTTAGTTCTAGGTTGATTCTCTCCTTGAACTTTCCTTGAACTCTTCTGTACTTGAACTTATATGAAGTAAAAGCTAAATGTTTGTATGGCTGGAATGCTTTAATTAGAATTGCTATATATGTAAGGGTAAAAGGGACACGGTGGTTCAGTGGGTTAGGATGCTGAGCCTGTCGATCAGAAGGTCGGCAGTTTGGCGGCTCGAATCCCGAGTGCCGCGTAACAGAGTGAGCACCTGTTACTCATCCCAGCTTCTGCCAACCTAGCAGTTTGAAAGCACGTAAAAATGCAAGTAGAAAAATAGGGACCACTACGGTGGGAAGGTAACAGCATTCCATGCGCCTTTGGCGTCCAGTCATACCGGCCACATGACCACGGAGACGTCCTCGGACAAGCGCTGGCTCTTCAGCTTTGAAACGGAGATGAGCACCGGCCCCTAGAGTCGGAAACGACTAGCACACATGTGCGGGGGAACCTTTACCTTTACCTTTATGTAAGGGTATAGATATTGGGACGTGGTGGCTCAGTGGGTTAGGATGCTGAGCTTGTCGATCAGATGGTCAGCAGTTTGGCGGGTCGAATCCCGAGTGCCGCGTAACAGAGTGAGCACCTGTTACTCGTCCCAGCTTCTGCCAACCTAGCAGTTCGAAAGCATGTAAAAATGCAAGTAGAAAAATAGGGACCACTACAGTGGGAAGGTAACTGTTATGTCAGTAGCTTTAGTGCAAAGAAGGTTCCTTTGAAGCGGGAAGCCTGGGTGCAATTATTGGCTAACGTTGTAACGGCAGGAAAGCCCGGGCTAGGGATTGGATACAGTTCAAACGGCTCGAGTATATAAGCCGGAGTTATTTTGACAGTTAATCAGTTGACCTATGTGTATTAATAAACCTTGTTGCTGTTAAACCTCACTGAGTCATTCGTCTGTCTGAACTTAACAAGTGGCGACGAAGGTGGGATAGACGGCGGACTAGTGAAGGATCGGCGACAACCAGCTGAGCGTAAGGCGGTAAAATTAAAATACACAGTCAACCGCAAGCGGCCGCGGCGGAATCAACAAACCCCCGAATGGCGCAACTTGGCTCTTTAAAAGAATTTGATCCAAACTACCCAGAGGACTGGGAAGAATACGTTGGACAGGTCGAAGGGTTTTTGCTCGTGAACGGCATAACCGACGACCGTAAGAAGGTGGCTGCCTTATTAACTATCAGTGGCACACCCGTGTACTGGGTTGCCGTTGGACTCTGTCAACCGTTGCCGGTATCAAGCGTTTCGTACGCTGACTTACTGGCCAAATTAAAAGTACATTTTATGCCGAAAAGATCAGAACTCTTTTGGCGGCGCATTTTTGAAAAACGCAATCAGAGACCGGGCGAGTCGATCACAAAATTCGTTGCTGCGGTCAGAGAAGCAGCGTTACATTGTAAATATGACAATCTCGAAATAAGGATTCGTGATAGAGTGGTGCTGGGCTTGCGAGACGAGCAGTTACAAAATCGAATCATCGCTAAGCCCACCGGCGACTTACAAGAAGTCCTTGACGAACTTTTGACGTATGAATCCACTGGAAACCGCGACCCCCCCCCGCAATAGCATGGCTACTTCATCCGAAATAAATTTAGAAAGCCGTGTGGACAGCGGGGAGGTGGACCAACAATGGGAAGCCGACATAGCCGAAGTCACCAGAAGGTTTGGAAAAATGGCGGCAAAACCATCCCGCAGCGAAGGACCAGAACCGAGTCGCCGATTCCAAACAACAGCACCACAACGACAACCGAGAGACAATCCAACAAGACCGTGTGACAGCGACATCAGATGTGGAAGCTGCGGGGGCAACCACCCCAGAGCAACATGCAGATTCCGCTCTGCTAGGTGCAGAATGTGCGGAAAGACCGGCCACATTCAAGCCATTTGCCGGAGTCGTTCACGCGACAATCGTCTACACGAAATCGACGTGTGGGCCGAAGGTAATGTAACCCCTTACTATAGTGGCAATGAGACCCCTAGACCTTTGGCACAGTACCCCAACCACGGGGAGGTGGCGAGAGTCAACCACATTGGAAAGCCTAAAATAAATCATATTCTAAGACCAAAATTAAAAATCTTAGTCCAATTGCAAGGAATTCCTTGCAAAATGGAAGTTGATTCCGGGGCCTCGGTATCAATAATTTCCATCGAGACCCTTAAAATTATCGAACGTAAAAGTGGCCAAAGAATTCCACTTAGTCCAACAAAAATTCAATTAGCTGACTTCCAAAAAACCCCAATAAATATTAAAGGGAAGGTCAGTTTAAAAGTTAAGTATAAAGGGTTTAATGGCTTCTTAGACTTATTAGTCACCGAAGGCCATAGAACCAGTTTAATTGGACTTAATTGGTTCCCAGCTCTGGGAATTTGGGTTGGGGGAATAAATACCATTAATAATAATAAGACCCTCAAATCTGTCTGCGATGAATTCGCAGACGTATTTGATGGATCTTTAGGGAAATATAAGGGGCCCCCAATTAACTTTAACCTAGACCCGTCAGTTAAGCCCATCAGGCTTAAGGCCCGACGGGTGCCTTTCGCCCTGAAGCAAAAAATCGAGGCTGAGCTCGATAAGCTTGTAGGCCAAGGCGTATTAGAACCGGTCGAGGGTGGCTTGTGGGAAACACCAATCGTCACACCCCTAAAACCTAATGGGGATGTGAGGATTTGTACTGATTACAAAGCCACCCTGAACCTCGGAATGAAAAAGCATGCTTACCCGGTCCCGACGGTGAAACAGGTCCTCGCCACGATCCAGGACGGCGCCATAGTTGCCAAGCTCGACTTGGCGCAGGCGTATTTGCAACTTACTGTTTCCAGGGAAGCTGCTGAAGCTCAAACTATTGTCACCCACAAGGGGGCGTTCCGAGTCCATAGACTGCAATTTGGTATTGCAGCAGCTCCAGGCATCTTCCAGGAGGTGATGGAGAGGACTTTAAAGGGCATACCTGGTGTATGCCCTTACTTTGATGATGTCCTAATAGCTGGAAGAAATGAAGAAATTTTAGCTGAGCGTCTGGAACAGGTACTGGGAAGATTCAGGGGGGCTGGACTTAAATTAAAAAGGGAAAAATGCTGTATTGGAGTTAAATCCACTGAATTTTTGGGATTTAGAATAGATGAAAAAGGAACCCACCCTACAGCTGAAAAAATTAAAGCAATTAAATTGGCTCCTGAACCAAAAAATAAGGCTGAATTACAAGCCTTTTTAGGATTAGTCAATTTCTATCACACATTCTTGCCACATAAAGCTGCCATCGCGGAACCATTACACAGACTATTAGATAGAAAAACCCCATGGCAGTGGCAAGAAAAACATAGAATCAGCTTTCAAACCTTAAAAGATATTCTATCTAGCCAGTCCACAGTTACTCATTTTATTGAGAACAAACCGATCTATTTAGCTTGTGATGCTTCGCCTTATGGTGTGGGGGCTGTCATCAGCCACATGGATTGTCAGGGCATTCAAAAGCCAATTGCATACTATTCCAGGACGCTTACCAAAGCTGAACGGAATTATGCACAAATTGATAGAGAAGCATTAGCTATTGTGGCAGGAGTAAAAAAGTTCCATGATTACCTTTATGGTAGGAACTTTACCATACTCACTGACCACAAACCGTTACTGGGACTGTTTACCACTGATAAACAGACACCCCAAATAATGTCTCCCAGGATGCTGAGGTGGTCAATTTTCCTCTCAGCATATTCATTTTCGTTGCAACATAGACCTGGTAAGGAAATGGGCCATGCGGATGCCCTTAGCAGACTGCCTCTAACTAACACCGAGGAAGATCCTGCCCCGGTAGGACAAATTATGTCACTACAGGAAATTCCTGAATGCCCCTTAACAGCTAGAGAAATAGCTGTGGCCACTAAAAAAGACCATATTCTCAATAGGATTATGACCTGGGTACTAGGGGGTTGGCCAAGTAGTAACCCTGACTCCAAGTACACTCCATATTTTAGGAGAAAAGATGAACTATCATCCCATTTGGGGTGTATATTGTGGGGTAACCGTGTTGTTATTCCTGAACTTCACAGGAATACGATTTTAACTGAACTACATGAAGGTCACCCTGGGATTGTCCGAATGAAGGCATTAGCCAGAAGTCATTTGTGGTGGCCGGGGTTAGACAAGTCTATAGAAGAATGTGTTTCAGGGTGTTATCTGTGTCAGCGATCTAGGCCTGAGCAGGCACACGCACACACGCATAAGTGGGAATTGGCCAGGAATCCTTGGTCTAGGATTCACATTGATTTTGCAGGGCCATTTCAAGGCCTAACCTTCCTAGTTGTGGTGGACAGCTTCTCTCGGTGGCTGGAGGTTGTGCCTGTTACTTCAATGTCATCTGGTAGAACAATACAGGTTTTAAGGGGCCTCTTTGCCACTCACGGGTTACCTGATGTGATAGTATCTGATAATGGGCCCCAATTCACCTCTGCTGAATTTCAGGGTTTCCTCAAGGCCAACTCGATTAGACATGCAACATCAGCACCCTTCCACCCGTCCACCAATGGCTTGGCTGAACGCAACGTGAGAACCACCAAAGACGCCTTGAAGCGAATCATCCGTGGCGACTGGCACCAAAGACTTGCAGACTTTTTGCTGACTCAACACACAACCCCCTGCACGGCTACCGGGAAAAGCCCTGCAGAAATGAGGTGGGGCAGACGGCTAACCACCAAACTGGACCGGTTACACCCTGACAGACTACCCTCCAATGCTGAACCGGACATTCCTAACAGGTCCTTCAAGATTGGAGACTTAGTTTGGGCCAGGAACTATGGACCGGGGGACAAATGGGTTCCTGGGGTAGTCACTGACATAATGGGGCCGTTGTCTTACACCATTGAGGGGGAAGGGAATAGAGTAGGTAAAAGACATATTGATCAACTAAGGAAGAGGGTTCCCGAAAGTGTGTCAGTCAATGGGGGTCAAATTGAACACAGGGGTAATACTGCATCTTGGCATAATCAGAATGACCTTCCAGATAGTGGTGGAGAAGTGGAAACTCAACCCAGTAAAGCTGTAGCAACCCCACAGCATTGTCAAATTGATTGGGAGCTGTTTCCTTTGGACAGGCCAGCAGTACCTGAACAACAACAACAACAACAGTCACAACAGCAATTACAATCAGATAGTAGGGAATCTTCAGAGCCAGTAACCCAAAATTCCAGACCCATAACAATCAGCCAGTCAGTTAACAATGACGTAAGTGGCAAGTCCAATAGATACCCATCTAGGGTCCATAAGCCACCCAAATACTTGAGAGATTACGTCGACAAATAACATCAACTGGGGGGGAAGGGGTGTTATGTCAGTAGCTTTAGTGCAAAGAAGGTTCCTTTGAAGCGGGAAGCCTGGGTGCAATTATTGGCTAACGTTGTAACGGCGGGAAAGCCCGGGCTAGGGATTGGATACAGTTCAAAAGGCTCGAGTATATAAGCCGGAGTTATTTTGACAGTTAATCAGTTGACCTATGTGTATTAATAAACCTTGTTGCTGTTAAACCTCACTGAGTCATTCGTCTGTCTGAACTTAACAGTAACAGCGTTCCGTGCGCCTTTGGCGTCTAGTCATGCCGGCCACATGACCACAGAGACGTCCTCGGACAAGCGCTGGCTCTTCAGCTTTGAAACGGAGATGAGCACCGGCCCCTAGAGTCAGAAACGACTAGCACACATGTGCGGGGGAACCTTTACCTTTACCTTTAAGGGTATAGATATATACATATGTATGTATATAGCATGACTATATGTGTGTTATATATGTGTACACTTTTGGGAGCAGGCAACAGAATTTCATTTTTAATGTGTGCCCATGTGCCACAGTAAAATATGACAATAAAGGTTATCTTATCTATACTGAGCAGTGCATTAGATTTGATGGTCTAAATAAATGTTTCCAAGTCGATGTTATTTATTTGCTAGATTTAAAGGCAACCCATCACAACTCTGGATTCTATCTGCATAGGATATCTGGAATGGTAAGGCTTCTGCCTCCTCTCATTCATGAAAGCATGATATCCTACAGGACTAAAAAGCACACACAAAGGCAATTGGCAGGAAAAAAAAATGTTATAAGAACAGGGCTGATAAAGAGGAGAAGGTATAGATTTGTAATTTATATAAATGTTATTGAGAAGATCAATTAAAAATTGATTTAACATTTTCTAAATTGAAATTCTTTGGATGTGTGAGAGCCCGGGATTCTGCCTTTAAGGCAGGGGACAGGGACGCATACAGAGAGGCCAGGGCAAATCTCAGAAGAGGCATTAGGATGGCAAAACAACAATACAAACAAAAGGTGGAGAACCACTTAGCAAATAATGATCCGAGGCAAGTATGGCAGGGACTGCAGCACTTAACCAACTATAAGGGCAGCACGAGGAGCATGGCAAACACCGATGCCTCGTTGGCTGAGGAGCTGAATATCTTCTTCGCCCCCTACGAGGTTAAAAGACCAGACCCCGTAGCCTTTGCTGGCTGGCCTTCTGACTCTCAGCCACTCACCCTGTGTGAACACCAAGTGAGAGCTGTATTGAAGGCTGTGAATCCCAGCAAAGCTGCAGGCCCAGATGGGGTGCTGGGGATAGTGATCAGTAATTGTGCCGATCAATTAGCAGGGGTCCTGACAAGGATTTTTAACATCTCCTTGCAAACGGCATGTGTACCATCGTGCTTGAAAGCAGCTACCATTGTCCCAGTCCCCAAGAAAACTGCAGTTGAGTGCCTGAATGACTACAGACCAATTGCATTAACGTCTGTAGTCATGAAATGCTTCGAAAGATTGGTTCTCCAACATCTTAGGACATGCCTCCCAATGGACTTTGATAAACATCAATTTGCCTACAGGGGAAATAGGTCGACAGACAATGCCATAGCTACTGCTTTACACTCTGTAGCAAGTCATCTTGAGAGACCTGGAAGTTATGTCAGGATGCTTTTTGTTGACTACAGCTCGGCTTTCAACACCATTTTGCCGAGCATTATCATCGAGAAGATGACTGACTTGAAATTCTCCCCCGCCATCTGCGATTGGATTCAAGACTTTCTTAGGGATCGGTTACAAACAGTGAGGGTCAGGTCTGCTTTGTCCACCCCCCTGAAGCTTTGCACCGGCACGCCACAGGGCTGTGTGCTTAGCCCCTACCTGTACTCTTTATACACTTATGATTGTGTATCATCTGACCCATCCACTGCGATAATCAAGTTCGCAGATGATACAACTGTGGTGGGTCTTATTACAGGTGGGGATGAGACAGCATATAGGGTGGAGGTACAAAAACTATCCATATGGTGTAGTAACAACAACTTGCACCTAAACATCGGCAAGATGAAAGAGATGGTGTTAGACTTCCGGAGAAAAAAGGAGGAACCTGCCCCACTTTTCATCGGGGAGGACTGTGTGGAGAGAGTTTCCTCCTTTAAATTTCTGGGAGTCTACCTCTGTGAAGATCTGACCTGGAAAGTTAACACAACCCAGGTGGCTAGAAATGCCCAACAGAGGCTTCACTTTCTTAGGGTCTTGTGGAAGAACAGGGTAGAACAACGGCTAATGACCCTCTTTTACCGGTCTACTGTAGAGAGCATCCTCTTGTATGGTATTGTGGTTTGGTATGCTGGTCTGACAGTTGCGGACAGGAAAGTATTACAGAGGGTGGTGAGCACAGCACAAGACATTGTGGGCTGTCCCCTGACACCACTGGATGACATCGCCAGGGCTCGTTGCCTTGGAAGAGTGAGGAAAATTCTCAGGGATGACTCACACCCTGGACGGTATCTCTTTACTCTCCTACCATCGGGTAGGAGATATAGGAGTATAGCCAGCCGTACCAACAGGCTGAAAAATAGCTTTTATCCGTGGGCTGTTAGGCTTTTAAATGCGATATAATCTCTGTGAACTTATGCAGAATTGACTTGGGAGGCCGGTGTGTGGTGTAGTTGGTTCACATGGTGTGGTAGGATGGAGGGTTTGTTGTCACTGTGTGTTGGGGGGAGAGAGCACGGGGGGAGGCTCAGCTAATCTCAATGTACACATGTTGTACTTTGACAATAAAGGTTTATTTATTATTATTTAAATCACATCGTTCTTCACTAGGCTTCTTTTTCAGATCCTATCCAGCTGTGCTCAAAGACCAATGGAAACTTCAATACTGACAGGCCCTTGAATTATACCCAAGGATAAATAGTAAGGATGCTTTAGCAATAGATATTCCATTGATGACTTACTCTTATTTGGGTGACTTATTTTAGAATATTTGAAGCAATACCTAATTGCTTACTGCTTTTTATTGCTTGCATTGAACTTATGGAGTTAAAGTGCAGTGCATCTTGGAACATGGGTAAGATAAAGGTCAAGTTGGTTTTAAGGGGACCCCATCATCTGAATATGTAGTAAATTTATGCCAATGGAGCTTTCCATGAAAGGGTTCATAGCTCCATTGGTGCAACAACATTCCTTTTTATTCTTTTTTCTGTGTTCCTAAAGAGCTTTGAACACAATGGCAGTGGCTTATGATACAAATGATCTTTCACAATTGCCTACATATTGTTATGGGGAGGGAAGATTCCAGCTGCATCTATTCTCATTAATCACTTACTAGCTCCCTTTGCAGGCCTTTTGACAAACATTAGAGCCAAGGAAGGGTGGGGGGATTTCATCATTTCATCTTTCATTCTGAAGGCTTCCCTGTTCCTTATGTGTATGAGAAATATTCCAAACCACTGTGAGATCCTCTCTGAAGACAAAATGACTCCTTTCAAAGCTTAATGTAGCACAGCATAAATTACAGACCTCTCATCCCGTGAACCTGCCCTCTTATTTCGGAAATCTCAGAAGAAATGATTGTGCAACACCATTTTGTTTTATCTCCTCCCTGGCATCTTCAATTAAGAATAAAAATAGGTTGGCTCTTTTAAAAAGAACAGATATACACACATCTGTTTAATTGGGATAACACACCAACAACTTTATAAAGGCCTAGAGCTCTAATGCCTTGAAAGGACTCCTTGGGAGAGAGACAGTTTTAGATCCAGAGCAATAGTACATAATTAGGGATAGGCAGAAGTAAAACAAGGCTGTTATTGAAATTCCTACTTATTTCAGAGAACCGATAGTAAGCAGAAGTTAGACAAATAAGCCAAATTCAGAAAACTGCAGTCTGAATATTATAAAGGTGGGAAATCAGTCAGTCAATCAATCAGTCAATCCAATCAATCAATCAATCAATCTAATTTCCAAATGAACTGGTTCCTTCTTAATGGGCCAAAAGCATTGCCTGGTTTTCTTGCTACCAAAAAGATAGAATGATGGAGATCTTTTATTTTCTTCACAAGCAACTCAGCATTGGGAACTTCCTACTTTAGCCACAACTCCCTTCAATAGAACCATATTGTCCAGAATGTATTTTAGATTCCATTATGCCTTTAAAGTGCATGATATTTCATGCAAATCTATCCTTTGGAAAACTTTTTTTCCAGTTGTTCATGATAGCTTTACCAGGTGCTAGATTGTTCTTCTCTAAATAATGTTAACTAATGCAAAGTCTATTTTAACTTCTCAGTTTCTTGGAATAAGGATCATCATGGTAATGAAAGGATAAGGTGGGTTCCTCACTTGCTGCTGCTGAGAAACTGGGTAGCCTTCAAGCTTGAATGTGCTGATCACTCATATAACAAAGATATTGTGATACAGGTGGACCATCAGACCTTCTTCTGTTCCAGGGCTACCTGAAGAAGCATCTGATTTTCATAACAAAAGAAGAAAAAGGAAAGCATCAGTATGAGCAGTGAAACTTTGTGGGATGTTTAGGCATCTGACAGAGATTGGCCAGGGAATGTAACTTGTGAAGAAAAGCTAGAAAATGGCTATGGAAACTCAGCATATGAGTCCAGGGTGCTTCACCATAAGACATTATGAGTTCAAAATGCAGAAGGTGACCATGCGAAATCTCTGAATTTTAGATTCTCAAATAATTCAAGATATAGTTTTTAAAAAGATGTTTATTAAGTAAACATCTTCTAAATAAAAGAAGAGAGAGAAAAGATAAAGCCATTTTCTCAATGGGTAAAATGTATCGATCATTTTACTTATGTCTGAATATGTAGTGAACGTGAAGTGTATATGAGTGGATATTTCTAATACATAGAATTGAGCCTCCTTTTTTGGTCCTAAAAACATGAGTGTCCAGTTGAGGGCAAGATGGGAAATTTACAGGACCAACTTTTATCCCTTAGTTTCTGCTTGCTCTCTTTACGTGTACGTGAGTGCATGTTTTGGGCTCCTTCTGACAAACTATGCAATCTTGTTGGTTCCCAGAGTTGTTGTGTCTTTTCAACGGCATTGCTTGTCCTATGGAACAGTATCCCTCCAGCGATATGAATGTCCTCCAAACCTGTTAGGCCTTGAAGTCCTGGCTGTTTCCCAGGGATTTGCATTGGGGGTGGGGTGGGGGTAGATGAGCTTTGTTGTTCTCAATGTAGGGGTTTCTTTTGTTTTGTTTTTTAGGGAGTGAGGTTATATCCTTGGGCATCTGCTGGTTTTTTCTTTCTTTCTGTATTTTAATCTTGTAAGCTGCCCAGCCCTACATGGCCTGGGTCCGGGCTATTTGAGGGAACACCTGCTGCCGGCATCAAACGCCCTTCGACCAGTGCGCTCCCACAGGGAGGGTCTGCTCAGGGTGCCGCCGGTGAGAGATTGCCGGCGGGTGACACCCAGGGATAGGGCCTTCTCAGTGGGAGCGCCTGCCCTCTGGAACCAGCTGCCGGTGGAGCTGAGGACTGCCCCCGACCTCCGATCATTCCGCCGGGGCCTGAAGACCTGGCTCTTTGAGCTCTCAGGCCCAGGCTGAGGAGAAATTTTTAATTGGGGTTTTAAGTATACAGGGTTCAATTTAATATTTTTTAATTTGGTTTTTTAACTTTTGTATGGGGGATTTTTTAATTTCCTGTAAACCGCCCTGAGTCCTCAGGGAATAGGGCGGTATATAAATATAACTAACTAAATAAATAAATAAATAAATAAAGTCATGTGTTACGTAGATAGTTATATACATCAAACCAATAAATAAATGCTCTAGTCTCAGTTTTTATTAAAAAGAAAAAAGAGAACAAAAGACACGACTAGAACCTGAAATATAAATTAAAATATTTATAATGGTCACTCTTCTGCTCATTTTGTAATAAAAATGTAACCTGTTGCATTTTTCAGTGGTTTTAGCCAATAAACAAGGAAACCTAAACAGTGGATGATATACACGATGCGTGGAAAAGGGGATTCTTTTGAGATTCCTTATTAATCTAGATTTCAAGTCACAGCAAAAACAGGAGTTTATAATATTTCTGACTCCTATCTTTTATTTTAAAAAGAGAGAGCTTTTTAAGTTTCTAAATCCACTTTAAAAATTATGCTGCTAATGAATCCAGATAAAGACTATTATTTTTACTTTTAGGTTTCAAAAGAAAGGATGACAGCTGATGGCATATAAATCACGCCAGTCTTGCAAGGTAATCCTGTATTGTGATATGTGGTCATTTGAGGGATTGGGTGAATGAAGTTTAATGATGTTCTCGCCAGCCTCCTGATATCTTGTTTCTTTTTGAGAGAAACACATGGAGACACTGAAGTTGATTCTATAGTAAAGCAATTTATTAACTGAAGAGGCTTTAGCTATATGAAATGCGGTGTTAAGCAAGTTTTAAAAATCCCTCATTCTTACCTCCTGGAGAGCTACTCACTTTCTGTCTTAAAAGCCTGCCTTGATATTGAGACACTTTGCCCTCTGACTTCTATATATTCTATCTTGTGAGCAAGCCTGACTAAATGGGATTAACCAGGTAAAGAAAGTCAAAGAAAATACGTATTCATATATTAGATTTATATGCCTCTACAAAATGTTGAAGAGGGTTAGAAATTCTTTGATCCACCTCTGTCTAATCTGAATTAAGCCCCGGTTTGATTTCTTTCAAGCAGGCCGTGGCTGACATTGTTTGGGGAACTGAACAACTCTTGAGAATTTTAGCACTGATAAAAAACATTGTATGGATCCTAGATTTATCTTATGAAAAAGAAGGAGTAGAACTTTTCATTTGTCTATTCTTTTTGTCAGAGTAAGCCTATGTAGGTGTAGACCTTCTACTTATTTTGGGATGGACACAGAGAGAATTGCAGCCTTAGAAATCATTCAGATGTTTAGCTGAAGAGATTAACTAAGAGGTAGCATTCCATTTTTATTCATTCATTCATTTTCATTTTTCCCTGGGCAACTGGGCACAACCACGCAATTGTTTGCTGCCTGGTCAAGAGCAACCTTGACCTTTTATGGAAATTGTTAAATAGACTGTGTGACAGGGTAGGAAGATCAAAGGACAATTTAAGAAAATGGGACCTCCCTATAGAAGATGTTCTGTATGAATGTAGTGAATAACAGTCCATATCACATATTCTACAGTGTATATGATGTCCTTCAACATGTATGGAGGAAGAAATACTGGTGACAGAAAATGCTGTCAACATGGCCTGACACACTGAGTGCATGTCATTTAGTTTTAACCCTATTTATTCTACCTACTTTTTACACACATTTCAGGGACCTATTTTATCGCTATTTTACTTGCTCAGTGTTAAAAGCTATATGTCTATAATTTGTAAATGAAATGGGATAACTTCCACATTTCATATCTGCGGAACAGAGATAATCTAACAAATAGAGCAATGTTTTTCAACCTCAACAACTTTCAGCTTCAACAGCTTTAAAATGTGTGGACTTCACCTCCCAGAGTTTCCAGCATGCTGGAAGTCAAAATCCACGCATCTTAAAGTTTCTGAGATTGAGAAGTGGTGCAATAAAAAAAATGCTTCCATAAATGCCATAGATCCATCATTTTATTTTTATTATGCTAACAAAAGATCTATCAATATTTCTATTCCTACATCCTGCATGTCTTCTGCTTTTTAGTATTCAGTCTGTCAGATTACTAGTCCTTATTATGTCCTTTTTAGACATATCCTTTGACTTGATAGAAAAGATTCTTAATAGATTTCAGAGGCTTGTCAAGGAAATCTTAAAGATGTATGTTTCTTCTCCCTTCCCTCCCATGTTAATTAAAGCCCCAAGGAAGATTTTTTTTCTCAAGCTGAATAGACTACTAAGAGATATTTAACTTTCCTAGGTGAGCTTCACATTCTGAAGCATGTACATTTCCTAATCTGGTTGAAGACTAATTTTCAACTAGAAGGCTTTGAATTTCCTAGGTGACTTCTGTCTTTAGAAAATATATCAGGAGACGAAACAAGCGCAATAGTTTTTAAACTGCCTTAGAAAGGTGTCCAAAGTAATGTCATGTTTTTAAAGATGTTGTGGATCTTACCCCATATCTCAGTCACATGTTATACATTCACACAGCAGGTCATAGCAAGTTGAAAGAATGTAGTGCTATGTAGCAGGCATGATAGAGCTGCTGAGGACTGAGGCTGCCTCAAGCGCTTCTATCCTTCATTCCTCTGCTTTTGAATGATTGTTGGGATATTTCTATGGCCTTGGAAAAGACCTATGTAAACAGTGAGTTATGCAGAGTAGAGTGGAAGAGAGCTGCAAAGGTGCCATTTAAATCTCAGCGAGATCCATACTGGGGCTAAAGAACAATTCCTGACAAAATGAGGTGGTTGGAGCAGTTCAGAGATAAAAACCTGGCTGTCATTCTGTTACATGAACCTATATTCCAATTTTATCTGGTGAATGCAATTCTTTCTTATCCCATTTGCTGTTTGAAGGGATTTGGAGCAGAATAGATAATCCTAACTTTGAACATAAATCACCAGGCTGTACGGCTGATAGATGCCTTGCACTTTCTTATGATAATGCCTGATTGGAGCCCCAGAGGAAAAATGCCAGTGGCTTATCTCGGGGAAGCAGGATTGGGAGGGAAAAGAGCTCCATTCTAAGGAGGCGAGGCAATGAGATGGGGCCTCATTTATTTACTCATTTTTGAGATCTCCACTTCCGTGGAAATACCACAAGGATTGCCAAAGTTCTGGAGGCTTGGCTCGAGCAAGACACAAGCAGTATGAGGACAAGGGAAGCTACAATAAAAAGAATAAGGATGCCTCTGAAAGGCTGATTTCAGAGTTCAGCACTGCCATTAGGGAAGGACTGTTGTTTCCAGCCTTTATCCATATTTTTCACCAATAAAGATCACTTAGATTGGAGGGAGAGCTGAAAAGGAATCTGAGGAAGTGCTAGAATGGTGATGATGACGCTCAGGAAAATAAAATCATGACGGGGGGGGGGGAAGAATGGCAGAATTTCTGCTTTCATAGTCTGAAAGATTATAGGCTTGAGCTGATAGCACAGGGTGTGGGAGACAAGGCTTTATTAGAATGAAAAGTCTTCCAAAGAAGAATGAACACATGTATCCCCTCCCCTCCCCCCTCCAAAACTTAAAGACCTTAAGGTTATCCCACTGAAATTTGATAAAAATGAAATAAAACAGTGCACTGTTCTCTTTGTGTTTGCAAATGAATTTTAAAATAAAGGTGTTATCTAAATTTAACATTCCCAAAATGGAGAAAAAGCTTACCTTATCATCTCTCTCTTAGCCATAGAAAAGTTGTTTGCTTCTACTGAACGTGCCTCATATTTCTATATAGCACAGCGTAGAGGTATGTCCCTATTGGTTCTAGTACAAGCACTGGAGTGGTCCTCAAAGTTCATATATTTCATCATTGTCCGCAATTTTAAATGTGCATCTGGGCCACTATCCAAATATTCAAGTTCTAGGACTTCTAGGACCAGGTCTACACTAGCCAGAGTGGGAGATATATATAGAAGTGTCATCTAGCCCCTTCCTCTTTTTCTGTTGGTTCCCTGGAAAAATATTAATCATGATAGCTCCAGGTTGACATAGATGGAAAACTGATCTTATGATCTCCTTAATTAGTGACGAGGGATTACTACAGCAAAATCAATCTCAGCATCTAATATCCTGTTCGGGAGATTATTGGAACGTTTTCTATACACTGCATTTTATCATGCCCTGTTCTCCATTATCATTCAGAACAGCTAGTGAGCAAGAGAATGGAGAATTTATATTATGAATATATTTTCTATCAGACTAGATTCATGGTGAGCTCTACACTCTGATTCTGCTCTTTATATTCCTATGCTACTTTTTGTTGTTGGTGCTATTATGAGACTTCAAATTTGGTCCATGAATCTTAACATTATCTCATTTATATCAAATGTTATATAAGTGGTCACTAAATCACAAGACTCAGTACAGATCCTAATTCTTTGCTTCTGGAAAGCTTTTGCTTGATTAAGAATCTTTTCGTCTATCCCTTTTTGATTTCAGGAACTGCATCTGAAATTCATCCAGGATTCCCTAGGTATCTTATTAATAATCATTTCAAAATAGCAAATATACTTTTTGCTATAGATAAAATGGGATGAAAATGTCAGGAATAATATTTCTTAGGAGGAGATGATGAGAAAGTTCTACATTTTAAATTGTGCTTCTTGGAAAAATGCAACTAAGATACGTGTTTTGACAAAACTGGATAAATTTGCAAAATGGCATTTTCAGTGGAGAAAAACAGAACAATAGAGTTGGAAGGGACCTTGGAGGTCATCTAGTCCAACCCCCATCTCAAGCAGGAAACCCTATAACATTTCAGATAAATGTCTGTCCAATCTCTTCTTAAAAATGTCGTTGGAGCACCCACAACTTCTGGAGGCAAGTCGTTCCACTGGTTAATTGTTCTAACCATCAGAAAAGTTCTCCTTACTTCTAGGTTGGTTCTCCCCTTGGTTAGTTTCGAGCCACTACTTCTTGTCCTGCTTTCATGTGCTTTGTAGAACAGGTTGCCCCTCTCTTCTTAGTTGCATCCTTTTAAATATAGGAACACTGCTATCATGTCAGCCCTAGTCCTTCTTTTCATTAAACTGAACATTCCCAATTCCTGCAACGGTTCTTCATATGTTTTAGCTTCCAGTCGTCTAATCATCTTTGTGAATTTCTCATACCTACCACAATTCATATGAAAAAGTTCAAGAACTTTATGCAGGAATAACATTTTAATCATTGTTTTTAGAAGCAACTATGATGAAAATGATGTACAACAAACTAAATTTCCTTAGCAAAAAACAAAACAAAAACCCTACAAAATTTCAGAAAGATAAGTGTGTATTACTTTTCTGAGGGACAGCATATGTATATATGTATTTGATTTTTATAGCTGCCTATCTCACCAAATGGCTTGGGTAGCATACATTATAAAACAATTTAAAATTGTTAGAACAATACAGCATAAATACATGTGCTCACTATGTAAAACTATTGCATGGATATTAATATAGACAAAAAGTGGGGCTCTTAATACACTTGGGGGCAAGACTAGAATAATTTGATCCCTTTATAATGGCAACACCAGTAGTTTTAGAAGAAAAAAAAGAGCTTTAGAAAAAGTAAGCAAACTCCTGAGGTAACCTATAAGTAATTGACCATTTTAATATAAGTCTGCTGCTCTCATTGACATTGGATAATAACCATATTCTTGATCACTACTTTCTTTCTCCTATTCTGTTAAAAAAAGTAGTTTAGCTCAATATTGGTGTACATTTTTAGTTGACAGAAGTATCTGGGCTCCAGTCCTTAGTGTTGCTAGATACTTCCAATTTTTCTGTAAGTACCCAAATTGCATGATACAGAAACAAAGGAACTATTCCTATTCCACACATAATGAAAATGCCTGACCATGGTTTTTGCCAAGCACAAAATGAAGAAGGCAGACAAACAATATAATGGCATATGGGCTACAGCAAGTCTAAATCTGAAGGTGGATAATAGTTTCTCATACACTCAGGGTAATATCTTCATTGTTAGTAGCTTGGCAGTCCTCTTAAAGGGCAAGACTGGGATTATGGTTCATGAGAATGATCTATTATGAGCTAGATTATAGTTCTGAAAGATAAATGTTTCTTCTCTATCAACAGACATTTATGAATTGCAGGCACAAAAGAGACTCTGGTCTTTCAGCAATGATAGTTTAGCCTTAGCTGCAAACATTTCAGCAAAGAATTAAATTTTCTCGACATCACCTATGCTACTTAGCTTGCCTGTCGTAGATGTGAGATCAATGCCAGATATTTTCAGATGAAAAAGGACTAGTAGAGCTTTCAACCAGACTTTTTTCTCCTTGCCATATAATTTAAGGATATATTACATTACTTGAACTTTAGACTTGTTAAGCTGACCACAGCCCATGGCAAACCAGTATCATGTCCTGATTTTGTGATTGCCTAGATCTTTAAATGAAGAAGGAAAGTGCAAAACTTGGGTTGAAACTTAACATTAAGAAAACCAAGATCATGGCATCCGGCCCTCTCAATTCCTGGCAAATAGATGGGGAAGAAATGGAGGTAGTGACAGTTTTTATTTTCCTGGGCTCCAAGATCACTGCAGATGGGGACTGTAGCCAAGAAATTAAAAGATGCTTGCTCCTTGGGAGGAAAGCCATGGTAAATCTAGACAGCACACTAAAAAGCAGAGACATCACCCTGTCAACAAAAGTGCGTATAGTCAAGGCTATGGTCTTCCCAGTTGCAATGTATGGCAGTGAAAGTTGGACCATAAAAAAGGCTGAGCACCAAAGAATTGAGGCCTTTGAACTATGGTGCTGGAGAAGACTCCTGCGAGTCCCTTGGACTGCAAGGCGATCAAACCGGTCAGTCCTAGAGGAGATCAACCCTGACTGCTCTTTAGAAGGCCAGATCCCGAAGCTAAAACTCAAATACTTTGGCCACCTAATGAGAAGGAAGCACTCACTGGAGAAGAGCCTAATGCTGTGAAAGATTGAAGGCAATAGAAGAAGGGGACGACAGAGAATCAGGTGGCTGGATAGAGGCACTGAAACAGTAGGTGTGAGCCTAAATGGACTCCAGAAGATGGTAGAGGACAGGAAGACCTGGAGGAACATTGTCCATAGGATCGCGATGCGTCAGACACAACTTCGCAGCTAACAACAACAAGATCTTTAAAAGTCAGGCTTCCATCTTCCTCTCCTCTATTTTAAGTAAAACAACAGCAAGAAAGAAGCTATTGACATTTCAAAACCTAACCACTTTATGATCACATATGCTTTTATGGAGCAAAATCTGTCACATCAGATTATGAAGTATACCGTTTCCTCTAGTTGGACCAACAAATGCTATACTGTAATTAAGATGTTGAACAAAGACTGGGAAGGCCCAAGTTAGCTTCCCCACCTCCACCACAGAAATAGACACATTGTTTAGCCCAGGGGTAGGCAACCTCGGCTCTTTTATGACTCATGGACTTCAATTCCCAGAATTCCTGAGCCAGCTATGCTGGGAATTGAAGTCCATGAGTCATAAAAGAGCCAAGGTTGCCTATCCCTGGTTTAGCCCAACCTATCTCACAAGGCTGTGAGCTCAATGGCATTCTGCAGAAAAGAAAATCTATCATTAATAATTATGGAATGGTAAAGTGGAGGAAATATTACAAACTGAGGTCAATTTGTTTAACCTCCACTGACATTGGATTTAAAACCTTGGTGTATGGATTCCCAACACTTGTTTATTATTAATCAGAGTATTTGGCTCCAGTCTTATTTAATACTGCTTTCTTAAAACAACAAAAACACATCTGTTTGTCATTGTCTGCTGCAAATGCATGCATATGTATCATTTGAGTTCCCTTAGAATGCAGCAATTTCAAGGTGGGAGTATTGTTTGTTTTCCTTTATCCGTTCTTATTGAAGGCAAAATTCTCAATTGTTTCCACCTAGTTCTGAATGTTAAAATGGAAACAAAATCCCACCAAAAAGGGGCAAAGAAAACATTGAAAGATCAAATTTCAAATAGTTTGTTATATTGACATACGGGAGATGGAGCTTTGAAGTATGTCTTGATAGACACCAGGTGTCTAAATATCTTGAAATGGACTAGAAATTAAGATGTCATGCTTAAAGCTCAGCTGTTCTAAGCAGGTTTATCAAGCTGGTGAAATGCATGCACCCTTTAATGGTCACATTTGTAATTATAGCAAGAAAATAAAATCACATGCATGCCCAAACCTGGACATAGCAGCATCCTGATGCTATGCATATACAAATGTGATCACCTTTCTAAAAGAGAATTAGCTTGTCTTAGAACTAAAGCCAACATGAAACATGTCCTTCCCAGTCATGGGGGCAGGGAGAACCCAGCCCTCCCCTAACCTACCAGACTGTGTAGACAGCTGCTCACTGCTGCCTTCAGACTGGCTGGCGTCCAAGGAAGGGCCTGGTGGAATGCAGAATCGGGCACCTGCTGCAAATCTGCCTGGAACAGAAGGAAAAAGAACGATGAACGCCGCCTTCCTTAATCCTGGGTGATGGTGTGGCTTCTTCTAATGATATACCATTACTGAAAAGAAAAACAAAGTGCCCCAGAAATGGTCCACACTAGAAATTTCTCAGGAATCTAATTGTAATGCGATACTAGCTGGTCATCATTTTGCCTGGGCAGAAAAAGGATGAAGCTAGATGTGCCACCTCTCAATTATGCTGGGAGTAAAGGGCCATTTCCTGCCTGACATAATATGCTGGTGAAGCCCCAAAGCTGCAAAGCGGATGTGTAGTAACTACAAATCTGGAATTCTGGGGAAAGAAGTGGGAAGGTAGAATAAAAATGTCTTGCTAAGAAGAGGGTGATACAATGCCTACTACTTGTCATCTTAAAATCTCACACATAGGTGAGCATACATGAGTAAGGGCCATGCACAAGAGTACATCTCCTGTAATTACCATTCCTTTCCTCTCTTCATGTGGCAAAACACACATCCGTCATTCCATGCGCTGAATCAGTATATACTAGAGAGAGGCTAAATCAGGATTCTTCTGAGGCTGGTGGAAATTTCATTGCACCTACCAAAGGGGGAAAGTAGTTCCCTGAGTCTTTATACAACTTTCCACAATTCAGTTGGTCAGGGGCTACTACTACAGTCATGTCAAAAGCCCCTACCAAGGCACTTCTGAGTTGAAAGGATTAGCTGGTGACATTGTCACTGCCCAGGGGACATCTGAGGGGGCTACTTTCGTGTCCCTATTATTTTTCCCACTGAAGTCATACCTATTTATCTACTCGCATTTGCATGCTTTAGAACTGCTAATGTGGCAGGAGCAGGAACAAATAGACAGAGCTCATTCCACCACATGGGTTTTGAACCACTGAGCTGTCCACATCTCAATGGTCTTCAGACTAAGTGTCCTCGCCTCATGAGCCACCATGGTCAAGGGCTGAGGAAGCATAAGCCTTCTTGTTGGTTAGTATTCTTTGGGGGAGTATACACACACACACACACACACATACACACACACACACATTGTTTTGGAGGATAAGGCCAGAGGCATCACATCTCTTCATCTACTTATGGAGAAAAAAGACCCTAAAAATACTTAGATCCAGATTGCAAGAATGGGCAACCTATGTTGTTGTTGTTTTTAAATAGGAGGTACTTATTTTGTTGGCTTTAAATCCATTCCAAAACTCCATGGAGCACTAACAAAGAACCAGCAGTACATTTTTCCTCTGAGGAGGGAAATAGATGAAAAAACATATTTCGCCTTCTAAGAGCTACATGGTTCTTTACCTGATTTAATAAATAAATTTAAAAAACCACTACCCTTAGCCCCAAATTACTGGGGGGGGGGGAAACTGGAAAATCCCAGTCTCACTCATGTGTAAGACAACTGTGCAATCAAACAACTATATCATCATCCAACACTCCAGCCTTCTTCCCTTCAAAAATATTTAAGTGCATCCTTTAACTAATTGCCTGCCTATTTACCTTAAGGATGTAACATTGCAATATGAAGCATCACACTTAGTGAACTATGTAACTTTTAGCACTGTTAATAAATACCTTAGTGAGTAATATAAATAATCTTGATTAGGGACCTCAAAAATGCTAAAGCACCATCGGTATCAAATCATAGACTTGTAATACAATATTCTTTTCCCCAAAAGCCTAGGTATTAACTTATTGGATTACATAAAACATTTCACAGAAAAGTAGGATGGTATAAATGCTGGTGGCAAGTCTAACTTAAAAGAAAATCTTCAAAGTATGAACCTAGCTACTCATCTCAACATGATCTAAAGCTTATTTTGTAGATCATGTTTGGGGGTATTTTACCAGAGGTATTCTTCCTATGAGTTTTTACCGTATAATCTTAGGATATTAGAAGTAACATTATCCCGTAATGTTTTGTGTCATCCATTTCCAGCCAGAGCCAATGACTATATTTACATAAATGGCATCCTTCCCCTGCCCTCACATCACATAGGATTTAAAACAGCATTTGATCTCCAAGATAGAAACTCTAATTAACTTCATTTAAAGATTAACTTAATATGATGCCTTATTAAAAGAAAAAAAGCTGTTACGGAAATTGTCAAAGAGTTAAAGCTTTTTCATAAAAGCGCAGCCACAAAATGTTTCCGTTGCAATATACCAAAGGCCAAAAACAAATTACTAAACTCCAGCAAGAGATTAGCAATTTCCAGTTACCCTTGATCTGTTACCTCACATCTTCCACATTGTGCATAAAAGATGTCTCTCTGCTAGAGCAGAGAAAAACTATTTTGTCAGCAGCAGGTCTATTCTCAACCAGAAATGTGTTTACTTTACTAGGTGTACGTATATGCCACTCCAATCATGTCAGAATATAAGTGGCTTGCAGATCTCTAGAATTGGAATACGTTTAAATATCAATAGAATAATATAAACACAACAATATAATATATAACATTCCAAGCACAAAGATTACCACAGTATAATCTCCATTCAAGAGAGATTAAGTCTTGTTCAGTCTCCAAAGACCCCTGAAAAACAAAACAACAAAACAAAATAAAATGGTTTTAGTAAAGACTAAAAGAGTTAAAACCTGACTACTATGGCGGAGTGGGACAGCTGTTCCAATGATGGTGCAGGAACTAAGAAGATTTGATCACAGAGTCCCTTTCAGTGACATTCCCAGAGGTCATAATCTATTGAGAAGAATAAAGGTAGTCCTCAACTTATAACAATTCATTTAGTGACTGTTTAAAGTTACGATGACACTGAAAAATGTGATAAGTCACATGACCAGTTTTCAGCATACCCATGATCATGTGATCAAAATCCAGATGCTTGGCAATTGGTTCGTATTTATGACCATTGCTTCTGTTCCAAGGTCATGTGATCATCTTTTATGACAAGAAAAGTCAATGGGGAAGCCAGATTCACTTAACAAACAGGTTTCTAACTTATCAGCTGCAGTGATTCACTTAACAACCATGGCAAGAAAGATCATAAAGTAGGGAAAAACTCATTTAACAAATGTCTCAGTTAACAACAGAAATTTTGGGCTGATTTGTGGTCATAATTTGAGGACTACCTGTATAGCGAATGTAAGATGAATGTACACAGTTATTAAAGGAAACAAGGAGAATATTTGTAGCCCAGGGTTGAACCCACTGCCACTGAGGCACTACAGCCTCCAAGTCCATCCGCATTAACAGTGACAGGGCAAGCCACTAGAACAGGGGTCTTCAAACTTGGCCCTTTTATGACTTGTGGACTTCAACTCCCAGAATTCTTCAGCCAGTGAGCCTGGCTGAGGAATTCTGGGAGTTGAAGTCCACAAGTCATAAAAGGGCCAAGTTTGAAGACCCCTGCACTAGAACATAAACTGAGAGCAAACCCCACTCCTTACTAGCACTGATGATTTTACCTAGTTTTGGGTAATGAAACATCTGAAAGAAAACAACTAAGCTCAGAGAGCACCAAGGACCTCTCAAACAAGACGGAGAAAGAAGTGTTGAATATTTCTGGATTCAAACCCAGCTAAGTATATTTCCTTTTATTCCAAAATATCTGCATTCTGAAGTGTCAGAGAAATCCATGTGTGTTGCTAGAAAAGGGACCAAAGACGCATTTTGCTGGCTGTACAAGAAACCTTTTGAGCAACTGCTTTGTTTCAGAGTTGTAACTTAACACCAACTATGCATTTTGTATTTGTAGAATTAGTTTGACAAGTCTGTATTAAAGCAAGGTTCACAAGTGAAGATAAAATGATTATTTAGAATTAACATTCCTGTCTTCCTTCCCTCCAGGAGTTCAAGGCAATGAATATGTTCTCTCTTTTCTCCTCTTTCCAGATATCCTCCCAACAGTTCTGAGGTTCAGAGACCCAAAATTGCCCAATGAGCGTGAATCAGGGTCTCTTCAGTCCATATTCTCTCTTCATTTCAGGCCACTCATTTTAGCAAAGGCCAAAACAAAGGGAGCAGTCCATGTAACCAGAGGAATGTTGCAAATAAGACTAGTGTGTATGTCCCAGTTTAAGCCCTCAATATTATAGAGCCTTGGTGGAGCAGTGGGCTAATGCCTCCTTAAGTAACACCAGCTGCCTGCAATTAGTGCAGGTTCGTGTCCCACCAGGCTCAAGGTTGACTCAGCCTTCCATCCTTCTGAGGTAGGTAAAATGAGGACCAGATTGTTGGGGCCAATAAGCTGACTTTGTAATAATGCCGCTTGGGGGGGGGGGCGAAAGCCCTAATAAGCAGGCATATACATAGAATGAAGGCTATTGCTAAGCACATTGGTTTGAGCTTAAATTGTAAGCCGCCCTGAGTCTTCGGAGAAGGGCGGGATATAAATGGGATTAAAATAAAAATAAAAATAAATATTAGAAGAGTTGTAGAAGTGGTTTACAATGAATTTTGAAGCAAATTGTTTGGAGGGCTTTCCCAAATTAAAAACATCTGAATTATGTGAAGAAACAGGAAAATAGTAACCTTTATATGGCGTACTGCCACTATGTAAGAATAACTACAAATGAATGAAAGGAAAAAGTACCCCAGATAGGATGTGAAGAAGAATATGGTAAAGTTATAATTAACTTGTATTAAGATTTAGTGTTCGTCTGTATAGAATCCAAGGGCTGATAATGGGCGGTTCCAGGAATAATTCCAGGTCTTTATATCTAGAAGAGCTGAAATTCCATGACAGCAGCAGTGTTCTAAATTTACTTTTCTGATACATGGACCTGATTTGTAGCAGCCATATGTCATGGTTCAGACAGATGAAACTCTTCAAAAGAACTTCGAGGCGTTGTTTACCTTAAAGAATCTTTTATTCAAGAAACAAAGTATCAGCACTACATAGTTAAAGCCAAAAACTGAATTCCCCTCCCCTAGGCACAAAGTAGCAAAGCACAATTCCCTCCTCCAATTAATAGTCATAAATCACATTCCCCAATTAGCTTGAAGCATGCCAGCTCTCCAGCCCGCCAAATTTTTATCAACTCTTGGCGCAATAACCTTGGATTCCCACGGCAGAGTTATTATTGTTATGACTAACTGAACTCTCATCCACATTCCCCTCCCCAGCATCAACTAACTCTAAAAGCGAAAGAGAAAAATGGCTGCATTTCCATCTGTTGTCAAAGCAAGAACATCCAGTGTTAGCAGCATTGACATCATACATGACTAGGGAACACACATGTCAATAGGAAGGTTTTGGTTAACTGATACAGATCCATTGAGTTCTCTAATTTCTAGAGGAAAAGTCAAGAGATGCTAAGACAATTGTTATCATGCACTCATCACTTGTGAAGATCAATCAGTCAAAAAGTAGGGTGAGTGGCTATCTTTTCCTTTTATTTTAAATCTCCCCCCCAAGCTCTAGCCATGGTGCTGAAGAGAAATCCAGCATTCTTTACTCTTTAGAATATGTGACTCTGTTCAGTTGTTTGCCAAAATCAAATTATTTCAGTGGAGTGGCCCTCATCAATTAGAATCGGTGACCTTCTGGAGCTGAAATGAGTTGAACTTTACATAAGCAAAAGCTTTAATCTCTGACATCTGAAAAAAAAAAGGCAAAGACATCAGATATGGGGGCAAGAATCCATATTCTTCATATTCTAAATTTTTCAGTGAAGCAGCTGAAAAGAGCTTACAGACCAAACCATAGTTTGTTGTAATGTAATGTAATCTAATATATTTCTGTCCTCTCATTTCTATTTTTTGGATATGGACTCTTGTCATTCCAAATGTCCTTACTCCCAAAATATTGTGCACCCTGAGTTACTGAATATTTCACAACTTTTCTTTTGGCTCAGTGAAGTAGAAACTAGCCAGGATTCCACAATGTTCCTCAGGCCTGCAGGCATGACAGCTTCTTTTCAGCCTTTTGTTTTGTTTTAGACCCAGATAAATTAATATGAGCAAATAGTTTCCAAAGTTTAGACCTGTGGAAGAAGAGCCTCTCTTGAGATAGTCATGCTCTAACCCAGGCATGTCAAACTCCTGGCCCGCGGGCCAGATGCATCATGCTGAAACCACACCCATCCCATTGCTGGCGATGGAGGAAAAGTCGTGCGATGTCATGTGACCTTGCGGCTTTGACATGCCTGCTCTAACCTCAAGTCCAAATTGAAATAATTCATTAAATGTATATAATAGGGGATTGCAAGAGAACATGAGATTAGTACTTGGAAATACTCTAAACAGTGAAAATTGCCCCCTTTTCACATTTCTTCTAAGTCCGTTAAAAAAATAGAAGACTCAAGCCTCCTTGGGGAAACAGTAGGTGAGTTGCCCATTTGTGTCTAAGATTAAGTCCCATAAGCTTGACAAGAATTTATTTTCCTAACTACTCACGATACAAATGAAATCTGAATTCTATCTCATATTGTTAGGTTATGAGCAATTCATACTAACAGTGAAATATTAAATAGTCCTCTTCTCTAATATCTGGTTCACCATATTCATGTCTAACAGTCAATGATCTAAGATGGAATATATTACAAAGGTATAAAACAAGCTAATTGGAAAAGATGCTGGGGATTAAGGCATTTCAAAGCCTCTTTGCCAATCCTGTTTAGCTTTACCAAAACCCATGAGATTTCCACTTTAGAACCACCACTATAATGGAAGAACCATGCTTCAAAATTGTGCCAGGTCACATGCAAACCATATTCAGAGGTTTATGCCTCCTTTTTAGTTGAATGAATTGAACAAATTAGCTAATTAGCTTTCATTAGTTTTATACTAGGTAAGTGCAAGCCTAAATGAAGTTAGGACCGTGGAACAGCAAAGAACCAGGTCTTGTACCAGAGGTGTTATAAACTAATTGTGTTTCATGGTTATTGTTCTCTGGTGGCAGATAAATCTGAATGGAAATATTGTGCTCATGTGCTGGAAAGCTGTACGTAGCCGTACTGCAGACTTTTGTCTTTGTTCCACCTAGGGTGGAACATTCAAAGATGTAACTAGGAAGGAGGAAGGGAGAAAAGTATTTTAATAAAACTCTGATTAAGCAGTCAATTTAGCAAAAGGCCATCCATAAAAAAAATAGCTTCTCTAATGGCCCTATGTGTTATGTCAGAACTGGATAATAGAATCTATATCTGCAAGAGCTATAAAATAGAGTCGGTGAATGCCTGATAATATGTGTTATATGTTTAATTAGCCAGACTAATCAATTGAGCCAAAAAGAAATATAGCCTAACATAAAGCTTGGCCTGTATTCTTGCATTGCTAACCATTGCTTGGGCTTAGTTTCATATTCCCACAATACTCTGGTAGTTCCAAAGTCCACCCCATCCCACCCCTTAAACGGTAGCGTCAAGGAGGGATCTGTGCAGGGTTTGTCCCTGATGATTTACAACATCCTTGCCCAATGTGATTGATTGAGTGCCATCAGATCATTCTCAACTCCCAGTGACCCCCTAGATAGATATTATCCCATTATGATCTATCTCTAATCAAGTCTTTCAGGTCTTCATAATCATAATCATAATCATAATAGTAAAGTTGGAAGGGACCTTGGAGGTCATCTAGTCCAACCCCTGCTCGGGCAGGAAACCCTATACCGTTTCAGAGAAATGGCTGTCCAGCCTCTTCTTAAAAACTTCCAGTGTTGGAGCATTCACTGCTTCTGGAGGCAGGTTGTTCCACTGGTTAATTGTTCTAACTGTCAGGAAGTTTCTCCTTAGTTCTAGGTTGCTTCTCTCCTTGACTAGTTTCCATCCGTTGCTTCTTGTCCTGCCTTTGGGTGCTTTGGAGAATAGCTTGAGTCCCTCCTCTTTGTGGCAGCCGCTGAGATATTGGAACACTAGTACAACCATCACCTCTGTAACTGAGCCCACCCACCGCCTCTTGGAGCCTTCTGAATGCAGACTACAGCCCCTATTATTTAAGGACAGTGGGACAGTGCTGGCTATAAATAATGGATATTGCAGTTTTACATGCCCATAGGAAATATTATTGGGAAAGGCTAATTATAAATCTTTATTTTCTGATAGCAGAAAGTTGCTGTGTTCACCCTTGCTTATGCAAAAGTAAGTGTCATACAGTTCAGTGGGACCTAATTCTGGATGAATGCAGTTCATCTCAAAGAAAGTAAAATTTTGGCCTGTTTCTGAGAATCCATGAGTACGTGAAAATATACAGGTAAACCTTACTTAACAACCACAATTGGGACTAGCAACTCTGTTGCTAAGCAATATAGTCACTTTATCTTCATGGACTTACAACCTCACTTCTGCTGCAATTGTTAAATGAACCATTCACAGTCATTAAGTGAGATGCCATATGTCCATGACTTACAATTTTACTTCTACTGTAACTTCTCCATTGATTCTGTTGGAAGCCGACTGTGAACATACTTCTGGTCCTCATGTTTATAAACCAATGTAGGAAAACATGCAGTTAATACTTTCTAGAAATTTTTTTAAAAAATGGCTGGGGGTCACAGACATATCTTGTAATTTACTAAATGCAAGACATCAGTTCATATATAAAGCACAGGTACATGGATATACTGAATACATTCTATGCCGGGGGTCCCCAACTCCCAATCCGTGGACTGGCACCAGTCTGTAGCATGCCAGCAACCAGCCCATGCAAATAGGCGAAGCCCCATCCGTGGGTTGCAGGCAACATGTAAAACCATGCCCCCTCCCCAGTCTGCAGAAAAATCTTTCTGCATGGAACCGGTCCCTGGTGCCCAAAATTTTGGAGGCCACTGTTCTATGCCACAGTTCAAATAATGTGCTAATAGCCTCACCAAATATTCATGTACTTGAGTTCAGGCAAGGCAGCCATGAAGTGAAGAATAAGAATTGCCTAAAATTAAGGTAGTGGACATTATGTCCAGCAAGAGAAATGTAACCATCTCTCTTCAGCTCAAAAGTGGTTTTTCTGCCACTAAGTGGGTCCAGATGTTAAAATATTCAACAGTGTTGCTTTCTCTGTATCCACCATAGCTGCTGCTGGAGTTTAAAATATTTACTTCCCTTGATGCTCAATTCCAGATTGAAACATTAAATATTTATAACTTTGGTCATCTCCATCCATTTGCCCACATTTTGAAAATATTTTTAGCTTTTTAGAAAATAATTGTTTTCCAGATATGGGAAGGGACTTCTCATTGGTTCAAGAAAATGTGTCTATAGAAAAGGGGAATATATAAATTTGTTAACTCTCTCTGGAGGGAATTAACGCAGTCACAGACTGATCAACTCTCCTGACTGTAAAAAAAAGGGTGTTATTTTCATTTTCATTTATTTTTCCTTATCCTGCACTAAGAACTTGGAAATTATATATGGAATTGAGAAGGGTGAGATTGGGCTGTCATGATTTTGCACTGTAGCTTCTTGCTACTCGTGTAAGGCAGCCAGCAAGAATCACCAATGGACTAGTACACCACTGAAGTCCAAAGACTCACAAATATATTCTTTGGCTTAATAGAGAAAGAACTGAGAGTCAAGTAAGAGGTTCTCCCATTTTAACCTAATTGATTGAAAGAATTGTGTTGTTTTTCCTTGATTTTCATGCTAACATAGAATGTTGCACTATTTTGTCTCAGGTTTGTGATAAAGATTACTTATTTGGATAGTTCATTTTCATTGCTACATCAGGCAAAGTCAGCGTTAAGGCAGAGTTAAGAAAAGAAGGGAGAGACAGAAATCACAGGGAGTATTATGAAGATTGTTTGAGGTGATCACAAAAAGTTTCTTCATCCCAAACTCCTAAAGGTACATAATCCAGAATAACAGAGACAAGAATGGACATGGGATGTTTCAATATTGCCTACTCAGGGCTATTTGGCTGAAAGGGTCATTAATTCAGAAAGGTTTTGATTAATTTCTATGGAGATTCTCAGTCACCCAGGTCATAGTCTCTTAATTCAGACTGAAAGATTTGGACATGATGAACCAAGTAAGGTATCAACTAATATTCAGAAGACTAGTGGACCAGAGGAATGCTGTGGATATAATTTACTTGGACTTCAGTAAGGCATTTGATAAAGTAGATTACAACCTACTACTTGATAAGATAAAAAATGTTGGTTAGATAGCATCACCACCAGATGGATTCGTAGCTGGCTGACAGGCCATACTCAGCGTGTGCTCCTCAATGGAACTGCATCTACATGGAAGGAAGTGTGTAGTGGGGTGCCCCAGGGCTCTGTTCTGGGCCCAGTGCTCTTCAACATCTTCATCAACGATTTGGATGAGGGGATAGATGGGGAACTCATCAAATTTGCAGACAACACCAAGATGGCAGGAATAGCCAACACTCCAGAAGATAGGCTTAAGATACAGAAGGATCTTGACAGACTTGAACATTGGGCACTATCTAACAAAATGAAATTCAATGGTGAAAAAAGGAAGGAAGGTTCTACATTTAGGTAAGAAAAACCAAATGAACAGGTATAGTATCAATAGTTGCTCAATAGTAGTAACTGTGAGAGGGATCTTGGAGTCCTACTGGACAGTCACTTAAATATGAGCCAGCAGTGTGCTGCAGCTGCCAAAAAAGCCAACACAGTGCTAGGCTGCATTAACAGAGGGATAGAATCAAGATCACATGAAGTGTTAATACCACTTTACAATGCCTTGGTAAGGCCACACTTGGAATACTGCATCCAGTTTTGGTCACCACGATGTAAAAAAGATGTTGAGACTCTAGAAAGAGTACAGAGAAGAGCAACAAAGATGATCAGAAGACTGGAAGCTAAAACTTATAAGGAACGGTTGCTGGAATTGGGTATATCTAGTTTAATGAAGAGAAGGATGAGGGGGGACATGATAGCAGTGTTCCAATATCTCAGGGGCTTCCACAAAGGGGAGGGACTCAAGCTATTCTCCAAAGCACCTGAAGGCAGGACAGCAAGCAACAGATGTAAACTAACCAAGGAGAGAAGCAACCTAGAACTAAGGAGAAATTGCTAACAGTTAGAACAATTAACCAGTGGAACAACCTGCCTCCAGAAGCTGTGAATGTTCCAACACTGGAAGTTTTTAAGAAGAGACTGGGCAGCCATTTGTCTGAAATGGTATAGGATTTCCTGCCTGAGCAGGGGGTTGGACTAGATAACCTCCAAGGTCCCTTCCAACTTTATTATTATTATAAAACTTTTATTCATTAAACATGAACCTCAGTCAACTGAACATTCAAATTGACTGGCACTAATGGTTGACACGGATTGCTGCCAGCATCCTAAGTATCAACCAGGTATCTCCTTAAAATGTAAGATGTTCTGAGTAGCACAGTTTTTTGTACCTTTGCTGGAGTTATTGCAGGAAGCTGCAATTTCTTGATGTATTTTGCAAAGTTTTTGGATGTAGTTCCCAGTGCCCCGATGACAATGGGTATCACTGTTACACGTTTCATCCATAATCGCGCAGTTTCGATGGCCAGGTCGTGATATTTTGAAATTTTTTCCAGTTCTTTTTCTTCGACTCTGGCATCTCCTGGTACAGCGATATCAATCAGCTATATGCTTCGGTTCTCTATGACTGCGATATCTGGCGTGTTGTGTTCCAAATGATGATCTGTCTGTATTCAGAAGTCTCACAAGATCTTCACCTTCTCATTCTCGACAACTTTTTCCACCCTATGTTCCCATGATTTTTCGGACACAGGCAAGTCATATTTTTTACACAATGCCCAGTGGATTAGTTTAGCAACTCGGTAATGTCTAGCTTTGTAATCAGTTTGGGCAATTTTGCTGCACTCACATATTAAATGTGAAACAGATTCAACTTTGTCGTTGAAAAGTCGGCAATTTGGATTGTCAGTAGATTTTTGTATCTTCGCTTTCGTGGCATTAGTTTATAGTGCTTGTTCTTGAGAAGCCAGTATTAAGCCTTCTGTTTCTTTCTTGATGGTTCCCATCTTAAGCCATGCCCATATGAGGTTGTTATCACATTTTCCTTCAATGTTTTTCAAATGCTGTCCATGCAAAGCTTTGGTTTTCCATCTATTTAATCTGTCATTCAGCTGTTTTTCCTTATATTCTGCCTTTGTTTCTGTTATTTTTATAATGCTCTCTGTTTTCACAGCCTGCAGCAATTTTTCTGTACTTTGATTTACATAGTCATTCAAACTTCGTGTTTCTTCTTCTACAGTTTGGTGGATTTGCAGTATCCCTCTGCCCACTATTCTTCTTGGCAGATACAACCTGTCGATGTCACTTTGTGGATGTAGAATTATTATTATTATTATTATTATTATTATTATTATTATTATTATTATTATTATTATTATTATTATTATTATTATTATTATTATTATTATTATTATTATTATTACTGATGGCTCAAATATAGGGATGACCTAAGATCATCCAAACCCCCCCCCCAAAAAAAACCCCCTGTACAGTCAGTGATTATTTATGGAAGCTGAAATATATTGCATAATTAAATTAATTATGGATTCCTTACTGTATACTGCATTTATTAAGTCTGCAGATCTGAGCTGCAAATAATGGGACAACTGTTAGGGTAGATGGCAGTAATTAGTCATCATGATTTTTGCAGTCCAAGTCTGCTAGGTTTAGTAATGATAGCCACCAACCTGGATGACTTTATTTTAAAGGAGATTACACAAATATACTCAGATTATAGAGTTTAAAGTCTTCATGATTACCAACCACATGTTTTTGGATAAAAGCTGCTAGGATATAGTCAGTTAGAGACTGATTGCCTAATATCAAATCTTGTTTGAGGACTAACAGCTTCTGGGTTGTTATGGAAAAACTTTGCTCTGACTGCCTCATTCCCCAAAGTAAAAGAGCTCAGCTGAAAGGTAGTGTAAATGAATTGTTCAAATGTACCTCACTGAAAAATCCTATCGACAGCTGAATAAACTTGTGGTCCTCATTCCACCATGTCCTTGTGTTGATTTCTTTCTTCACACCTGTATGTGATTATATGGATGGGGCAGCCAAATTCCATCTCGGCTTGCTGCATCCCATTTTGGGTGTTATGATATGAAGCACATATTCAGAATGCCAGTCACACGTATCTCTAAATTAATACCAGTGTAAAGCATGGAGAAAGAGGTTGATATGGCTGCAGGCTCATTTTCTTTCATTGCTCAGCCAGGCCTCCAAGGTCACGGTGGAATGATAACACACTCTTCCATGGACTTGATGGTTTTTATCATTATGATGGGTATTTATACTGGAAAGTGCTGGCATGTTCCCCAGGGCAAAGTGCCCTTTTGCTACCTCAGAAAGTTGGATCCATATGGAGGGGGGTTAAATATTTACCAGAAAGTCATGTTGTTTTCCATCAAACAGGAGATCTTCCGTCAAGGCTGTTTGAATCTTTGTGCCTTAATGCCTATTTGGTTCTCTTGGGAGAGGCGTTGAGTGGACTGCCTGAAGCCAAACTCTGATAGAGAAAAAGCACATTGTATTCTTTCTCTGCTGCCTTTTATTGTCTGTTCATCAGATCTGTGAGCCCCACCATAAAACAGACTCATCTAAACGCAGCTTTCTGGGAGGAATCAGACACACTCTTTATTCTTGTGTTTATGTGCCTTGCCATTCAAGAAAGAGATCTTAGAGAGCCAGCCAGAAAACATCTCCTTCATGCACTGAAGCTGTCAGAGAAAAAGAACAGGCAAAAGCTTGTTGGGAACTATTAAGAAAACAACTTGTAAAGTAAAACCAGAACACAGCCTAATTCCCCTATGCAAACCCATATTACAGCACACTTTTTGGCAGGTCTGTATATATTCTCAGTCATCTCATAGTTTGAAAAGGGCCATGTTTCTCAAAATTAAACAAGCACGAGGAGCTATAATATGGCCATTTTGATAACAGCAAAATGATTAGGACAAAGGCAGACAAGTGCAAGTACAATATCCATTGAGTCAAGGGCCTCACCAGACTCACACCAGAGTGTGTGGGGCCAGGGCTGTTTTCAGAAGAGGTTCATGAGTTTTAAAGGGGGAGATACTATAGGCATCCTTAAACAACTGTAAATTTGTAAAATCTCTACATGGGGCTGCCCTTGAAGACCACTCGGAGGCTTCAACTGGTGCAGAATGCGGCCGCGCGAGTTGTAATGGGGGTCTCCCGATACTCCCATGTAACACCTCTACTCCGCGAGCTGCATTGGCTTCCGGTTGCCCTCCGGGTGAAATTCAAGGTGCTGGTTATCACCTATAAAGCCCTACATGGCCTGGGTCCGGGGTATTTGAGGGAACACCTGCTGCCGGCATCAAATGCCCTTCGCCCAGTGCGCTCCCACAGGGAGGGTCTGCTCAGGGTCCCACCGGTAAGAGATTGCCGGCGGGTGACACCCAGGGATAGGGCCTTCTCAGTGGGGGTGCCTGCCCTCTGGAACCAGTTGCCAGTGGAGCTGAGGACTGCCCCCGACCTCCGATCATTCCGCCGGGGCCTGAAGACCTGGCTCTTTGAGCTCTCGGGCCCAGGCTGAGGAGAAATTTATTTTAATTGGGGTTTTTAATTGTACAGGGTTGGTTTAATCTTTTTTAAATTGGTTTTTTAACTTTTGTATGGTTGATTTTTAATTCCCTGTAAACCGCCCTGAGTCCTCAGGGAAAGGGCGGTATATAAATGCAATAAATAAATAAATAAAAATAAATAAATAAAGGCACCTATTCTTTCAGCCCCTTATCCTTAGGACAAAAGGCCCATTTTTGGACCTCACTCATTTAGGAAGGTGGCTTTGAAGCAATACCTTGAATATTCAATTTAGAGCTCTGTTTTAAAGATTAAGAGAGTTCAGATGAGCTAATTTGATCATCTGAAGACTGCAAGTCACAAATGTATTCTTGTTTAAGCCCTTCAGATAAGCCAAAGAAGCCATCCATGTTGTTGAGTGTTATAATGAAGGAAGATATATTTGAATCTGTAGCGTCCTGTGAGGACAAGAATGATGAAACCAGTCCTGAAGAAGGGACCTACACAAGGCATTGGCTGCTGAGTAGCCAAGACTATGATTCATAGCAAAATTAAAACAATATAAGAAAACAGAGAACATGCCCAACATCTCTGGAGGATTCCGGGTAGGGAAAGTTTGTAATAAATTCTCCAGTTACATAACATGGTTATTATTTAGTATTTACACAGTATATAATATGATGCTCTAGAAGATAATCTGTATTCCACACTATCTTCTTTTAATACCTGCAAACTAACAAACTGCTCCCCTTGACGAAAGTACTGAATGGCATTTTCCTTCCACTGTGCAAAATGAATGAAGAGATATAAGTTCCTGATTTTACAGGGGTGAACAACTGCACCTGGACAAAAACCTGATTTTTACCTGCTACTTATATTGTGGGACAGATGATACCAAGAGGTGGATGCTCAGGAAGATGTCCTGTCTTATGCCGCTCTCCAATAATCTTTCTTTCTTCCCATGACACTGAATGAGAATAGAATACAAAAGAGGAATAGTAGCCCTGTCCTTCACAAAATGGATGAGGAAATCTTGCAAATAGCAACTAATTCATAGATCAGAAACTGCCAAAGGCTCATCTATGGGTCAAAGAAAAACATCAGATTTTGAAGCAATGACAAAAATGCAAACATTTTGCTCAATATAGTCATAAGCAGTGTCAAAAATCGGTCTAAAGTTTGATCTCTGGGAAAAGCTACATGAATTACTAAATTACCAAACTAAAACTGAAAAATATAACGATTACATAGTCATTAAGCCATTGTCTAAGTAAATTCATGCTATAAGGAAGAGAAAATAACTATCTAAATTCAGAGTTCCTGAATCAAGATCTGAAGAACCCATGGCACTGGGCTATCTTTATAAATGTCACCTATAGCTGGAATATTATTGTTCCATTAGCCCTTTATGTTACATTTTTCTAACAACAGAAAAAGTAAATTCCATGTAAGTCTAAACAAAATGAATGAAATAAACTAGAAAGTGCTTTAAATATTTTATTCATTTAAATATATGTTCTGCCTGACTCCCAATTACATGAATAAAAACATTAAAAACAAGAAAAAAATACAATAATGAATATAAAAGAATAAAAAATGGCAAGGATAACAAATGGACAAGAAAACAAAAAATGAACCAAAATAATCCAACCAGGACTTCACTTATCTTAATGTCTCAGTCAGATTCATGTAAGTGTTACCTGAATGGTTCCATTTAAGCATTTATAATTGCACTAAAAATGTTCTATCTTTCATTATTATGCATTTATTTATCTTTCTTTCTTCCCATGGCATTGAATCAGATTGGGATACAAAAGGGGAATAGTAGCCCTGACCTTCACAAAATGGATGAGAAAATCTTGCAAATAGCAACTAATTCATAGATCAGAGTCACAGTCACATTCATGCATTTATGGAGAATATAGAAATAATTTTGTAATATATTTCTTGATTTGCCAAGAACTGTAATCATCACCATCATCATCACATTCAATAGGTCTGATACTGATGTTCTTCTCCAATATTTCACTTCTTTCGTTGCTTAAATGTAAGTAGGAATCCAAAACAAAACCAGTGATTCAGAAGTTTCAAAAACCACATTCGATGTGAAAAGGATGTAAAAGACATCATGTTCTTTTACATCAGAAGAATTCATTCAATCGTGGTCTCTTCCGCTACTTTGCCTTTCTTTTGTCATTGTTGACCACTAGAGGGCACTTCAAACTCAGCAATGATTCATCTCCAAAAAGTAAGTTACCATTGCCAAAATATTTAGCCTATTTTCAGAGTTGAAAAAATCTTCAAAGAATATTTTTTGTCAGACCCAGGGAAATGAAATCATATTAATGACAATGTTGATGACAAAAAGTGATTAAACATGGAATGTTAAATATGAATGGCTAGAAAGCCTCTAAGGAAGTAATTCATGAAAAAATGCCTATATATTTCCAATCTCATTTATTTTACAATATATTTAATTACACAACAGGCTGTAATGGCCAAAACTCTCAGATGGAGCCTTGGGATATCCTAGTGAAGAAAGATAGTGGCAAAGCTTTGTGAGCCATCATAAACTGAGTGGGAACTGATGGAATGCCCAGAATACAGCATGGTGGTTAAGAATCAGTTAAAAATGGCCTTCTCATCTGAGTTTTATAGCTATTCTAAGCAGTGCCCAACAGATATATTAGTCAAAGGGAAGTTGTATTGCAGTCACCAAGTATTTTTAAAATGCCTTTAGAAGGGATTTCTGGATGAATTTGACCATTTTTAGAGAAACTGATTCAAATGAAGCTCAGAGTTCAGCTAGAGGAGTCCCCTAATAATTATGTAAAATTGCAAAAGGGTTTGCCCTTGTCAGCCTTGTACATCAGTGGCATTGTGTCTGGGAATGGGGAAAAGGTGCTCTGAGGCAACAAATGCTGCTTTAGAAACTGCCTTTTGCTTGACAAAGTCTGCTTCTTACCAAAGGGGAAGTCATGACTTCCCTCCTCCTGAAATCCAGTTGTAGCTCCAACATACATACATTTTTAAAAGGGGCAGGGGTTTGATCATGAAGGCATCCATCTTGACTTTTTTTGACCCTCCTTGCAAATACCACTGCTTCTGGAGTAATAAAAAAATAGTCAAACATTGCAGGTAGACAATGGGCCTGAGGTTACCAGGCCCCAAATGAATCCAACTCTCAGCAACAAGATTTGTTTGTTTGTTTGTTATTAGATTATTTTCATCCCACCTTTATTACTTTTTTATAAGTAACTCAAGGCAGTCAATAAGTAACTCCTTCCTCATCCTAATTTCCCCACAACAGTAATCTTGTGAGGTGGACTGGACTGAGGCAGAGTGACTGGTTCAAAGTCACCCAGCTAGCTTTCATGCCTGTGACAGGACTAAAACTCAGGCTCCTGGTTTCTAGGTCAATACGTGAACCACTACAGCAAACTAATAAAGATGGCAGAGATGGCAGCCACCATGTTTTGTTATGTACTTTGTTATGTACTAAAGCATTTGTAAAGTATCTGTCTCAAAGGAATACTGAGACGGAGCATCCAGCCCCACCAAGGATTATCAGGGAACTGTTGGCAGAGAAATCAAAACTCATTCAGAACAAATGATGTTAGAAGACAAGTCCAACTAATGATGGCAGAGCATCACATGTTAGTAATATAGGCCAAGCATAGAGCCCCTTCTTGAGTGAAATGCCTGATTTAGAAATATGGATATTAATTGAATTAATTAATTAATTGGTTAATGGGTTTGCCTCAATCCTTCCAAGTACTCCTTTTTTTGCACTTCAAATGGGCTAGAACTTGAAATTCCCCAATTCCCAGTCTATACTATTTCCCATCATATTGGCTAACATATACAGGAATTAAAGTTTCAGTGAATCTAAAGAACCTTCAGGAAGAGAACATATTATTTCTTTTTAGCTCCTCTAACTATAGAGAATTAGAGAGAGGCCTATCCTGCATTCCTTGCTCTTCTGTTGACTGGGAAGCTCTATTTCCTCAAATTCAGTTTGTTAATTTTTCTGCAGACTCAAGGTCTTGGACCCTAAAACTGGGACCTTTGGGTACAAATGAGAGAAAGCAGTGAGTGTCTAAGTCAGACATGTCAAACTCGTGACATCACGTGACGTCACGCAACGTATCGGGACGGTTTTACCATTGCCGGCAATGGGGTGGGCGTAACTTCCATGTGACGCATCCAGCCTGCGGGCCAGCAGTTTGACACCCCTGGGCTTAAGTAGTTGACTAGACATGAGTTTAAAGGAATATTCATGCCAAAGTTGATCCCTTCCTCACTCTGACTTTGTATACATGTGAGTTAATGTCCCTGAATCTTATGTGCTATATCTGTCTATGGAGATTCTGTCATCCAGTTCATGTTTGTCCCATGAAAAAGCACCTTTGAAATATGTGCAACATTCATACATGTATGAAAAAAGGGGGAGAAAGCTTGTTGTAAAGTATTGAGTCATAGAACTCATTTCCTGGATGGGTACATCAATTAGTTATCTCTCTATAACAGATCATCTGAATTCTAGATAAGCACAAGGATTTCTTGAGAGGACAATTTTATAACAGTACTGAGGCATACCCAGTTCTGACTGAGGTACATATAGTCTGTCACAAATACGAATCTGTAATAAAAACATATTTTCCCCACAATCCTTAATCTTTTGGATCACTTAACTGCAATATAATGAGGTGAGATGACTCACACCCTGGACGGTATCTCTTTACTCTCCTGTAGGAGATACAGGAGTATAGCCAGCCATACCAACAGGCTGAAGAACAGCTTTTATCCATGGGCTGTTAGGCTTTTGAACAGGAAATAATTTTATAAACTTTATGCATGATTGACTTGTGAGGCCGGTGTGTTGTGCAATTAGCTCACATGGTGTAATAAGATGGAGGGTTTGTTGTCACTGTGAGTTGGGGATGGGGGCACGAAGGGAGGCTCAGCCAATCTCAATGTATACATGGTTGTACTTTGACAATAAAGGTTCATTCATTCATATTGCAGATAATTTCATTTTATCAGGAAGGCTGACAGCTTTTTTACCCAATAGATTGATATATGGAACAGTGAAAATCAGAAGCTAGATATATTTAGATACATTAAGTTAGAATCCATATTTTGTAAATATCAATTAGCAGCTCTCAAAATGGGTGGGTAGAGAAATTTGTATTCTTTTTTTAACATGAATTTATTCAACTGTAGTTTCCTGAACCTATATGCCAACTATATTTTGATATCTTAGATTTTATGAATTTTCTAATGTAATTCATGCAGGGAAAAGTGCAAAGCAGTTTGGTATACATTAGAAAACTGTGAGGGAAAAACTGCTTGTTTAAAAATGTATATTGGGAAAACAGCATACAACTACATACATTAAGGAAAACGTTTGCACATTTTCATTCAAACCTTTATGTGAAAAAGGAGCACAAAGGACTAAGATGAGGAAAAAAGATAAAAACATAGAAGAGGAACTTGAAAGTACTTCTATGCACTTTGTGCCACCTCTGTCAGTTTTACCCCAAAGTAGGTCATCAATTTCTAAACTTATTATACGTAAGCTATTTTGAGATGCTACAATTATAAAACCTGGCTTTGTGATTTATTTATTTATTTCAATGCCTCTCCTGTTCAACATCTATATGAAGCCTCTGGGTGAGATCATTCGTGGTTTTGGAGTTGGGTATCATCAGTATGCTGATGATACCCAGCTTTTCATTTCAACCCCAAACCACCCCAGCGATGCCCTCGATGTGATGTCCCATTGCCTGGAGGCGGTACGGGTCTGGATGGGGAGGAACAGGCTTCGGCTCAACCCTGACAAGACTGAGTGGCTGTACGTGCCGGTATCTCGGGAAATTCAGATTATTCCATCTCTTACTATGGGGGGTGAGTTATTACCCCCCGTAGATAGGGCTCACAACTTGGGGGTCCTCCTAGATTCACAGCTCTCCTTAGAAGATCATATAGGAGCTGTGACTAGGGGGGGCTTTGCCCAGGTTCGCCTGGTGCGCCAGTTGCGGCCCTATCTGGACCGGGATGCCTTGCATACAGTCACTCATGCGCTCGTGACCTCTCGTTTGGACTACTGCAATGCTCTCTACATGGGGCTGCCCTTGAGGACCACTCAGAGGCTTCAACTGGTGCAGAATGCAGCCGTGCGAGTTGTGTTGGGGGTCTCCTGATACTCCCATGTTACACCTCTGCTCCGCGAGCTGCATTGGCTGCCGGTAGCTCTCCAGGTGAGATTCAAGGTGCTGGTGATGACCTATAAAGCCCTACATGGCATGGGTCCGGATTACCTACGGCAGCACCTGCTGCCGGCGTCAACGTCCCTCCGTCCAGTGCGCTCCCACAGAGAGGGCCTCCTCAGGGTGCCTCTGATCAGAGAATGTCGACTGGTGGCCCCCAGGGGGAGGGCGTTCTCTGTGGGCACGCCAGACCTGTGGAACCGCTTGCCGGTTGAGCTCCGGATGGCCCCCGACCTTCGCTCCTTCCGACGCGATCTAAAAACCTATTTATTTGAACAAGCCGGCCTGGTCTGATGGGTTCGGGGTTTGGGTTTTAACTTGGTTTTTAATTATTGTATTATATCGGGCATAATTATTTAATTCTTTTAACTTTTGTACTTTGTATTTTGATATTTATTGCCCTGTACACCGCCCTGAGTCCTTCGAGTGAAGGGCGGTATAAAAAATTAATAAATTTAATAAATTTAATTTAATAATTGCTGACTCCAACAGACTCTGCGTGGTTTACAAAATCTAATACAAAACAAAATAGTTAAAAATATAGACAAAACAAAAGAGTCTGGATTAAAACAGCCACTGAAAGACAGCATAACATTAACTCCAGGCCTGGGACCAAAGCTAAATTTTAAGGCTTTTCAGAACCCCAGGAGAAAGGAAGCCATCCATATTTCTTGGGGGGATCTATTCCAGATAATGATTGTGATGATGTGCCTTAAAAATAAAGTTGGAGCTACGGATGCTGAAAGTGCCATTCGGACAAAACACGCTTGTAAATCATGATTCTGAGAAATTTAATTTTCTATTTCTAATCCAACCATTCTCTCACATTTCAAAGTTATGACCAGTTTGGTCTCATTTTTTTTAACCTGTGTGGTGTATTCATTTGAGTATATAACTATGATCAAGTTTCAGAATGATATTTTTTTAAGAAACAGTGGAGAGCACTTCCATACTTTCTTTCCCTAAATCCAATTTAGATCCACATTGTCCTTACTGTAGCCAGCCTTGCAACACCAGATTAATTGATCCAACTGACTAATAGGGAAGTGTAAAAATGATATTCAATCGATGTTCCACCCCAAGTGTGGCAAGTAAGGAATTCATGCATGGAATGTGATACTTTTTAAAAGAGAGAGAGAGAGAGAGAGAGCAACCAGTATGAAGCAGACCTGATACTGTGCTCTCCCTCTGCTCAGTTTAAGGTTACTCCTAGTGGGTTAACAAAATAACTCTATGGGGAGAGTTTAGGAGCCAGGAGCCAGGGTCAGGCAAGAAAGCCCACCAATGGAAAATCATCAGACTTTACATTTTGCTTTGTGAGCCTTTAGCATTCCCAGGTGAAAACTGGCTTCCCAGCAGTTCCTCTTATAATTCAGGGAAAGCTGGAATAGAGGATCAGAGAAAATAGTGTCTCTTCACAGAGGGGTAAAATGGCATCAATGCATGTATTGCAGGTGTCCTCGGATGCTCTTCCAATATCACTGTGGGCAAGATGAATTTAAAACTACAGAACTGCCTGTTCAGTACCTATTCTCTTGAGTTAGGTCTCCTGAAATATGGCTGGTCAAACGTAGTTTGTCTTCAGAAAGACAGTAAAAAAATATTTTTTTCCCATGGGCTCTGAGGTCAGGTTGATTGGAAATCCCATCTGGAATGAGCTATAAATGTTGGTTGCCTGTTAATATCTGGCTAGATTTTTACTGAAATTAAGGAATGTATGATAGCCCTATAAGGGAGGCGGTGGCTCAGTGGGTTAGGACGCTGAGCTTGTCGATCAGAAGGTCGGCAGTTTGGCGGGTCGAATCCCGAGGGCCACTTAACAGAGTGAGCGCCTGTTACTCGTCCCAGCTTCTGCCAACCTAGCAATTCGAAAGCACCTAAAAATGCAAGCAGAAAAATAGGGACCACTATGGTGGGAAGATAACAGTGTTCTGTGTGCCTTTGGCGTCCAGTCATGCCAGCCACATGACCATGGAGATGTCCTCGGACAAGCGCTGGCTCTTTGGCTTTGAAACAGAGATGAGCACCAGCCCCTAGAGTCAGAAACGACTAGCACGCATGTGCGAGGGAACCTTTACCTTTACCTATGATAGCCCTTGGCCCTAACAAAAGAAGATAATGATTTCAATGCAGTGTTAGAATATTCAGGTTTGGAGGCCATGTAATTTAGTAAGTAAGTAAGTAAGTAAGTAAGTAAGTAAGTAAGTAAGTAAGTAAGTAAGTAAATATCCACCAAAATGACAGAATTCCCAGTCTTATCTTAGAAATACTCATATTTACAGTATCTCCAAAAAAAGATATATCTTATGTTGCTATCACAGTGAGGCCCTATTGCACCATACACTAAACTTGTTGCAAAATAATTCTTTAAACAGTGTTTAAAAACTCGCAATCCTCATTTCTATTAAAAAAGGGCACTCATCTTACCACGCTCAGGTACATAAATAAGACTTGCACATCAATACTGTTACCTTGGATTGAGACAATATTTAGATTAGGAAACTAGGTACAAAAATGAAGAGGGCAGGCAAGGGAGGAGAGGAGAGGTAAACACATGCAAATAGGAATTCTGGACACTTCAACTAAGAGTATAATATTGTGACCATTGGGGAATCTTAGGATCTTGCAGCTCCTTTCAATCACTTTAACGTTCATAACTAACTTGTACTCGGATATCACTTCTAAATACATGCCAACACATACAAATACCATAGCAAAATTAGCATACTCACTTTCTTTATGTCCCATCTATATGGAATGCTTTACTTTGTAGTTTATAACAAACACTTTGGGAAACATTATATTCTCAATTAAATATTTAGACATTTTGGCAGTAAGCTGATTTATTTTTAAGCATTTTTAATTGTTTTTTTTTACTCTAGATACTTTCTATGGAAATCAGACCAACTGCAGGGGCACCACATAAGTATCGGAGGTTAGTGCCAACAGGTCAATATCTACTGTGCCTTGAAGTCTGCAGGCAATTAAAAAGTAACCCAATATCCTTCTTTTTTAAAAACAGTTTTTAGGAAAGTAATATTTTTTGTCTGTTAAGGCATCTCTCAAAGTTCTATTTGGCAATCAAACAAAATGTAAGGAATTCCCCAAAGCTATATCAACAAACTGTTCTGTGTGGCAAGAGGATGGCGGGGGTGGGGTGGGGGGAGTGGAATAGGGGCAATGTGTCTGCAACCAAGCTAGATGGGAGATCAAGACTATTTAGAAAATGATTATAGCTTTTCCAAAATGAAAGATAAATCCATCTCTACACATTTAGTACAAAGGCTTTGCAATCACAGGAGTCTTTGATAACTTTTATATCACTATTATTCCCTAAGACACACAGTAGACAATTTTCTCTTCCTTTCATGTTCTCAGTCCATTCATTTCCCAACCTATACATTGTCTCCTGACACAGTGAGACATGTGACAGCTAATCCTACTTACATATGATCACAGGGTAACCTCAATTCTATTCCTCAAACTTTCACAAACTGCCATCTTGGAAAAAAGGCTTATTTTGTCATCTTGAACCAAGAAAAGACTGAAGTTTTTTTAAAATTATTTATTTCAAAGAAGATGATTTCAGCGTAACTTTTCATAAAAGTGGCTATGTTTTATTTCAAGAGGAAGATTAATGGAGAGAAAAGAATAAAGTACAGCTAAATCTAATCATACAGCTGTTTGTAATGTATGTTCAAAAATACTTTCTAATGCACAAATCTCATCAAAAAGCATGTATAAGGAAATACATATTCATTACTATCCTCCACATTGGGGGCACCTGTGTTCCAGCCAACAACAGAACACAACAACTCCTGTGTTCTGTTAGCCTCCTGAAATGTCCACCCTGTTTTAAATTCACTAAACTCTTATTTAGAATTATTGGCTGGGAGGGGGAAGGGATATATTTGTCTCTAATTGGTCTAGTTTTTAAGAGATATGCAGCATTAGATAGCATTAGATATGCACCATTTAACAGATATGCAACAGATATGTGGCACAGTGGTTAGAATGCAGTATTGCAGGCTAACTCTGATGACTTGCCAGGAGTTCGATCCTGACCGGCTCAAGGTTGACTCAGCCTTCCATCCTTCCGAGGTCGGTAAAATGGGGACCCAGATTGTTGGGGGCAATATGCTGACTCTGTAAAACTGCTCAGAGAGGGCTGTAAAGCACTGTGAAGCGGTATATAAATCAAAGTGCTATTACTATTAGTAGGGATCCTAAATCTATAAGCAGTTAGAAGATAATGTGTCAAAGCAAGAATATCCAAAGTTCTTTGAAGAGTTTCATCTGTCGGAACCATGACATAATGTTTTTTAAAAAATAATTTGATATTCGGTAATTTTCTGTAGCCTCTTTCAGTGACCAGGCAGGAATCTTTCTTCTGGTCAATTAAAAAGAATAAGAAAATATCCAAAATAATCTATCATGCTTCTAATCCCAGAAATGACTTCTTAGTTTGACAGTCATACATCCTTTCCATGTTCCCTCTTTAGACTCCTATTTAACCCTTATTTATCTCTACACCATTGTGGTTAAAATAACTACATTTGTCTTCTCATGTATCCACATCACTCATCAACAGTCTCTTCAGATTCTTTTCCACTTGCATTCAACACAAACTCTTTGTTCTTTTCTTTAAGGCTCTCAACATGTTGCCCCTACCTATATAAAGATGTACTTTTGTTCTCCATTCTTTCTCATCTTGAACCCCTATAGGAAGTAGCAGCAGCTGCTGCTTTCTTCTCCTCTTCCTCTCATCGTCCCTTTCTTTCTTTTTATTCTGGAACCCTTCTGCCCACCTTTCACTCAGCAACCTCAATGTCATTAATTCATTTGAAGCCATTGAGACTGACTTCACTGGGCCTGTAACCTATAAAAAGGGGCACAAGCCAAACTGTTAGGTCCTGATCCCTTGAATGTAGGAAATTCTATAATAATTGATGCTTCAGTACAGCATACTTTGTGGCATTGATTGTCATTTGAAGGATTGAAAAGGGCCTGTGCTTCAGCACCAAAGAGCAAAAAACACCCTTGAAAATCACCACCAGCATTAGAAGTGTATGAAACCTTTTTAAGGTCAATGACTTCCATTTAGAGGTCAGGAAGCTCAATGGAGATGTAACTCAAAGGCATGGATGTACACACAATCAGCCTTGAATTCCTCCTGAGCTTTTAGGAGTTGAAGGCCATCATATGTCATTAAAGAGGAAAAGGGTAATTTTCTGTGCAGTTGTAATAGTTTCATAATGCAACCTTGACATTATTATATTAAGAGAAAGCCAGAGATAGGTAATCACTGATTGTGAAGGAATTAAGGTGCAATCCTGTATACATTTATTTATAAATAAGTCCATCCAGCTCAGTGGAACTTACTTTAAAGTAAACATGCCTAACTCTAACATTAGATTTAAAATGCAATAGATGTTTATGGTTATTTTTTAAATAATGTTACCCAAGAATGTTTATATTACTGATAAACCCCACACAACCTCTAGTACTTGCTAATATTATCATGAATACATATTATATAACAGCATGAAATTACAATATGCCATAATAACCCAACATTTTTCACACTATATCTATTTTATTTTTTTAAAAACCCTCTCTTTTTGTGACCTTGTATCTCTTAATTCAGGGTAAAATCGGGGCAACTGAATGGAGCTGAGTGTTTACTGGCCTGATGCCCTTCCTGATGCCTATGCAGAGTTCACAGCAGATATTTTCTCTTTGTGCCCTAGCCCAGAAACATCTGCTGTTACCTAGTATTAAAGCTTCAATCTACTGAGTGGGAGACAAGAGTCTTCACCACTAGGCCACCACACCACTCTATTATATCTATTTCATTGTTGTTGTTGTTGTTAGTTGCGAAGTTGTGTCCAACCCATCGCAAACCCATGGACAATGTTCCTCCAGGTCTTCCTGTCCTCTACCATCTTCTGGAGTCTTAATGTTTAGTTTCAACCCAACTTTTGCACTCTCCTTCTTCACTGACAACAAGAGGTTCTTTAGTTCGTCTTCACTTTCTGCCATTAGAGTGGTATAATCTGCATATTTTAGGTTGTTGATATTTCTCCCGGCAATCTTAATTCCAACTTTTGATTCATCTAGCCCTGCCTTTCTCATGATGTGCTCTGCATATAAGTTAAACAGGCAAGCTGACAGAATACAGCCTTGCCGGACTCCTTTCCCAATTTTAAACCAATCAGTGGTTCCGTGTCCAGTTCTCACTGTTGCTTCTTGACCCGCATATAGGTTTCTCAAGAGACAAATAAGATGGTCTGGTACTCCCATCTCTTTAAGAACTTGCCACAGTTTGTTATGATCCACACAGTCAAATGCTTTAGCATAGTCAATGAAGCAGAAGTAGATGTTTTTCTGGAACTCCCTAGCTTTTTCCATGATCCAGAGTATGTTGGCAATTTGATCTCTAGTTCCTCTGTCTCTTTGAAATCCTGCCTGTACTTCTGGTAGTTCTCGATCCACATACTGCTGGAGACTAGCTTGTAGGATTTTAAGCATAAATTTACTAGCATGAGAAATGAGTGCAATGGTGTGATAGTTTGAACATTCTTTGGCACTGCCTTTCTTTGGAATTGGAATGTAAACTGATCTTTTCCAATCCTGTGGCCACTGTTGAGTTTTCCAAATTTGCTGGCAAATTGAGTGTAGCACTTTTACTGCACCATCTTTTAAGATTTTGAAGAGCTCAGCTGGAATACTGTCACCTTTGTTGCTGCTCAGCTTTCCTAAGGCCCATTTCACTTCACATTCTAGGATGTCTGGCTCGAGGTCAATGACCACCTCATCGTGGTTATCAGGGACGTTAAGCTCATTCTTGTATAGTTCTTTTGTGTAATTTTGCCACCTCTTCTTAATCTCTTCTGCCTCTGTTAGGTCCCTGCCATTTTGGTCCTTTATCATGCCCATTTTTGCATGAAACGTTCCCTTCATCTCTCCAATGTTCTTGAAGAGATCTCTGGTCCTCCCTATTCTATTGTTTTCTTCTATTTCTTTGCACTGTTCGTTTATGAAGGCATTCTTATCTTTTCTAGCTATTCTCTGGAATTCTGCATTCAATTGGGTGCATCTTTCTTTTTCTCCCTTGCCTTTCGCTTCCCTCCTGTCCTCAGCTATTTGTAAAGCTTCCTCAGACAACCATTTTGCTTTCTTGCATTTCTTTTTCTTTGGGATGGTTTTAGTTGCTACTTCTTGTACAATGTTGTGAACCTCCGTCCATAGTTCTTCAGTCACTCTGTCTATCAGATCTAATTTCTTAAATCTGTTTGTCACCTCTACTGTATATTCAACAGGGATATGATTTAGTTCATACCTGAGTGGCCTAGTGCTTTTCCCTACTTTCTTCAGTTTAAGCCTAAATTTTGCAATGAAAAGCTCATGGTCTGAGCCACAGTCAGCTCCTGGTCTTGTTTTTACTGACTGTATAGAGCTTCACCATCTTTGGCTGCAGAGCACATAGTTAATCTGATTTCTGTGTTGACCGTCTGGTGATGTCCATGTGTAGAGCCGTCTCTTGGGTTGCTGGAAAAGAGTGTTTGCTATCACCATTGTATTCTCTTGACAATATTCTATCAGCCTGTACCCTGCTTCATTTTGTACTCCAAGGCCAAACCTACCTGTTATTCCAGTTATCTTTTGGCTTCCTACTTTAGCATTCCAATCAACCATGATGATAAGGACATCATTTTTTGGTGTTAGTTCTGTAAGGTGCAGTAGGGCTTCATAGAACCGGTCAATTTCATCCTCTTCAGCACCGGTGGTTGGGGGATAGACTTGGACTACTGTGATATTGAATGGTTTGCCTTGGATTCAAACTGAGATCATTCTGTCATTTTGGGGATTGTATCCCAGTATTGCTTTTCCTACTCTTTTATTGAATATGAAGGCTACTCCATTTCTTCTGAGGGATTCTTGCCCGCAGTAGTATACCTGATGGTCATCTGAATTAAATTCACCCATTCCTGTCCATTTTAGTTCGCTGATACCTAAGATGTCGATGTTCAGTCTTGTCATCTCTTGTTTGACCACGTCCAGCTTGCCTTGATTCATGGATCTTACATTCCAGGTTCCTATGGAGAAAAAATCTTTACAGCATCAGACTTTCCTTTCACCACCAGACACATCCACAGCTGAGCGTCCTTTCGGCTTTGGCCCAGTCGCTTCATTCTTTCTGGTGCTACTAGTACTAGCCCTCTGCTCTTCCCCAGTAGCATATTGGACGCCTTCCGACCTGAGGGGCTCATCTTCCAGCATCATATCGTTTTGCCTTTTGGTACTGTCCATAGGGTTTTCATGGCAAAGATACTGGAGTGGGTTGCCATTTCCTTCTCCAGTGGATAACGTTTTGTCAGAACTCTTTGCTATGACCCGTCCGTCTTGGGTGGTCCTGCACTGCATACCTCAAAACTTCATTGAATTACGGAAGCACCTTCGCCACAACAAGGCAGTAATCCATGAAGGTGATCTATTTCTTTATGAATGTATAATTATTTTGTCTGTAGTGACCACTCTGTACTACAGATATCATAGAGACCTTTAATGATACAACCTTATATCATCAGTGTGCTTCCTTTGTCATGCCGTCTGCAGGATCCATATAGCTGCCAACCCAATGATGTTTCAGAAGACAATGAAAACCTTGTTATTCTCTCAGGATAGTAGAGATAGGATAGGATAGTGGTAAGCCCCTGTAAGATTTAGTTTTGTTTGTTGCAGTTACTTTTCTGGATCTAGACTTTTTTGTTCTTTTCCTCTGTTCTTCTGGCTTTTAATGGCGTAAAGATCCCCTAGTCTCGAGAATCAAGTATTTTTTTTTAAAAAATATGCAAATAAATTATATAAATAAAATATTATTAGGAATTACTTCTGAAGAAGATCAAAGATCTTACTATACCAATATCTCCTCTAAAATAAAATGTACCTGTAAATAAAATATTCTGCAGATATTCTTATAATATTATATATTATTATAAAAAGGTTTTCCTTTAAAAACCCTCTGTAGAGAACAATAAATTTGCCTTTACTTATTGAGTTCTTCAAATCTGCAAAAAAATTCTGAAAAGTAAAACAGACTCCATTTTTCTCTTTCTCATGGAATGAATTTGTATCAGATGACAGCTTTTTGTTTTTTGAGTCTGCACTGTACTGAAAAAAATATAATGAAATAAAGTAGCTGAAACTGCTGTTGAAGCTTGCCTTTTAAAAGACATTTATTTCCATTCTATAATGATACAGTGCTACTAGCACTTTCAGGAAAAACAACCCCGCTTTTTGACCATTCATTATTCTCATGTCATAGCTGGCAGTGCTACTACATAACCACTTATCCCTTGGAGACACTGTCAAGACAGGGAATACCAAGTGTAATTTTTGTTACTTTATTCTCTGGTCTATGCTGGGTGTTCACACTACTGAAGGGCTTTTCAATACAACACTCATTGTCATTCAAATGGCAATGTCTATTAGTCCAATTAACATGCCTTTGTTTGGAGGCCAGTATAATGTATTGGGTTTTGTCTTGTTAAGGGAACACCATGTGGGTTAATTGCTAGAAGGTTGCTTAAGCAGGGAAGCTGGCTAACGGCTCCCAGCTCCTCAGACAACCCGTTTCCAGTGCCGCTATTGGTTGTCTCTAGGGCGGCAATAGGTTGCTTTAAACCTATTGACCGCCGCCTAGAGGCCAGGGTATAAATTGCTGCATCCGCAGCCCTGTTTCTCAGTTCAGATCCTGCAAGCAATAAACAATGATCTTTAATGAACTCACTCGCCTCACCTCGTCATTGAAGCAACGAACCCAGTACATAACAGCCAGGTACACCCACCATGTGCCATAGACAAAAAAAAACTGGATAACAGCAATAGAAAGAAGATACCCTCCCACCAGAAAGTGATGGAACTAATTATAGTCCAGATCTTGTAGAAAATAAAAGGTTCTCTGGGATGATAGGTCATGAGAGGAGACACGGAACACTCCAACAAAGCTAGAGCTGCAAAGACTTCAGATAAACTTTTTCTCTACTGAGGTTGGCAAGAAACATTAAAGCATTCCCGAGCTTTGCTGGCTGAGGAATTCTGGGATTTGAAGTCCACAAGTCTTAAAGTTTCCAAGGTTGAGGACCCCTAGTTTAAACAACCACATGACAACAGTGTATTCATGTAATTAACTTCAATTACATAGAAATTCGACAGATTGAGAAACAGTGTAATGTGATGTTAAATAGGCAATTTGTCCATTACACAAAAAAAATTTCTTTGCTATACTGGATACCTCTATTTAACAGCAAGCTCAAGGACAATCCAGGTAATGTCTCATTTAAAGGCAGCACTAGAAGAACTAAAGAAAGATGGAGCAAGGGTCTCAAAATAGCCCAGCTTTCTTTGGTTTCCCCATGCAGTGTCTTTACTATGTAATATTGTTCTTACTCAGGCTGAAAGAATATAAATCCAAGTTTGAATGGATGAATTGCACTGAGTATAGAAGGATGTGTGTAGTACACAAGAAATTTGTTCAGGGTGGGTTAGTCATTTAGAGAGGAAGAATAAATACTGAACTGCAAAATATAAAAGAATGATGAATGCTCAAGAGAAAGAAGGCCCTGAAAGTCTGATTGACTGGAGTGACGAGACCCTAAAAAAAGGATAGAGATAGATGTTTAAAGAAGTTAATCATGAAGCAGTGGAGGGATGTGGTTGAAACCAGGAAAGACTGCCAGGATAAAAACTAAATGTTATGGAGATGTCTAGTGAATGGTATTGCTGTAAACTAGTTTAGCAATTTATATCTCATGCTTTAATTTCTTTTGACTATTATTAAGAGCCTTGGTGGAGCAGTGGGCTAATGTCTCCTTAAGTAACACCAGCTGCCTGCAATTAGTGCAGGTTCGCATCCCACCAGGCTCAAGGTTGACTCAGCCTTCCATCCTTCCGAGGTAGGTAAAATGAGGACCCAGATTGTTGGGGGCAATTAAGCTGACTTTGTAATAAAGCCGCTTGGGGTGTGTGTGAAAGCCCTAATAAGCAGGCATATACATAGAATGAAGGCTACTGCTAAGCTTGTAAGCCGCCCTGAGTCTTCGGAGAAGGGCGGGATATAAATGGAATTAAAATAAAATAAAAATAAATAATATTTCTTCATCCTTTTTTGTCTGCTCAGCATAATATTGTTTACCCAAGGAAATAGTTTGATGGGTACTTACACATGAACTAAACTGGACAAATGGTTATCCCTCCACAGTGCAAATAATATGTTTGAGATATTCTGCAGAAAAAAATATAAATAACTAATACGCTCTAAAATAAACACACATATATAGTAGTAATATATTTTATACATACATACCTTCATATGTACGTACGTAGGTATGTATGTATTCCTCAGGAATATCTGCTGCACAATTCCTACCTATTCCCTATAAATATATTAAGAAATAGTTTGAGAAGGGTGGAATTGTTGGTGGAGAGGATTTAACAATTTCTTCATTTCTGAGGAAAAATCCCTCCCATGAAGCTTTGGGAGGAAATAATTAAGTTATTTAACCTTAGCTGTTGTTATTACAGCAATGGTATGATGCTATTTGCATTTTTGAAACATAAACATTAACAAAAACGTGTTTAGCACCTTAGCTAAGACTGGCTGTTAAATATATTCTTTATAAGATTAGGTAAAGTGTAACATGTGCAAAGATAAATGTGCAAAATGTGTAAAATGTGCATGAGATAAATATCAGGACTACCCCTAATTATCAAATATAAGTACAATTGTGATTTATATTGAGCAATACTGATAGCCCTTCATAGTGGCATTGCCAGAATGGGAAACATTGAAGTGTGAAGAGAGAGCTTGCAAGCTGATGGAAATACCCTGAAAGAGGGGGAAAGCAGTGAGAAAAAGAAAAGGCAAAGGCAAAAGTATAAATTGGCCATTTTTCTCCAGGCTCTATCAGTAATTATCTCTAGCTCCATATGATTTCAGCTGCAATCCATAATAGATTGTCAGAGGATCAAGGTATTCCTAAAGTAATACATATCAACAAATAGTGGACTATAAATCCAATTGGAAACATGATGGGCACAGCCAGGTTACCACAAAGATGTAATTCCTTTGAACACTGTCCATAGTTTATAGGTAACAGAATAGCCAGTCTCTCTTTGGAATTTCCTCTTTTCATTTATTTTGGCTTGCAAGCTCAGGTGATGAAACCCAATCAGATTTACCCTAGCAACAGTCCAGGTTCTCTACCTTAATACAACATCAGCATTAAAAGTAATTCTTGATTTACCACCATTCATTTAGTGACCATTTGAAGTTATACATAGAAGATGACCAGGCTGAGCCTGGGGGGGGGGGTGTCAAATGCATCATCAGTCTCAAGTCCCTTCATGCCTACAGGAGATCTAAGCCCAGCCCACCTTAAATTTCATTGACTCTTATCTACTGCCTATTTGCTTTGACCATTGGTAGTTCAGATTCTTGCAGAGAGCATAAGTTTGACAATAGACCTTTATATTCATTTGAACTGCCTGAGCTTCCTGATTTTCCATGCTTGACATTATAACAGTACTGAAAAAAGTGATGTACAACTGATCCTCACACTTATAATTGTCTCAGCATCCCCATGATCAAAGTTTAAGTGATTGGCAAACAGCATGTATTTATTTTTATTTATTTTATTTTAATTCCATTTATATCCCGCCCTTCTCCGAAGACTCAGGGCGGCTTACAAGCTTAGCAGTAGCCTTCATTCTATGTATATGCCTGCTTGTTAGGGCTTTCACACACACACCCAGCGGCATTATTACAAAGTCAGCTTAATTGCCCCCAACAATCTGGGTCCTCATTTTACCTACCTCGGAAGGATGGAAGGCTGAGTCAACCTTGAGCCTGGTGGGATGCGAACCTGCACTAATGGCAGGCAGCTGGTGTTACTTAAGGAGGCATTAGCCCACTGCTCCACCAAGGATGCAGTATAACATATAACAGATGCAGTATCTCTGGGTCATGTGATTACCATTTACGACCTTCCCAACTGACTGTTGACAGGCAAAACCTATGGGGGAAGTCGGATTCATTTTATGCATGATTCACTTAAGAACGGAAGTGATGCATCCCATGGCAAAAATGCTTGTAAACCTGGGTGCAACTCACTTAACAACTGCCTTGCTTAGCCAGGGATAGTCTGGTCTCATTTGTGGTCATAAATTGAGAACTACCTACATATACCTTCTAAAGGAAATATAGAGAAATATAATCCTGTCAGCTATATTTCAGGATAGGAGCCCGAACTCCTGATTAGAGGTTAATTAATCTATCTGCCTAGTTTCTGGTTCCATTCAGGCTAAAGCTTAAACCTTTGGAGAACTTGGAACCAGACTGGAGGAAGATAATTATCTAACATCAGATTCTTTACTTTTGAAATTAAAGGCCAGGGAAGTTTTCATAAGGGCTCATTGCTAAAGTTGTGCATTCAAAAATGTTTGGGAAGATTTAAATATGCACATTTCCTTAATAGCAACATAATATAAAGAACTCTTTTTTAAAAAAAAATAAGGAACATGAAACTGGGGGTAAAACTGAACTATATTGTTTTGAAATGTCAGGTAGTGACCAAGAAACAGCTTCTGAGGACAGCAGTTAAATAAGAGGAATGGAAATTCCTACCAAAGGTCTAAGGCAGCTCCATAGTCTGCTGAAGGGAGAGCAAAGAAGTTGTCATTATTACACCGGCAAATTCCATGTGTGTCATTTTTTCAGTGTGAGGGAGACATTATTTTCCAGATGTAAGAAAAGTTGGTACAAAACAAATAAATGTATCCACACTCCTAAAACCAGCATTTGAATAATACTCACACTTTTATTAGATGAGACTGGTATCTTAGACACAGGTATTAGCTCCTTGAAATTTCAGCACTTTCTTGACTTCATGTAAAAGGGGCAAATGGTGGAGAATGATGAAGCTTCGTTCTGTGTCTGAAAAAAACTAAAAATAAGTTTCTAAGATGATTGTGGAGGTACTTGAAGTTGCAGTTTTCAAGCATTCAAAGACCCTTTGCTAAATAATTGAAAGTTCAGAAACAAAGCATGAGATCTGCACATAAGGAGGTGTATACCCACACCACACACCGTTTGGATATAGATGGATATTTGTTTACACACACACACACACACACACACACAAACACACGCACACCTTCAGGGGTATGAGCCTACAGCTCATTTAAGAATCAGCATCTCAGTATAAAAATTCCTCACTGTCTGCTCCCACACTGCCATCCTATGCAGCTGTGGGGAAGCCAGTTCCAACCTAGGAGTAACTTTCACTCCCTTTTGTGTTGCTTTTCCACTTTGATTTCATGTTTGCCCATCTCGTGCCTTCCAGCGCCCCAAGCTGCATTCCATTCTTTTTTGAGACCCTCTTCGCCTCTCCCTCCCCGGCTTCTCCCCACATCCCCTGGGCCTGTGACACTTGTTTGGTAGAGACAAACCCCATGGAAACAAAGGCCTGTTTCCAAACATTGCTAAAATAAGCAGCTTCTCTCTCTTAGGCCCTTTAATGACCTGATCTATTTATCTGGAGAGCAAGGGACCTCTTTTTAAAAGCATTAACTTTCAGTTCTAATTATTCTTTATGAAGATGTGTCAGTGGATAAGCACAGCCCTTTATGTTTATTTATGATCTATAAATATAAAGGGGGCGGCTGTGCCTCCCTGGAGGCAAGAGACGTTGTTCCTCTTAACTGCAGCAGTTTATGTTTTTCTTGCTAGTGGAGTCCTTATAATTCAGTGTTGAATAAATAGTCCCTGGTGTTGTCTGCAGTGGCTCCAGAGCTCCCTGCTGAGAACCTATCCTTAATACAAACAATACGACACATTTATTCTAAGCTGACCACACTGACCTCCAAAAGTTTGCTCCCTCCGCTGGGACTGCTCTGTCCCTTTCAGAGCCCTGAAAGGCTCACACAAAAAGCCCGCTTGCCCGCCATCCCGCCATCCCCAGAAATAGAGCGGGATGGGAGCTGATGGGGAAGAAGGAAGAAATCTGCAAAACTTTGACCCTTCCACCTTCAAACAAGAAAAACTGGGGGAATTTGCATTTTAACTCTTCAGCATCCTCCTGATCCTTTTTTTTTAAAAGATGATTTCTTTTTATTGGTGGGGAGAAGATCTGGGCCCATGTCAGTCTTGCCAAGCTGAGAGCCACGTAAAGAGCAAGAACCCTACTGTGAAGGCAGCCAAGCCCATTGTACGCCTTGCATTTTTTTTAATCATCTAGTGTGTTTAGAAATGAAATAGGCTCTCTTTTTCCAGTGGCCCCAGTTCCCTCTCCCAGCCTTCCTTTTTCTGCCATATCTTTTAAGCTTACACACACACACACACACCCGCTACACACACTGCTTTTCAATTGTGGACTGGGTCTTTGTAAAAGAGCAGATCTTTGCAGGCTAGAAAATGGAAGGTTGAACGATCCAATATCCTGCCCAAAACAGGCCAATCCTCCATTGTTTCTTTGTCCATGAATCGTGATGGTGTTTCTTTTTTCTTATTAAATCATCTGTCATTTTAAGGAGCAACAACTAGATTGCGCATTTGTAGTTTAGCAGCAACTAGAAGGATACTGCAAAAGGGAAATTTTCCAGTCTAACGCATATTAGGGATACATTACCAGATTGTAAAAGAGGTTAGGGATTTTTTTTTTCTCTGAAGAAAGGATTTGTGATGCGAAAGTATCTTGTCCTCGTGATCTATTCCACCACTCTGTTCTCACTGTTTGCAAGCTTTCTGCAGTGCGATTCATCATGGGGTGACACATATGCACATACAGACACACACAGAGAAGCATAGCCTCCATTTGCAGAGAGGAAGACCAATTTAGTCTGCCAATGTTGTTTCATTCATAGAATATCAGTGGACACAAAGCTAAATAAGTTAAATGCAAGTGGAGTTGTTAGAGGTAACACAATTATTTTTTTGATATTGTAAATAACTAGCTCTAAATTTGGTCAACTAATTTGGTCTATAATTAATTTGTAATAGTGTAATACCATGGCCATTTTTATATTTATGAAGAAATGTCATGAAAAATAAAAAAATGGGGATATATTGATTCTGACATCAAAAATGAGGGAAACTGAAACAGCAACAATAAAGCCTTTTTAGGTTTTCCAGAATAATAGAGTTCCCAAACTACACTACACAATCTGCAATCCTTGTAGCCAGCCTCTGTAGCACTATGGGAGTTCTCCAAAATTTCTAGAAATAGTAAATTTTAATATGTCAGAAAAAATGAATACCATGGGAGTATTCACATTAAATATTATTAATTATTTTATGTGAATTTAATGAAATCAAGTTTAGCTCTTATCCTGGCCTTAACAATCTCTATCCTGCCCTCAAGATGTTGTAACTGGAATAACTATTAGTAAGTTTTCTGAGACTGAGGGCAGATTCAGAAATGTGATGGTGCCATCTCAGTCTTCTGTGTAACAAAGATACAATTCATGACCATGCTGTATCCATGTTTTAGGGTTGCAAAGATATTGTGTGGCTGTTTATTCCGTGCACTTCCTGTTCACTTAGGAAGGCTGGGAAATGTGATGACACAAAGCATTTTATGATTAAGAAAAACATTGGTGGAGGGAGTCAGAGGAGAGAGAATTTGCTAACGTGGGACAAAATTTTCTTTAGGAAGCATTTTTTTTTCTTTTAAAGAAGGAAAAGCGATTAGACAATGGACATCCATTTGCTGCACTACTGTCTCTTCTTTAGCTTCCCTTCAAAACTGACAGGCCTGGGATTAAAGGGTGGGTTACAATGGAGCCTGACAGTACATTACCCATTAATGGTGCTGAATGTCTTAACAACTCAGCTATTGGAGATGCATTCAGAAGAGCATGTGAACTCCTTTTCTCCTTCAAAGCTCCTGCTAGACCATGTTTCCTTTTGTCGCTTAAACTTTTGTGTTTACAAAGAAGCCAACACAAACTGTGCCACTCTGCTTTGTTTTAGCTGGTTTTCTGTCAGACACTTCAATCAAGGGAAGTCGTCAGCTTTAAGCTAAAGGGAAGGGGAAATCATCTATTAAAAATACCAACACATTTTTGCTTATTAAACATCTCATTTAAGTCTAACATAATGAAACAATGGCCTGTCTGGTTACTCTTGTGAAGGCAATAGAGGCTTCTTCTTCTTTTTAAGCAGAAAGCTGAATGAAACAAGAATCGATACTTATTTAATGTTGCATTCTAAAAGACCTTCAGTGATTGGTAGCAACCACCACATCTAAGTAAATCCAGAACCAACCACCGTAAAGATTCCGATAGGATTCTGAATAAGTTTTATCCACAGCATCATCCTGAGCTATGTTCATCTATATAGTTTCAAGAATAGTGAATTATGTATTATGTGCAAGTAATGTTGTGTACATCCATCAGTGTTTGTCCCTCAGTCTTTAATTTCTCTAGTCCAACAGATCAGAATGAAAAATATTATCTCTGCAGGGTAAAATCATGAATATATATGATCGTGGCTGTAAATGGTGATGACTGTACATCTTTAGTATTCATTCCTGAGAAACAAACAGTTTCTTAACTTAGGTGAATAGTGCCAAACAATTTAGGAAAATAATTTCTTTTAACCAAATACACCGGTAAATCCATTCTTGTTTTTAAAGGAACATTAAGGGATCATAATCAAGACATCCAGTGGCAGACTTTGCCCATATCAGCTCCTGAAAAGTATTTGCTAAAGGGCAAGTGTTGATTAAAAGATCGTTTTAGAATCCACAACCAAAGAAATAATTGGCACTTCTTGAAATCCATTGATCCTTTGGTCAACATTCAACTTAGGCCTAAGGCAGGTAAGGAAAGACTTGACTGAGTTGAATCACCCCTCTTTGCGGTCCTCATGTTTGTTTAAAGACATCACCTAGAGGACAGAGAATATGTTTGTTTGTACTTCACAGAATGAAAAGCTCTCAGCTCCACGAGAGTTCCCTTATTCTCCTGTCTAATATCTCTTCTGCAGCCCTTATCCTCCCACCCTCTACCCATCCAGCTCCCCCCCCTGCCACAAAAAAAGGAGGAGGAGGAGGGTTTTCTGTTTGTGCAAGCAGCTTGCTTGTCCAGGATGCTCTTGTGGCTTAAGTTCATTGTTTTATTTTCCTTGAGCTCCAAGCATTTGAATTGCAAACAACTCCTCATCTCTAAACAACGTGCTGGATCCAAAGAGAACTAGACAAGCGGGGCTCTTGAAATGGAGTGCAATTTCTTTATGCCTAGAAAGGAGGGGGTGCTTTCCTTTCCGGTCTCTTGCACTGTTGCCGGAGATGTCCCTGAAAGAGAAGGAGGAGAGAGGGAAGGAGCCCACTCATGTGTGATAATCAGAGATATCCTCCATTTCATTTATTTTATTTCCCTTACTTGGAGGCCAGCCACCCCTCCCCCCAAAGGGAATTAGCAGTTACAGTGTTTTGAGGCAGAGGAATATGTGTAGCCTAGACAAGGATGCACTGTGAAGGTATTTGTGAATTCAAAATCTTGTGGCTAAAACAAGCTATGCATTCTGAAAACTTTCTTCCAGACAGAGCTCTGAGAAAGTTGAGCTGGTTCTGATTGTAAGTTATTGTGAGCAAGAGTTATTCCATCTCCTCACTGGTGACATAATGGGGTCTCTGCAAATGTACATAAATGATGACTCTGCAAACAAGTATCAGTTTACTTATTACATCCTGCCTTTATTATTTTTGTAGTGGTTTAAGGCAGTGACCATACTTAATACTCCTTCTTCCTCCTATTTTCCCCACAACAACAACCCTGTAAGGTGGATTGGAGCTAAGCCCAAGGTCAACCAGCTGACTTTCATGCTTCAAGTGGGACTAGAATCCACAGTCTCCTGGTTTCTAGCCTGATGCCTTCACTACTATACCAAACTGGATACTTGATCTACCCTTGCAAAAATATATTCTGTTCAACAAAGTTGGTTTTATGCCCTACCATTGTAATGTTGTATATCAATTTCTCTTCTTATGACCCAAAAATCTTTGCATGCTAATATGGAATTTGTATTGCTACTATTAAAATATTATGCAGTATATTTTGCAATGTATTGATGATTCTTGGAGCTCTCTCAGGTTGCATACCTGTTCTTTAAAGGAAAGTGTATTCGTCTGGATAACCCTCTGTAATTTTCAGATAAGCAAAATGGCTCATCCATGGTTCCTGTATGGTACATAACATAACTATAACAATAGGGTTATTATGGCACTTGACAATCATTTTACTTTTTCCCAGTGCTCAAGAGAGAGACATCATGGAAAAGCAGATTTGAATCTGACTCATACTATACATAGTTTAAAGAGTTGCTGCCCACCCCCGTACCAGGCAAGTCTGCTAAAGGTAAAGGTAAAGGTTCCCCCGCACATGTGTGCTAGTCGTTTCCAAATCTAGGGGCCGGTGCTCATCTCCGTTTCAAAGCCAAAGAGCCAGCGTTTGTCCGAGGACGTCTCCGTGGTCATGTGGCTGGCATGACTAGACGCCAAAGGCGCACAGAACGCTGTTACCTTCCCACCGTAGTGGTTCCTATTTTTCTACTTGCATTTTTACGTGCTTTCGAACTGCTAGGTTGGCAGAAGCTGGGATGAGTAACAGGCGCTCACTCTGTTACGCGGCACTCGGGATTTGACCCACCAAACTGCCGACCATTTGATAATAAGGGGAATAGCTCACAAAAGCATCCATGAGAAAAGCAAGGGGCCAAGTGATGAAACCTACACTGTAGCATTGCAATAGAAGTATGAAAGGATGGAGCTTAATTATGACATTAAAATACACACTTCAGCATTGTCAAGATTAGAAGCTGATGCCTATACAAACAATCTTGTTTTTTTTCTGAAAGGCTACTCAAATCTGGAGCCAGAGCTGAATATGTTATAGAATATGATTTGCCAAAGTTATAGCAGACAGTCTACATTCTGCAGATGCTAAAGAGTTTGGTCTGACTGAGGTGCTGAAAACTCTTAAAAATCTTCTATAATATATCCCTTTATTTAAATAGCTCTCCAGCATCCTTAGTCTACATCTGTTAAATGCTGAGAAGCTAAACAAGTCAGATATCTTCTTCCCAGTATGAAATATGAACCCTTCTACCCAGTTAAAACTTCATTATCATTTAAGTATAGGGTCTTTGAGATTGTGAGATACTAAGAAATCTGTATTTTGCTAGATACTTAATGTTAAAATATTGTATATTGATCAACTGGGCAAAATAAAAAATCGGTTTCCACTAAAAAGCTATATTGCAATTATTCCAGATTCCTGTAACTGGGTGACTTACAAATTTAAATAAATAGGCCCTAACTATAATCTAAGCCAGAAGTGAAGATACTTCCTTTCTCAATCTATTTTTATGTAAAAAACCCACATGTGTTCTGTTCAAGCAAGTAATATGTGCATATTTAAATCAGATAACTTTATTGATTTTATTGGAAATATCATTTGCTTTATCTCCATTTTTTCTGTTTTGTTCTTTGGCAAAGTACAAAAAGTGTCATTTTTATATTTTAATATTGAGTTATATAGTTTCACAAAGCTAAGTATTTCTAAAAACTTTTTTATGTGAAAAGATGAATAGTCACACAACCATGATTCTGTTCCCAGGATTTTTGTACACTTTTGTTAAATTTTGCATTTCTCGATTTGCATAAAAGAATTACCAAAGCTTCTTTCTTTGACCTGATGAAGAGGGAAATTGACATTAAAAAAACCCTTTAAAGGAAAAACTGATTATATGATTGCATTAATCCTTCAGAATAGTAAAAAAGTAAAGACAATTAATTGTTGATGGTTTAAAAAAAGACCATGAAGATTTCATTTAAGATATTATGAGACTAAAAAGAACAAAACAGTGTGAGGCTACCAAATGTCAAATTACATTACCAAGCCAGTTTCTTAAGTTGGAAAACAGAGTGGAATATATGATCTTATGGCTAGATAATCTCTGCTGAGTAGCAGGATTTCCCGATGGCTTATGCAAATATTTCTGGTTTGATATAGTCAGAAATTGACAATAATAAGAAACTATCCAATAATAAATAGTAAATTAAAAGTAACAGACAGAAGAAGAATTAGATAAGATTCATCACCTCTTTCTTCATTATTAGACATTTATGAATATGAAATTGCAAAGTAACTCAGTTAGTGGAGAAATAAATCATATAGACTGTAAGACTGAATTGACAATAAGACAAGGATAAAAGGTCTTTTTGGAAAGCAGAGAACTACCTGGTTATTTCCAATGTCTTCAAATACAAAACATTGTTCCAAAGGAATTATATAAATGAGGTGGAATCCTTGGAGGTTGAACTGAATTTGGAAACTTAAAACACAAAATTTGGAGCACGTGCAGAGTCTTATTATAACTTTCTGATGAAATATGGCTTAGAAACCAAACAAGTAAAAGGCTGCATGATTAAATGGATGCAGAATGCATAAAGAACACTTAGTATGCAACACTGGGAAGAAAAAAATAAATGAATTTACAGTAAAAATTATATTTAGGGAAAACTGGTATATTTTACCATTTCAGTACTGGTTGCTACAGTTGATAATTCATAGGTGGTTTATTAAATAGATATTTCTTATTGACTAAATATGATTTTATTTTTATTTTATATTTCATTGTGTATTGATTGCTCAAATTGGTACCGGTAGATTGATTTTTAACTATGATTTGTAATTTTAAAATAATGTTAGGTACTTATATATACAGAACTAACTGAACATTATTCTGAAGAGCTGGAGTTAGTTTATGTAATATTATACTTGTAAATCTCTCTTCTATTTATTTTGTGCTTTTTAATATTTTTATCTGCTTTGTCCTTCATTTTTGCTTCTGTTTTTTTTTAATGTTCAAATAATTAAAAAAAAGAATTACAGAAAAAAGAAACAATTGAATTTATGTTATTGTGGCCACCCTTAACTTTTTGTCAGTTTGATCTAGTGGTTAAGGCACCAGGCTAAAAAGTGGCAAATACTGTAGTGTGAAATTGGAGAACCAAGGGGAAGGAATAGGAGCAAACTATTATCCAAAAGGCTCCATTTGGATGATAGATTTGCTTACAGCAAAATTGCTAGTCCTCCATCCCATTCGGAAAGGCTAGAATAAGCGATAATTCAATATAATGTCTCTGGTGGGCCTCTCCAAGTTCCACAAATCCTTTTGATTTAATAATGAATAGAACTTGTTTTCCCAGCTGCATAGGGCAGCCCTGTGCTCCTAGGAAAAGATGCAGTGATTGCTGTGGAAAAAGCAATGTGGGCATTACTCTGCATGCTCTGAAGCAACCTTATAGGGCAGACATGTCAAACTTGCAACATCACGTGACGTTGCGAGACGTATTTGGTCTGTTTTGCCATTGCCGGCAATGGGGTGGGCGTGGCTTCTGGATGACGTGTCCGGCCCGCAGGCCTGCAGTTTGACACCCCTGTTATAGGGCATCCTTGGGAAGTGTCCTTGGTAGCACTTTCTTCTGACCTTTTCTGAAGCATTAATGACCTTACCTAGTTGGATAATGAAGTGTCTGCAAACAACAAAGTTCAGAGTACATTGACTCTCCTGTTCAATCCATTCAAAGTTACAATGGCACTGAAAGAAATGAATTATGACCATTTTTCACACTTACAACTTTTGTGACATCACTATGGTCACATGATTAAAATTCAGACACTTGGCAACTGACTCATATTTATGAGGGTTGCAGTATCCTAAGGTCATGTGATCGATCCCCTTTTGTGACCTTGTGATAAGCAAAGTCAATGAGAAATCCAGATTCATTTAACAACCGTGTTACTAACTTAATAACTGCACTGACTCACTTAACAACTATGGCAAGACTTTGCTTTTGAATCTGAGGTGCTGAGAAGCCCTAATATGATTCCTGCTAGCAAAATTCTCTGTGAACCTCACTGCTATCCAGAAGGTGTTTTGCACTGTTACTCTTGCAAGGATAAAGCAGGCTTCCATGGTTGTTCAGGATGCCAAGCACAGACACCTGCCCTGAATGCAAGGCAGGAGAGGAGAGCTCATTGGAGAACATTCCAGAGTCTTACTACAGGGATATCCATCCCAAGGACTAGGTATCTTTGTGCCTTGTCCTCATCCCTGGCACTCCCAAGCATATTGAACAGCTTCTTCTGTTATTTCAGGTGATTCTGCCATCTGTCAAATACAGTAGTTGAACACAGAAAATGGCCGAGCAACATACCTGAAAAGTCTCCCATCTCAAGCCTGCTACTATCCCATTTCATAACTTCCCCTCCCAGCTTCTGTGAATTCATAAACACAAAAATAAAACCTTAAAAATGTTTCAAGCATGCTCTCCTACAACGCACATAGAGTTCATAGATTTCTCTCCAAGATTTGTGTGCATGTATTTATTGGTTATGGGATGCGGTGGCTCAGTGGGTTAGGACGCTGAGCTTGTTGATCAGAAGGTCGGCAGTTTGGCGGGTCGAATCCCGAGTGCTGCGTAACAGAGTGAGCGCCTGTTACTCGTCCCAGCTTCTGCCAACCTAGCAGTTCGAAAGCATGTAAAAATGCAAGTAGAAAAATAGGGACCACTACAGTGGGAAGGTAACGGCGTTCCCTAGAGTCGGAAACGACTAGCACGCGTGTGCGGGGGAACCTTTACCTTTACCTTTACTATTTATTGGTTAATTAAACCTTCACTGTGATGGGGGTAAATGCATTGGGCAGTGTGTTTGGGGAAACTATAACAGCCCATCATGGTGAAGTGCATTGTCCCTGCATTTTCCCCCATAAATATGGAGAATGTTTCATTATTACTGATTTTCATGCTAATGTAGCACCACTTGAAGACCGAAATCTGGGCGTGGTGGAAAGTGGCAGAAGCATGTCAGGCTGTTATTCCAGTCCCAAAGCAGATGCCCAAAGCTATTGGAAGAATGTCTGCTCAGGTATAACAAAGATAGGAGGAAGGCTTGAAAAGGCTTGTCTGAGCAGGGGGTTGGACTAGAAGACCTCCAATGTCCCTTCCACAACTCTATTGTCATTGTTATTGTTGTTATTGTCAATCATCACACAGTCAGTCAGATGTTCAGACTAGAATTCACATTTTTGTCTACCTATCGAGTCCTCACCTAGGACCTGGGATAGGCAGATGTGGATGTTTTAATTGATGGTATTACAAATATCGTCGCAGGATGGAAGCAGTTCCTAGTAAGGTCACCATTTGCAATTGACTAACGGCAAATTTATCAATGCCAATGGTATTCAAGTGGTGTTCCAGTTGTTTTGGGATTGCACCTAAGGCACCTATTACTATTGGTACTACACTCGTTTCCCTTTGCCAGTCATTCTATTTCTATTTGTAGGTCTTTGTATTTTGTTATCTTCTCCAGTTGTTGTTGTTATTGTTGTTATTTCTTAAAGTCTCATTTTAAAGAGGAAGCATTGTGACTAAAAGCCACTGCCCAGAGGTCTGGAGCTTTCATGCAGAAGGAGATGTCTGGAAGGTTGTGGAACAGGAACAGAATGGAACCAGCAGGTTGTATCAGTAATGAAGTGATCAAAGTTCAGCTGCATAAATCTGGATGATCACAAGGTGGCAGTGAAGTACAGGTTTAGTATAGGTCAGGGGTAGGCAACCTCGGCTCTTTTATGACTCATGGACTTCAATTCCCAGAATTCCTATATGACCCCCAAGGTCCCTTCCAACATTTATTATTATTATTATTATTATTATTATTATTATTATTATTATTATTATTATTATTATTATTATTATTATTATTATTATTATTATTATTGTTGTTGTTGTTGTTGTTGTTGTTGTTGTTGTTGTTGTTGTTTATATTGCCCTGTATGTCTTCATTCCTTCTATAATATTTTTATACGTTTTCATTTTTTTTCTTCATTTCTAATCACATGCTCCAGAAGCAACACTAACACAGCTTATGGTGATGTGTTTTATCCCCCACTCTACAACTCAGTGCCAACACTGACTCAGTGGGATGTCAGTTCAGCTGTAACTTCAGGAAAGATCAGCTAGATAAGTAGTGTGGAGGAGGAATTTTGACTTATCTAATCTTGACACCTTCAGTTCCCATGGCCTATTAGAACAATCCGGAAAGGACAGAACTAGATATGTCCTCACAGTCACAAATCACTGATTAAAAACTCATCTCCTCGTTAGGGACACAGCAAAGCAGTTTATGATGAGAAACAGATTAAAGACTTAGCAACTCAACAGAAAGGAAAAGGACTTAATAACAAAAGATCTTCATTTTATTAAGTTTAATTAATAAACAGCAACAAGTTTTGACTGTGAGACAGAGTATAGCAAAACATTTAAAAGCATTTGCTCAGAATTAAAGAGATGGCTTATAAATGGGGGAACTTGGCTGAATCTGAGTGAATTTGTCGGTGTGTGTGCCCTTAGTGTCTTATACACAACCCCATCTTGTTGAATACTATGGAGTCATGGAACACAAGTTGCAAAACTTTGCTTTACTGTATTTCTACATTTCAGCAGATGAGCATTCCCACTGAAACCTTGTCCTCTCTGTATTTTCAAGTGGATATATGTGGATTGTGTTCTGCATGCTAAACTATCATTTTAATTATGATTTGATTCTGGCTTGTTCAAAATATGCCAATGAGCAAAGTGTGTATACACACACACACACACAGAGAGAGAGAGAGAGAGAGAGAAAGAGACCTAAAACAAGATGGATCGACGACATCAGCAAGTATTGTGAGCCCAGTTGGGAAAAGAACCTTCAGGAGCCTTGGTGGAGCAGTGGGCTAATGCCTCCTTAAGTAACACCAGCTGCCTGCAATTGGTGCAGGTTCGAGTCCCACCAGGCTCAAGGTTGACTCAGCCTTCCATCCTTCCGAGGTAGGTAAAATGAGGACCCAGATTGTTGGGGGCAATAAGCTGACTTTGTAATAATGCCGCTTGGGGGGGGGGGGCGAAAGCCCTAATAAGCAGGCATATACATAGAATGAAGGCTATTGCTAAGCACATTGATTTGTGCTTTAGATTGTAAGCCGCCCTGAGTCTTCGGAGAAGGGCGGGATATAAATGGGATTTTTAAAAAAACACCGTATTGGTTGAAAACATGCGGAAGAGGCCTTCATCCTGCAGTGGATAGACAATGGCTAAAATGAGGATGATGATATCATACATACACAGACATTTTGCTCATTGGCAATATTTTGAGTAAGCCAGAACCAAATCATAATTAAAACGATAGTTTAGCATACAGAACAGAATCCAGTGCTTTTACTCATAAGATGTATGAAATGGGACAGCTTTTTTTTCAGTGTTAAATAACAACTAAAAATATTACAGATTTAACATAAAACGGCACTCAGGCAGTCTCAGGTGAAATCAATGTGAGTTATGCAAGGATGCACAGTACCATAAAAGGCAGCAGATGTGAGTTGTTGAAAGGGAGTAAGCTTGTAGGGCTGTGAAGATATTTTCATTCTGTTGATGTTAATCAGCTATTAAATAGTTGAAAGGAGTTTTGTTTTACTGATTCATTTTTTTTCTTTCTTTTCAACCAAGTTGGGCTAATAACCATATTAACAATCGTTACAGCAATAGTTTTAACTTCCCCAACTAGGTAGCCATCAAAAATGATATATGAACAGTGAAATGATTTCTATGGACTTTTTGCCTTTTAGAAAAATAGTCTTTTAAAAAAAACTAAAGATGTTTCATTTTCTTTCTGGTTTATATGAGCAAAGTTAGATAAATTGTCAGCTTAATTGAATGATGGTAAATTTTGATTTATGAAACTAATATAAAACAGGCTTTCTAGTTTTCCCCACATAATTAATTACACATCTTTTCACACTTTGTTTTAATAAGCATTTAATTTTGTTTCATTATATGGGGAGGGTAAAAACTGCCTTGACTTTGTTTCTGTAGAGTTAACAAGATTTACTATGAACGTTCATTGTGACCATTCATACTGAAGTATATTTATTACTCACTTCACAGAGGAGATCTGCAATCCCATTCTGAAGTACAGAATCATTTCAAAAATCAGCCCTGGAATTCTAGTATAAGCAAAAGACTCTAAGACAGGGGTCTCCAATCTTGGCTGGCTAAGGAATTCTGAAAGTTGAAGTCCACAAATCTTGGAAGTTGCCAGGGTTGAACGTCCCTGCCCTAAGAGATAAGAACAGTGCTCTCTGTCACACTGCATTTTTAGGGGAGGATGATGGAACTGATGATTATGGTCCATCAATTCATTGTCAGCTGTTAGCCACCACAAAAATAGATTTATCTCCATGACAACCTGTCCCTAACCTGGTCTTTAAAGTGTTCCAACAGGGGCTGCCGCTGTAACTGAATCTATGCACCTCGCTCCTTTTTCTCCTACCTTTCCAGGATTAGAGATTTCTCTAGAGACCTTAGTCTTCACATAATGTGTCCAAAGCAGGGTCATTTGAGCCTGGCCATTTGTCCTCAAGGGAAACCTGTGGGTTGATTTGTTCAATGATTTATTTGTTTATTTTCTTTGCTGCCTATGGTATTTTCAGGAGATTTCTCTTACACCAACCTTCAGAGTCAATACTCTTCCTATCCTGCTTCTTCAGAGTCTACATTTTGCATAGATTGTCATAGGGAATATCATGGCTTGATATTGATTCTGATCTTTGAATGTATAGACACATCCCAGCCTCTGGATAGTTTGCTAAAGCCTTCATAACGGCTCTACCAAGTGCTAGTCTAGACCCTCTCAATTTGCTGTTGCCTAAGATGTCACTCTATAGTCACTGTGTTGAGCTTTCTGTGCTCATTCATCATACTGTACTTCATCATGTTCCTTCTGTAATTCTATCTTTCATCTATGAATTTTCTTTTCCTATACAACATCAGCAACTAGACATCCAGAAGGCTTTAATTCACAAAGAAGAGGGGGGTCAACCTATCCTCCAAAGCACCTGAAGGCAGGACAAGAAGCAATGGATGGAACTCTAAGAAGAAATTAGACAACCATTTGTCTGAAATGGTATAGGGTTTCTTGCCTGAGCAGGGGGTTGGACTAGAAGATCTTAAAGACCTCTTCCACCTTTGTTATTCTCTTCTGTTCTGTTCCCACTTCATAAACACCATTAGTACTCTGAAAGATCCTCTGGTCTTCTGTAGAAGCATGAGGGGTCTGTCACCAGGTGCTACATAATCAATCATTCTTTGTTTTCTTCCATATGGGTTTCTTGGTAAAAATGTACTAGTTTGCCACTTCTTTCTCTAGCACATGCATTTGATCTTGTCATTAAAGCAATACCTGCCTGCAGATCTTCCTATATTGCTTCTGCCCAGGATAGCTGCCTGCTTGCTTTAGCTGGGTAGCTGAAATGACTTTCATACTTTGGATAACCTTGCTGGGAGTATATACTTTTGGCAAGCACTTCCAATGTCCGTTGCCCATCCCTCCTAGGAATACCCTCAGACATGACGAGGCAGTACAGAAGGACTTGGGGAGGTCCAAAAACTGAGCATCCTCCAGATATCCAGTTTAAAAAGTTGAGGAAATATGCTGCGAGACATTTACAAGTGGGAAATGCATTCAATGTCCATTATTGTTTTTTCCCCCACCCAATTCTCTTTTAAAGAAGTTTCTTCTTATGACATTCTCAAACTGTATTTTGCATTCAGAATGGACAATGAGTTGTATCAAATGGAGCCTGTTCAGAAAATGACATTTTGAGAACCATTCACCTGTGAAAAAGTTTGCATTATTTGCTTTACAGTTTCAACTTGAAATTTTATGAACAACAACACAGAGAAATGTCACTCACTTTAATGACAATTGCCCAAAGATGACTTGTATAGTGCTCCAACTTATGTGATTTATTATTTAATCAGAACTTGATAGAAACCTGCTTGAAGCAGCAAAGCTTGGATGCATGGTACGGTTATTTGTGAATTAGTATTATCCAGGATATTTTAGTTTTGTCTTAAATTTGACCACATTCCTCTAACTTTTAAACATAAAGTGAAACATTTGCAGAAAATGTGTGACACTTTCGCTTTCCTGCCTAGATTAGCATTCCTAAGTATATAGCTGAGAAATAGAAAATGTCAAAAAAATATTTTGGATTCACAAGCCAGTTCCCTTTAAAAGTAAGATTTGCCAGTTAAATTATGCAACATTCCTAAAGTGAGATCGCATCCCAACATTTGCCTTACTTCTTTGTTTTTGTAATATGTTGAAGTTGTTCCCAATGAGTAAATCTACCTTCAAATGAAATGACAAAAATATACTTTTGTTATTTGATGAATCATCTCATTCCGCCAGAATAGACCTGTCCCAGTTGTACTGGCAGAGGAAGTGTCAAGTGCCAGGGAAATCAGGAGATTCAGGCAGTTCAAATGCGTATAAAGATTTATTGCAGGCCTAAGTTCTTTACAAGAATCTGACCAACTAGTGGTCAAGGGAAATGTGTGGGAGATAAGAGAGGCATTTTAGATGGGCTGGACTGTCTTGCAGGTGCTCAGGAATTCATGACTTATGACGCATTTGACATCTCCCTCGGGCTCAGCTTGGTCATCTCCTACAGGAGGTCTGCTGCAGATCCTGTTGGTCAAGGAACTCTACTTGGTGGGATCAAGGTGAAGAGCATTCTTTGCTTTAGTACTGTCCCTTTGGAACATCCTACCACCACCATCCTACCACCACCATCTGCACCCAACCTCCTGTTCTTCCATAAGAACTTGAAGCCTAACTACAGTGAAGGAGGCTATTAAACTAATAGCAGACCTTTCCTCCACATACATCCTGTTCCCTCCCTGTCCATCTTTTAATTCATGTTGCTGCATTTTTGTTTATTTTGTTTCCTTACTTTTCTGTTGTTATATTTACATTTTTTATAATTTTATGTTTTACTGTAAACTGTTTAGAGCAGTCCCATGGCAAGATGGACAGCAAATAAATTTAGTAACAAATAAAATAAATATAGTCACTTTTCTTAAGAGTTCTTTGTCAAGTAAAATAGGTTGAAGAGTTATTGAAATAAATTATGGAGTTACCTGAGTTCTAAAATTTTATGGAAGGATTTTTAAGAACGTACATAAACCCTGTATTTTTCTCTTTCTTTCTTTCTTTCTTTCTTTCTTTCTTTCTTTCTTTCTTTCTTTCTTTCTTTCTTTCTTTCTTTCTTTCTTTCTTTCTTTCTTTCCTTTCCTTTCCTTTCCTTTCCTTTCCTTTCCTTTCCTTCTTTCTCTCACTCTTTCTCTTTCTCTCTCATACCTATAAGCATGTGATAGGTGTGCCAAAGTATTTCAGGGATCTGTTCTGATTCTAAAAGGGTCATAAGTAGCAGAGGCAAAGATTGTTCATACCCATTAAATACCTTTATTGGTGCCAAAGTCTGAAATAAACTCACATTTTCTTAAGCTATTTCATCTGCAGCTATTGATTGAAGGAGAAAGTCAGATTTTTTACAAGGGGCCAGCCTCTTTAAGAACCTTTATTTTACTCCTTGCTTTCTCTTCTTCTTTTACCCCCTTTCTTTCTATTTCAAAAGCCAAAGTTGTTACTCTGAGTTCTTTTTTTGGGAACTGTGATGAAATTCTTGTGTTGGCATGGCTGATGTTAATGGCTAACATTGGGGGCAAAGGTCCTTGAAGGCCCCCACATCTGCAGCTTTGTACAGCATTCACCCCTGAAAGGCCTCAAAGTGTGTAGCCAGCCAAAGGCTAATGTGTATTAGCAAGACAAAGACCTAAGGAGAGGAGGAGAGTGGATGAGCTTTAATTTACTGAAGATTTATTAGGGCCTCATGAAATCAGCCTGAACCACCCATTTTCTATATCGTCCACACACATCTAAAGGGGCTGGCTTTGTGGAGGGGAGATGGTCATTTAGAATTATCTTGCAACAAATCTTGCCAGGATAAAAGCTACAAAGACAAGAAGAGCAGGACAGTAGAGGCAAGTTCACACTATGCACTCAAGGCCTAAAATCTGGAAAAAGGTAAATAAATGAATTGCCATTAAGACTTTCTTTCTCCCCTTCCTTATTCATTTTAACCTCCAAGATCTGGTTGGTTTATTTGCTCTAGATTTACTACAGTTTAGTTAAAGGCATCAGCTAGGAGCCAGGTGACTGGGAGTTACAGTCCTGCCTGGGTGACCTTGGGCCATTCACTTTCTCTCAGACTTAGGAAGGGGGCAAGGGCTAATCACTTCTGAAAAAGCTTGCCAAGAAACTGTAAGGGACTTGTCCAGGCAGTCTTTGAGAATTGGACAAGATTGAATGGGGAAAAAAACAGTTTAAGGTGTTCCATGATGTAAGGGGATTAAAGCTCATATTCAGTTGTCACAATTGCACATTTTAGAACATCTTTGTTCAGAGGATATTTGGAGAAATTAAAAATTAACCTGCTGTTAATGCATCATTTTAATATTTGCTAAAATTCAGGCTCAGATACTGGTTTGCTGTCTATCTCTTTCAAAGGAATCTCAATTACTTTTTGTTTACTTTTAGATTAGCCTGGATCCTGTGGCTGCTGCTCAGTCCTCTGATCCATTCTGGATATCAGATGTACTATGTATACCACTGCCTTGGTACTAAACTTTCAGACTGAAAGCAATGCTTAGAACTGCATCAGGAATCCTACTGGCAACAGACCTGCTCAGAATACACAGGTGTAATACATTCCTAGTAATGCCGGCTGGCTGCTGCATTTTATAGCAGCAGCAGCAGCAGCAGCAGCAGCTGCTTCCAAGTGATCTTCATAGGTAGCAACATATAGAGCAGGGGTCTTCAAACTTGGCCTTTTTATGACTTGTGGACTTCAACTCCCAGAATTCCTCAGCCAGGCATGCTGTCTGAGGAATTCTGGGAGTTGAAGGCCACAAGTCATAAAAGGGCCAAGTTTGAAGACTCCTGATATAGAGTATATTGTAGGACTTTAGCCAACTAGCATAAGTTTGTTTTCTGAGGTCTTTGAGCTAGGGATGCAACTGGTCTAATAACTAGAGCTGAACAAAAACTCTCCTGGCTACAGCTTTCACTTTCCCATCTAAGAGTAACTTCAGCCCAGGAGGTGCCCTAAGCATTCCCTCACTTTGCCCAAGACCATAATCTTTGGATTATTGGACACACCAGTAGCTACTTCTTGCTTGAGTCCAATATGAACCTATTACATCCCATCTAGATCATGATAACCTTTCAAGACTTAGAAAGCATCATGGGCCCAATGTATGAACCACTAATTCGGAACACCTCACCTTAAACCAGTGGATGACTTTTCCCAATGGTTTCATGTTGACACTAAAAACATCAAGGAGGAGAGTTCTGATCCATGGGGGCTGACATTTTCTTTCCCATTACCACAGGCTGTGCCTGCCCATAACACTGCAGAACAGTGCCCTCAACCCCTGCAAGTAGTCCTGAAGGATATCATGGTCAATAGCATTGAAGGCAGTCAAGAAGTCTCAAAGGAGAGGTACATTTGCCCTTTTCAGGTCCTGACAAAGGTCATCCAGCAATATGGGTTCATGTTCTTTCCTGCCCTTTAACTAATTCTGAATAATTCTGACTGAAAGGGGTCCAGATAATGTATTTCTTCCAGGGCACTTTATTACTCATTCCCCACCCTGTCAGTAACTTTTCCTTGGACCCCACTGAACTGGTTGTTTAGGGACACTCTTAAGAAAGGGGTATATCACAGTTTCCTTCAAGGTTTCAGGAATAAGTTTTTTTATTAGAGTTCATTGGAGTTAAGCAGCCAACAACTTTAAATAAATAAATAAATTTTAAAATGTTGATTTCAGTTAATCCGGGATTTTTATTTTTATTTTTTTTATTTTAATCCCATTTATATCCCGCCCTTCTCCGAAGACTCAGGGCGGCTTACAATTTAAGCACAAACCAATGTGCTTAGCAATAGCCTTCATTCTATGTATATGCCTACTTATTAGGGCTTTCGCCCCCCCCAGTGGCATTATTACAAAGTCAGCTTATTGCCCCCAACAATCTGGGTCCTCATTTTACCTACCTCAGAAGGATGGAAGGCTGAGTCAACCTTGAGCCTGGAGGGATGCGAACCTGCACTAATTGCAGGCAGCTGGTGTTACTTAAGGAGGCATTAGCCCACTGCTCCACCAAGGCTCTTTTTGGTAACAAGAGCTATAGTCTTACTCCGGGTGTTCATATCAGTATATGTATACAATAAGCGTGAAGAGAGAGGGAACCTCTCTTCACACTCGTGTATATATATACACTGCTAGCATTTTTACTAGCAGTGTATATATACTAGCATAGTAAACCAGCATTTACTCAAGATATCACTTTTGATCAGTGGTGGGATTCAAATATGTGAACAACCAGTTCTTTGTGTGGATGTCACTTCCGGAAGTCCATTCTGGGCCTGGGCAACAAAAAATTAGCTACCGGTTCTGCCAAAGTGGTGTGAACCGGGTGAATCCCACCACTGCTTTTGATGAAGGATCCCCACTGACACTCCCAAATGCTGGGTGGGAATAATAGATCTCTAACCCAGGACATAGAAGAGATACTTGGTAGGGAAATCTGTCCTACTCAGGGCTAAATTTATGGGGACCATCATGGCTGGATGGTCTTGTAAGACAAAATCACATATTTTTTTACCTATTACCTTATCCTATGCCTTAAACATGAATAATTAAGTTGACAAAGCTTCCCACTGACTTTATCCCCATGCCGAAATCACAGAATGCTTAAAGGCATTGAAACATAGCTAGTGTTTTGTTGTTGTTTTTTAAAAAAAACATACACAGGTACTTCATATTTTAATTCTTTTTTTAAAAAAAACCTGTTTATTAAATACAAAACATTACTTTGCACAGAATAGCACTTTTTTCGAAAGAGAGATTGATGATGGTGACATTGTAAGGGATGTAAATAGGGAAAAAAAATTGTGATGAAAACCTGGAAGGGTAGTTGTTCCTGGGCAACACTGAAAGTTATAGAAGAGAATGAAGGAGCAATAATCAAGCTTTCCATAGTATTAATGGTCCTTTGGCTACATAAGCTGTAAAGTCAAGTCAGCCCTAACCGATCCTTAATGAGCTCTCCTTTCCTAGCTGTGAAGAAATACTCTCCAGGAAATGCAAATTAACGGAACAGTCATCTTGTCAGTCATTGTTTAAGGCAATCTCACCCTCCTATTTCCGGATCAAATGGCCATCTCCTCCAGAAAGCAATTTAAATAATATATGTTCACTTTTATTTGTTATTCAAAGGCAAACCCCACAAAAATGATATATACCCCCATTAGCATGTTAGAAGAAAAGCAAGCCTGCTTCTTAAAAAAGTATAGAACAAAAAGTTTTGTAGATTTTAAAAATGAACAATATGTTATGTTGTAAATTGTGGCATGGGCTCTGGTGGACAACAAACACATTTTGCTGAAACGGTATGCACAACCTTATTTGTGTAGCAGAATCAGCAAACTAAATCAACCAAAGTTGAAGAGATGGAAGGAAGAAGGAAATCTATACATCTTGCATGACTCACCTATAGTTATACAAGACAGATGTTAAAAACTCCCCCAATAGCAGTGCAGAAACAAATTTACTTTCTCTGAAACACTATTAAGGCTTGCCTGCCTTTTGATTGAAAAATAACAATCAGCTTCCCTTGCGTCAAGCTTGATTCTTGATGACTTTATGAGCAGATCCATGTTGCTTTCCTTACAAACACAGAAGTGTTTTGCCACTGCCTTCTAAGGTCTTTCTTTCTTTCTTTCTTTCTTTCTTTCTTTCTTTCTTTCTTTCTTTCTTTCTTTCTTTCTTTCTTTCTTTCTTTCTTTCTTCCTTTTTTAAAAACTTTCTAAACAAATCTAGAGTCCTGGGTTATCTGGTGGTCTTCTATTTAAACACTACCCAGGTCTGACCTTGATTAACATTTTGAGATCAGCCAAAGTTGGAATAAAACATCCCAACTGTTGAACCACAATTCCATTAAAGAATGGCATAGCTATTAGATTCAAGGAAGCTTTTTTTTTACTCCTGGATGGGATTATCAATAGGCTCTTCATTGAAGTTTTAATGGGCTCAGTGCCACAGAGCAAGATCCCTGTGATGGGACTGTTTTAGGGAACAGACCTTTGAAAGGTTCTTAATAGCCCCTCTTGCCTCATGGAGGCTCCTTTTCTTAAGCGGTTGTGATACAACCCATTGCCAGTGCTGCACTAAAATCACCCTCAAGAGTGAACTGCACTACAGTTTGCCTGCACCACCAAGAGTTCCTTATCAGCACCTCTTACTATGCTCTGTTTTCTAAAACATTGCCATTCCTTTCTTGTAAATTGTAACTGTAAAATGCTTTTAATGGAGCAATTCTTTAAACATGTTCCTGAGAGCTCATCCAGATAAAAGTATGTGATTTTTCCCCCTTTGGTGGAAAAGTCCTGCATCTGCTTTTCAGAGTGGAGCTTCTTCTCCGGAATAAGTAAACTCAATACAGCTACTATTATATCAAATCTTTTTAGTGAGAAGCTGAAGTAGCAGTTACTCAACACACAAAGTTAAGAACACTTGCCTATGTCTAAAAGTTGTGTGTGTGTGTGTGTGTGTGTGTGTGTGTACCCCTATAAGGATGATAGCCAATTTTTAAAATCTATTTTTGCTGCTTCTTTATCTGTGTTAGCATGCCTCATAAGTATAAAATGGGATAAATATAATCTCTTCTCAGTATGAATTCATTTTTAAAGAGATTTGGCAGTTCAGAAAGTCTTGTTTAGTGAGTGGAATTAATACCTTTTTAATATCAGTAAGAATATGTAGGGTTTATTTTATTTACTTGGAGAATACCTTAAGTTTCTGCTGGTTTGGGACATGCATACTCAGACTATAAGATAAGATAATAAGATAAGATAATCTTTATTGTCATTTTTTTTTACTGTGGGCACAACGGCACACATCAAAAATGAAATTTTTGTACATTTTTATTTTGTAAAAATAAGAACTCCGGCCCCACTGAGGGGTGGTAACTGATACCTACTTAAAAGACATTTTAGGCCTTTTACTGTTAGTACTTGAAGAATATTTTAGAAATGTATTAAAAACTTATTGCTGGAAAACAAAAGTGGAAAGAGGGGCATATAACTAAAGCAGAATATCAGCAAATAGCCTGAGCCTGCAGAGATGAAGTGAGGAAAGCTAAGACTTAAAATGAACTAAGGCTTGTACCTAAGGTCAAAAATAATAATAATAAAAAAGATTCTTTCAACATGTAAAAACAAGAAAAAAGTTAAGGAAATGATTGGTCCACTAGTGGGCAAGAAAATGGTAAGTGAGTACCTGTCCACCTTAGATGAGTTCAAATCACCAGGACCAGATCCATTACATACCAAGGTTCTCAAGGAACTGGCAGATGTGATCTCAGAACCACTAAACTATATTTTTTTCAAAGATCCTGGAGCACTGGGGAACTACCAGAGGACTAGAAAAGAGCTGATGTAGTTTCCATCTTCAAGAAAGAAAAAAAATGGATCCAGGAAACTACAGACCTATCAGCCTGACCTCAATACCTGGGAAGATTCTGGAAAAGATAATCAATCAATGAATCAGCAAACACCTAAAGCAGACATGTCATGTGGTGTTGCGCAACCTATCGGGACGTTTTTGCCACTGCCAGCAATGGGGTGGGCGCGGCTTCTGGATGATGAATTCGGCCCATGGGCCGCCAGTTTGACATCCCTGACCTAGAGGCAAACAAAATCATTACCAAGAGCCAACATAGGTTTGTCAAAAACAGATCATGGCAGACAATTTTTATTTTTTGACTAGGTGACAAAATTAATGGACCAGAGGAATGCTGTGGATATAATTTACTTGGACTTCAGTAAGGCATTTGATAAAGTAGACCACAACCTACTACTTGATAAGATAGAAAAATGTGGGTTAGACAGCATCACCACCAGATGGATTCGTAGCTGGCTGGCCAGCCGTACTCAGCATCTACATGGAGGGAAGTGTGTAGTGGGATTCCTCAGGGCTATGTTCTGGGCCCAGTGCTCTTCAACGTCTTCCTCAATGATTTGGATGAGGGGATAGATGGGGAACTCATCAAATTTTCAGACAACACCAAGATGGCTGGAATAGCCAACACTCCAGAAGATAGGCTTAAGATATAGAAGGATCTTGACAGACTTGAACATTGGGAGCTATCTAACAAAATGAAATTCAGCAGTGAAAAAAGTAAGGTTCTACATTTAGGCAAGAAAAACCAGATGCACATATACCGTATAGGTGGTACCTTGTTCAACAGTAGTAACTGTGAGAGGGATCTCAGAGTCCTAGTAGACAATCACTTAAATATGAGCTAGCAGTGTTCTGCAGCTGCCAAAAAAGCCAACACAGTGCTAGGCTGCATTAACACAGGGATAGAATCCAGATCATGTTAATTGTTAACGTCACTTTAGAACACCTTGGTAAGGCCATACTTGGAATACTGCCTCCAATTTTGGTTGCCACAATGTAAAAAAGATGTTGAGACTCTAGAAAGAGTACAGAGAAGAGCAACAAAGATGATTAGGGGACTAGAGGCTAAAACATATAAGAAACAGTTGCTGGAATTGGATATGTCTAGTTTAATGAAGAAAAGGATGAGGGGTGACATGATAGCAGTGTTCCAATACCTCAGAGATTGCCACCAACAAGAGGGAGTCAAGCTATTCTTCAAAGCGCCTGAAGGTAAGACAAGAAGCAATGGATGGAAATCAAAGAGAGAAGCAACATTTTTAAGAAGAGATTGGAGAACCATTTGTCTGAAATAGTTTCTTGCCTGAGTAGGAGCTTGGACTAGAAGACCTCCAACATCCCTTCTAACTCTAGATGATGATGATGATGATGATGATGATGATGTTTCAAAAAGCTTCATTCTATAAGGAGACTTCAGGAGAGTGGAAGAAGAATCAATGATATCAGATATTCTGAGCCACAATGCCCACAATTAATTTATACTGGCTATGTATCAGATACAATCTGATGCAACCAAAAAGCCATCTTGGGTTTTAACCAACAAGGAGAAAAAATAATTCCCATGTATGCCACAATGAAAGACTAGTAAGAAGGCTGCTATCAGTTAGGCTGAACCTCTTGACAAGGCATACTCTCTTCTGTTCTAAGCCAGTCTATCTAGAACATCTCCTTTTAGATCAGCTCCTGAAGCTCTTCCTACCTAACCTCCAAAATACAGACCTCACAAACCTTTTGCCAATCCTGAAACTCATTTTCTTCATTAGATTGTTATCCTGCCTTTATTATTTTTGTAAATAATAACTCAAGGCAGCTTTCACACCTAATACTCTTTCTCCTGTTTTTCCTACAGCAACAACTCTTAGGTATGTTTGGGCTGTTGAAGAGTGACTTGCCCAAAATCTCCCAGCTGGTTTTCATGCCTAAGGTAGGTATAGAACCCAGTCTCTTTCTATCTAGGCCAACACCTTAACCACTACACCAAACTGGCTCCTCAAAACTGGCTATCTGAAACTCATGAAGTACCTATGAAACTGTGCAGTTTGGCATGTGACAGGGAAATTCTTCTATACAACCAATAAAGCAATATCTATAGATTTTTTTAAAAAAAATCTGGGGTGAAATGAGAAATATAGGAAAAAAACAAAAGGAAGCAACCATCATAAACACAAAGTTCAAATTAAAGTCATCTTTGCTCATACCAATTTCTTTTTCTTGAAATCAGCTTTTGGATCTCAGTCTGTTGTTCACTGCATAAAGGATGATTGGAGAGAGATAATGAGGACCACCTGTTTTGATATTTTTAGGCAAGCCCTCCCTATTTCTTCCATTTCTTTCCTCTTTCCTTCTGAGTACTTTGTTCTCAGGAAAAACATAGGAAAAAATAGGGAGAAAGCAAAAGAAAAGATCACAAACTTCCAGAATAACACATGATGCTCCTCAAAGCTGACTTATGGTTGCTTTTACTATCTATACTGAAATAAGGCACACTAGATTCATTGGGATATATTCATAGATAATGTGTCTGAGATTGCCACTTTAATAACACATATTTCTCTGTAAGTAATTTGTTATGTTTAGTGGGACTTACTCTTAGAGTTATATTTAGGTCTTAGAGTTATACTCTTAATGAAACCAATACCATATGTTAACTATCTAATGTTTTGTAGCCTCAGATATCTTCAATCAAGAGCCACAAAATTGCAGAGGAAATTTTATTCCAAAGTCTCTCACTAAAAGTAGTAATTGTACCTATTTAATTACTGGACTTTAATATTTAGTAATTGCTAATGTGCAAATTACTTTTGCAGTATCTAAAGCAGGGGTCTTCAAACTCAGCCCTTTTATGACTTGTGGACTTCAACTCCCAGAATTCCTTGGCATGCCTGGCTGAGGAATTCTGGGAGTTGAAGTCCATGAGTCATAAAAGGGCTGAGTTTGAAGACCCCTGATCTAAAACATTTTGGACCTATAATAAAGCAAGAAATAAATCTGGACGCAGTACAGCTTGTTTTCAGAAAAGTTCATTAAATTCACAGACCTTGACCAAAGTGAGATTTTACTATATATTTTTATTTATTTTATTTTTATTTTAATCCCATTTATATCCCGCCCTTCTCCGAAGACTCAGGGCGGCTTACAATTTAAAGCACAAACCAATGTGCTTAGCAATATATATACTATATATTCTATAGATACTATACAGATTTTTAACCATTGTGTGAAGTTAATTAAATCATTTTAAATCTAATCATTTTACAAATATATTTCACATTCTCTTTGTGACAAACGGGGCTTTTTTTGAAATGCTATCATTACTAAATAATCTTTCCTACATCTTTCCTGTACAGTTCTTGCAATCAAGATTCTTAAAAATTCACATTTTCATTATGCATTCATGAAGTAGCTGGAAAATTGATGTCACTCAATGAAAGCTGTCATTGTCCTTACATTCTCACACAGATTTATCTTTTGGTAACAGCATACAGTATGTAATGTTTTTCATTCTTATATTCTATTTCTCTCCCCTTAGAAATGTAAATTTCTTAGTTTTGCATCTGCTTACCTGTTATACAAATCACCCTCCTTTGTATTTGGATAAATTTTAGATTTGCAAGATTTTTTTTTTCCTGAAAAGGTGCTATTCATAGATGAAGCAACATTGGGAGCAACTTTGGAAGACAAAAGAAGTGAATTGTCTTTGATCTATCAGGTTTGGCCCTTGGTAAACAGCTATTAATTGGCTTTGTCAGGCTGAGATCCTTATCATCTTTCAGTCTAATTTCCCCCGCTTGATACATTTCCTCTGCTATAAAAATATCCATCACCTATTCCTGTCAGCACTGATTAAATCTAATGCTCCTCTTTTCAGCTCCTCTCCAGAGTGTGGTTGTAAAGCTGTCAGCCCAGTACTTGACAAGAGCCAGGCCCCACTTCCTTCACCTTTGTCTCCTGATAGAGGAAAATATGGAGTTGTCATTGGGTAGAGGACTGCTGTGGAAGCCAATAGATCTCAATCATCCCTTGATTGGCATTTATAAGAGGGGATGTTTTTCCATGGGCAGCAGCTGTGATATTCCTAATGTGGCGAGGAAGAGCATCCCCTCCTCCTCCTCCTCAAGCACCTCTTCCGAGCCTACTTCCTGCTTCTCAACACCCTTCATTCTTCTCAGTTTCTTGCTTGCCAACACTTGCAGCCCTAGGAGCGAGATGACAAGAATATCAAACGACTTGAAAGGACGCACCTATGAGTCACTGAGGGGCAGCAGCTGCTGCATCCATCAAGGGCCCTGCAGCTACTTGCACAAATAACATATTGAACCACGTAAAGGCCTTGAGGATAATAACTGGTGCAGCATTAAAAGGAAAGGGTTTCCCTCAAACTCTTTTATTGGCTGTAGTCTTAGTGGTGCACCCATTTTCAATTAAAACCCAGTTATGTAGGTTAAGGTTTCACAAAGAGCAGGATCCGGTGAAGGTTTTGTTAGTGACTTACCCGCAAATAAGCAGCAGGCTACTGCACGCTCTCCCTTTTGTTTGCATCTACCTTCCTGTCTCAGCTAACCACATTTATTTATCATCAGATATGGAGCAAAGATTTTATTTTGCCTCACTGAACCAGCTGGAATAACAAGCCAAGAAAAACAAAAGTTTGTTAAGAAGAGTCCTTAGTTTGCATATCAAAATAAAAGCATGATTCATCCACTAGAAGAGAATTCCACCCACTGGAAAATTTCTAGCTTACTGGAAAAAAAATGTGGAAAGATGTGGACAGTATATTTTGATTTGGCTTCTCTGAACGCATGACTCAAGCCCTCCATATTTCAGTATGAGGTGGACAACTTTCTTGTGACTATCTGGAAGGCTTCATATGACAACACCAGAGGATGGAGATGACACAATGGATGAGATTGGCCAGGAGGGATATCTTTGGGGGTTTTAAGGGTGGGAATGGGAAATCTCTGGGAGGTAACCCACTCTCATTCCAACCTTGAAAAATCTCTCCAGCCTGATAGTCTGAAATTTCATCACTGAAATTTGGGGCCAAAATTGACATTCTTTTGGCAGCATGATTTGAAGTCATTTTAGAATAGAATAGAATAGAATAGAATAGAATAGAATAGAATAGAATAGAATAGAATAGAATAGAATAGAATAGAATAGAATAGAATAGAATAGAATAGAATAGAATAGAATAGAATAGAATAGAATAGTCACTTTGAATGTGTCACTGCGGGTTTTCTTTCTGTTTGTCAGCTCCGCACGTCTCACTCTGTGTTTCTGCCAGCTGCATAGTAATCTTATCAATGTAACCAAGGTGATTGTGACATGTCCAGCCATGTTATGGTTTCATGCCTAGCACTGCTGTTCAGTGCGCATGCCTACAAAAGTTTTCTCACCTTACTTTTTTTCTTTCCTCTCTTTGTATTCTGTCTGATGAGAAGATGTAGTCAGTTAGATTTTTCTTTGCTTCCTGATTAAAGTTTTATATACAGTAGAATATGCCTCGGTTTTGTTTATTTTTACCTGATGTTTACCATGTTTCGTATGAACCATGGTCCATCGCCCTCTGATAGGGAAGTATTAATTTATTCCCTGACAGAATGTTCATTAATTGGTATTCATTAAAATGAAATTTCATTGCATACAGCTCTTAAAGGGTCACCACTTCCAATATACACTATGTGTGTGTATATATATATATATATAAAACAAAAATAAATAAATAAATACAGAATTATTAATATACCCACATATATGACACAGAGAAACAACATGGTCTAGTTCGGATTATGTATACATGTGCATGATGAGAAAAATGAATCTTGCAAGTTTACCAGATGGATGGCACAGGGAACAAAGATGTTACAGAATCAGGTAGTCCTGCTGGAAATACTTTGAAACCTCCTCCTATTGGGGAGCAACGGGAACAGATTGTAAAGTCGGTGTGTGGCGTCTCTAACAATGCTTTGAGCTCTAAGCACATAGTGCTTATAAGCAGCCAACCTGAATACCAGGAAGTGAGCTTCCTGTGATCTTCTCATTTTCCTTACCAATCTCTGTATGGACTTTCCATCTGAGGCACTGCTACCACCAAACCAGACAGTGATGCAGTTTGTTAAAATGCTTCCAATTGCGCCTCTGTAAAAAGTGGCCTGGACAGAAGGAGAAAAGATGTGCTCTGCTCATCTGATCCAGGAAATGGAGATGCTGGTTTGGACGCTTTGGGAGACGTGTAGATTTAAGATTGATATAATTTGTGCCTCCCAGAGGCCTCGCATTCCCATATCCATTCTTATTCTGGAGGTTCACCTCCCCTCTCCCATTTTGCTCAGAATGTCCATAGAATGATCAAATGATGAAAATGAGGTGAATATATCTTTTTGGATAGTTTGCTACCTCCTGCCTCTGATCTTTTTTGGTATAAGGTTAGTAAAGTTATTAGAGAAAAGCAGTGTTCACTGTGCTCCAGATACAAAAAAATGTTCCCTTGAATCTGATTAATTCACCTCAGCTGAACTGTTTTTTTTAAAGAGGGATGTTAAAAGTCAAATTAGACATAATGCTAAATTTTGGTTGCTGCTAAAAATGGAATCTAATTCCCTGCCCCACTAACACCTAGTTGAACTTAGCATGTCATAATATAAATGCATTTAGTCTTCTCTTTTCTGCATAATTTAGTAGCATATCTAATTTAGCTCAAATGGTCCTTTTAAGATAGGTAATTTACAAATTGCTCAGCATACTTTGTAATAAGAAGCCTTAGAGCAGGGGTGTCAAACTGCCGGTGCACGGGCCGGACACGTCATATGGAAGCTGCGCCCACCCAATTGCCGGCAATGGCAAAACCGTCCCAATACGTTACGCGACATCACATTATGTCGCAAGTTTGACATGTCTGCCTTAGAGAAATACCTTTTAATAAATAATAACATAATAGATCTGCACCAATTATCATTCTATAAGATGAATGGCTAGTGTAAAATTGGTCCAAACAAGGATAAGCATAAAATGCAGCTAAAGAAAATAATCTGCACCATTTTTAATTTTTTTATAAATGATGCTCTTTGCATATCCCAAGTTGATGTCATGTCTCCAGGTTCAGGATCTCACCAACCTTCTTTAAAAAAAAAACAAGTTTTATTAGTTTTTCAAATTACAACCTATATATTTAGAAAGCATCATGATACCTGGGTAGTCATCAATTGAGTAACAGAGTTTTCAATACTTAGTTCGGGTTACATTATCATAGCATCCTTCTCTATTTCCCTCAACATTCAATACAACATATTTAAACTAACAAATTTCTAGGAATATAGTCAATTAAAGAAGATTTTGTCAATCCAATTTTGATAAGGTATATCTATATCCTGTTATTAAATTTTATCTAATTTTGATGTTAATTATTGTATACAAGTTTAACCTTTAACATCCCAAATAGTATTCACAACCCAAAGTTCCCTTATTTTATTACACCAAAAATTGTATCATCAAGCATACACCCAATATTTAAATAGCTAGCTTCTACCTAATAAACATTGTTTATTTCATATCCTAATACATCACAAGATGTGATGCTATTGTACATCTTGGCACTAACGATCTGTCCCAAAATGATGTACTCTCTGTGCAGAATGATTTCCAGAGCTTGGGGCAGGAACTTAGCAGAATAGGCTGTAGGCTCACTTTTTCAGAGGTCTTACCAGTGTATAAGGAGCAAAATGGAAAAGGCCAGCATATAGCAGAATTCAATATGTGGCTAAAGGAGTGGTGTAAAGGAGAATGCATTTGGGTCAATATAAAAGGGGGGAAAATAACATTGCCATAGGTGTATACTATAGCCCCCCCCCCAATCAAACAGAGGAAATAAATGAACTTTTTGCTAGTCAGCTAACTAAGGTATGTAGGAAGCACATCACAATAGTAATGGGGGACTTTAATTACCCTGATATCAACTGGGAGACAAACTCTGCACCAAGTGGAAGATCAAACAGATTCCTGACAAACCTAGCAGACAACTTTCTCTCCCAAAAAGTAGAGAAGGGAACTAGGGGATTAGCCATATTTGGATTTAATTCTCACTAACAGAGATGAAATGGTAGACGGTGTTGAAGCCACAGGAACCTTGGGGGGAAGTGATCATGTAATATTGGAATTCAACATTCTGAAAGCACAAGCAATAGAACACAGTCAAACTAGAGTCTTGGACTTTAAAGGAGCTAATTTCAATAAACTTAGAGAGACCTTGGGAAGAATTCCATGGATGAGAACCCTAAGGGGGAAAACAACTCAAGAAGCTTGGGAAATTTTGAAAAGTGAGATAATAAAGGCCCAGTCTAACACAATACCAACAAAAAAGAAGAATAACAGCTCTCAAAAGAAACCAGCATGGCTGCATAAAGAACTCTCTGATAAATTGAAAGATAAAAAGGACAAGTATAAGAAGTGGAAAGAGGGGCACATAACTAAGGCAGAATATCAGCAAATAGCCCATGCCTGCAAAGATGAAGTGAGGGAAGCTAAGGCTCAAAATGAACTAAGGCTTGTGACCAAAGTCAAAAATAACAAAAAAGAAGCTTCTTTCAACATGTAAAAAACAAGAAAAAAGTTAAGGAAATGATTGGTCCATTAGTTGGGGAAAGTGGCAAGAAGGTGACAAGCAACAGGGAGAAAGCAGAACTATTTAACTCATTTTTTTTGCATCTGTCTTTACACAAAGGGGAAAAACAGTCCAACCTACCAAAACCAGTGCCATAAAAAACAGCATATAAATACTACAACAAACAAATCACTGTGATTAGACAGGAAATAACTTGGTTACAACTGGAAGGAGTCAAGGTCTATTTTTGAACGGTGTTCTAAATGGGGAATAAACAAGAACCCAGGATGAACCTATTAAGTAGGCTACAGCATTTAGACTATAAATATTTGAGTGATTATCAGAGAGGAAGAAAGGGTTAGAATTCTGGATATCTCTTCAGTGCCATTTATTAGTTACCTAAATGCTCAGATCCAGTAGCTCTAATCTCAGGTGAACTGAGCAGTAACAATGGAAAAGGCCTCACCCTCAGCTAATTGGAAATAACACCAGCTGAATCAGATACATTATATAGGCAAAGCATGGGTTTAAAACCCCCAGGGCAGGGGTAGGCAACCTCGGCTCTTTTATGACTCATGGACTTCAACTCCCAGAATTCCTGAGCCAGCATAGCTGACTCAGGATTTCTGGGAGTTGAAGTCCATGAGTCATAAAAGAGCCGAGGTTGCCTACCCCTGCCCCAGGGTTTTGATCACTTTCCATTTCACCTTCTTCATCTACAGCTGTCTTTAGGTTCTGCTTCTGTTAGAATGCCAAATAAAGGACAGGCTAACTTTCTCCTAAGAACTTGCTTGCATCTTCTATTGCATTCTGCACTGTTCAAGAATGGAAGCTCATTACATCTTTGAGAATATCAACAACTATTAGGAATTGGCAGGCAGGCAGACAGACAGACAGACAGAGAGTATTTACTTCCCAGATGAGGGATGCTAACTTTTTTTCCGGTACCTCTATGTTACCATTTAAGAGCCACCTGGATTTTTGCTGCATGTAGGATAACCCTAACCCTATCTTAATGTCATTTTCTCTAAATCTTTTTGTCTTCATATTCTGCCTCAAAATAATGATTTCCTAATTGGCTTGTGAGCATGCTATCTTCCTATTTTAGTCCAGAGGTTGGCCAAAACCAACATATCTGGTTAGAGAAATTTTTTTTCTAGGCTTTTTCTTGAATTTCCTTCTTGAATTGTTCCAAATTGCTATTTTAAGAACGTTTTTTTATTTATTCTTTTTCATACGCATCTGCTCTTCCTGCCTGAAATAATCACATTCATCTCTTTCTATAAAAAGCTGTTTAAATAATGTATAATTTAAGGCTCTTTAATCCACTTTACTGCCATCAATTATGTATACTTGCTACTAGAAGTATTTGTTAATATTATGTTGTTGCTTTATTGTTCCGCCTTTGTTTTTTTCATTCTTTTTTAGTTGCTTATTCCATTTACGAACTGAAGATAGAAGAAGAGTTTTGCTCCGCAAACATATATGGGAAAAATCCTGTAGATCCAGAACAGTTTTGCCAAAACCTCTCCCACCAACGGTTCTTTTTGTAATAAAGATGGAATAATAAATTCAAGGAGAAATGATCTTTACATTTGGTAAATGCCCACTGTACAGCTTTTTTCTCCCTAATATATCACGACAAAACATAAATGGATCCACATTATCCCAGAAAACTAGTATCTCAGAAGAAAGATCAGAAAAAAGGAGTTTCTTGTGATGTTAACTTTCTATTGTTGGGAAACTTTTATCACAAAGAAGCATTTTTAATATTGTAATATGCTTCTTCACCAGTGTCTGAAGTGGATTGTAAGCATATTTCTTTTGACTACATAGAACACAAAATATGGATTTCTAGCACTCCTGCAAATAAACAGATTCAGCACACAATTCACATTATAGTGTTTTACAAACTGGGACCAGATGGGCCCAACAAAAGAAAGATATCTCAGTTGTTTCAAGGAAGAGAGCCTGTAAATAACTTTTAAGGGGGAACAGTCTGCCTCAGATCCTTCAGTTTATGAAGTTGTGTGGCCAGAACAAACCATTGTCAATCGGAAATATATTGATCAATCATAACTCAAGCATGATTACATAATAAAGAATCAAGAAATATTCATGATAGTAAAACAAAAAGGCTGCCACACAACAATTAACCTCTGAAAAAATACTAAAACACCAATTTCAATACTGGTAATACTTGCAGCTATTTTAGTTACAAGTATATAGATTTTTGACCCTTCTATGTAGCCAAAGTAAACAGTTGTTTGTGATCTTAAGAGGGGGTTCATTTCTTTTCTCTTCCATTCTTACTGATGAATTAATTTACTTTCTTCCCTCAAAATGATTCATTATTGAGAAAATGGATGTTATAATTGTTCAATTCAATCACATATTAGATCAATGCTAGGTTCTGGTTAATAATTTTTCTATACAATAAAGATTAGTTATTAGGTGTTTATATTTGATCCTTTTTAAAATGTTTACTTATTTCCCCACCCTCCCATAACATTGTACCAAAGTTTGAGTTTGCTGATTGTTATCAGTTTGAGAGGTGGATGACTTTGCTAGCTACAGCAAATCATAGGCTTGAGGTGACTAGATAGATAGATAGATAGATAGATAGATAGATAGATAGATAGATAGATAGATAGATAGAATAGATAGATAGATAGATAGATAGATAGATGATAGATAGATAGATAGATAGATAGATAGATAGATAGAATAAAATCATCATCATCTATAATAATCATTTCCACAGCTTGTAGAATTTATTCAATATTTTATTATGTAATTAACTCATATCCTATAATGAAGATTTTGATGAGAAATTTCCTTTCAAGACAAAGACAAAGCAGTTAAATATCTAAATATAAGATGTTTGTTTGGAAAAGGAAAGAACAAGAAGAAGAATGGAAGACAACATTCTTAGTTGTAGAATCCCAAATAAATCTCATTAAGTCAACACTATATAGCTGGTATGTAACTTCATAAGTGGAAGTTTAATTTTTGAAATAGGTGCAGAAGTCTATGAAGAGTTCATTTCATATATTATGGTAAAAAGAAATCATTGCTGGCTTCTTAATTAGATATTGTTAGAGAGACTAGACTGAGACCTATATTTATAGTATATGGATATAAAATTAATGAAAGTGATTTAATGGAGACTGATTTATTATCTTGATCAATAGTATATCTTGAATTTCTGATGGCAGTAGTTTCACTAGGTAGAAGAAATAGAAATTCAGAAATTGCATTTTCTTAACAAGGACACCTTTTTTTAAAAAAAAAACTGGCCAATTGCCCTTAATATTTGGTGTATTTCATACCTGTACTTAAATATTATTCTTATTTTAATACAATTTATTTCTATACTGTTTTCATTTAAAATGAATTAAAATGATTTGCAATAAAATGATTGTAGTGATATTGTAAAAACAGAAGAAAGTTTAATAATACTAAAGTGATAGAGAACAACAGTTAATAAATAAGAATCTGGGTATCTGAATAAAAAGGAAATAGGGAACAGAAGGAAAGTCCTGAGCAAATCATACCCCCCCTTCCTTTTTTTTGAGGGGGGGAATAAAAAAACTCTCTTCCCATCTAATTGTTTGGCTGTTTATTCCATATAGTAGGTTCCGGTATAGAGAATGATCATTTATACACTGCAACCAGATAAATATCAGCAGGCTACTGTATAATTCTCACCAAAATATAAAGACTGAATTATCCTATAAGGAAGCAGACAGGAAGCAAAAAAGGCCTAAACTATTTAAGTTTTTTTTATAAACAGCAAAACCTTGAAAATGGCTCAGTGTCTATTTGGAAATGCACTGCCTTTCTAAAGCATCCCCATGTGGCACCCTTGCTTCACAAGCTGCACTGGTTGCCAGTTTATCTGCAGGTGTGATTCAAGGTGCTGGTTATGACTTATGAAGCCCTACATGGGGTAGTGTCTGGTTACTTCAGGGATTGCCCATCTTCTGTGGCATCAGCCTAGCCAATTGAATCCCAAATTGCTCTGGGTCTCTTCAATTAAGCAGTGTCATTTATTGGGGACCCACAAAATGTGGCTTCTCTGCATAGCACCTACCCTTTGGAATAGGGTTCATCCTGAAATCTGTGTGGCTCCCACCTTGTTGGCACACTGGAGAGCCTTAAAGACATTGTTCTTATTTCAGGCTCTGGGATAGAGTGATTGGATGCCATGTCATATTTGTTATTGTTGACCATCTTCTTTACTGTTCCTTGGTATGTTATGGTAGTATACTTACTTTATTTTGATGCTGTGTACAGGACACAATTGGGGAATGGCCTTGGGTGGGGGGTGGTCTGCTGTGAGTGGTGGTGGTGGGCTGGGGGCCTGCAAGCCCACAGATTGCACCATCGATTGCGGTGGTGCCAGGGACCATGGGGGGTGGTGAGGGTTCTGGGCCCTGGGGTCATGAGGGGAACGTCCTTGGGTGGGGGGTTGTCTGCTGTGAGCGGTGGTGGTGGGCTGGGGGCCCGCAGGAGTAGGGCAGAATAGGTACACACCTGGTAAATGGAGCGCGGTGGGGCAGGGATCAAAGGGAGCTGACGGGGGAAGGGTGGTGTTTAAGTAGAGGGGTGGCGGATATTGGCTTGTTTGGGTGGGGCTGTGGGTGTGTGCCTTAGCCGGCTATTTAGCAGCATTGGATGCGAGTTGCAACCAACGCTGACTTCATCTTTCTTTGGGTTGTTGTTTGCCTCGTAATAAACGCTTCCTTGAAGACCCAACACCCGTTCCGGCTGCGTTTTTCCTGCTTCATCGGACGGGTGTTGATAGTAAGTCAGCGTTCCCCACTTCTTGCTGTGTTTCCTCTGGGGTGAGTTGGACATGGCTGAAGGTACGCAGGGTGCCGCTCTGGCGGCTGTTGCGGAGGAGGCGGCTGGTGCTGCTGCCAGGTCTCCTGAGGTGGTGAAGGTGGGGGAAGAGGCATTGCCATCGATGAGACCAAAAGGAAGGCCTCCTCCACCAGAGGAGCCCGCCGCTGAACTCCAGGAGGCCGGAAGTTGGGGCCACGGAGGGGAGTGGTGGTTGAGCTCTGTTCTGGGATGCAAGGAGCCCAACCGGGGTCAGGTGACCTGGCCAAGAGGGGCGCCCTTGGAATGGAGGGAGCGGTGCCTGACAGAGGATAATGGAGAGGAGTGGAGCCCCAGGCAGTCAGACCATGGATGTTCTAAGGGACAGGTTCGGAGAGGTGGGAGGACAAGAGCCGGCCCCCTGGATGGTCGCTGATGCTGGGACGACATGGGACGGTGGTCCCTCACAGGGACTCAATCAGGGATGTCCAGCCCACCCCAGTTTTGGATGGCCAGACCAAGGCTCTGGGGCCCGCCCAGCCTGAGCGCAGCCCATGTGGGGGCCCCAGAGGGCCCAGCCCCAGCCACCACAGCGTGGAGCAGCTCGGGATCCTGGCCAGGGGTGGATGGAAGACCCAGGCAGCAGCCGATGCGACCTAGCGGAGGACCCCGTGTCCTGGGAGTGCAGGCGGGGCCTTGGGGTCTGGGTGTAGTGTGGGGCCTGCCACCCCTAATGACGACATACGACGACCATCCAGATCACTTGGTGATGTTCCTGGGTCAAGTAATCAATCACATGGACCAGTATGCACAGGCCTACGCGTCCCAGTGGGCAATGGTGGTGGTAGTGACAGCCTGCTTGCAGGGTGAGGCTGCAGCTTGGGCAGCCAACCTGTACTGTGACCACGCCCATGAACCTGGGGACATCGGACTCTTTTTGGAGGCCCTTCAAAGCCATTTTGAGGACATTTCCCGGGTGCACCGTGCCAAAGCCGAGGTGTTGACCCTGTGTCAGCGGGGCAGACCGGCGGTGGACTACATCAGGGAGTTCCATAATATAGCCGGGAAACTGCGCTCCTGGCCAGAGCGCCTTCTGGTGCATTACTTTAAGGCCGGGCTTGACGGTGCTCTTCGCTGGGCCTGTGTGTTGCGCAGTGTCCCGGCTCGCTTGCAGGAATGGTTTCGGGTGGCCATAGAGCTGGACATCAGGCTACAGGATGTCTGGGGAAGGCCCGAGGCCGTGTCTGGTGGATGGCAGCCTATTGAGAAGGCAAGGCCAGAGGAGCGACCTGTGGTGACGCCGACAAGACCCCCCGTTCAGCTGCTGCGAGCCACCATCCGATGTTTCAGGTGTGACCAACCAGGCCATCGGGCAGCTGAGTGCCTGCTGCCACCAGCTCGGGTGGTTTCCTCTGCTTCCCCAGTGTGGGGCTTGCCCTCTAGGAGGTCCATAGAGCAGTCATGGGCCACCCACCAGATAGCGAGCGAAACGCCCAGGACAACGAGCTCTCCATGGGTGAACGTTCCAGTGACTGCCCAGCCCATGCCATACAAGAGTCCTGAGGATCAGATCATTCGCAACAACGTTATATTATTGAGTGGAAAAAGTGGATTGATTATATCCAGAACAAATATGGGACTAAAAAGGTTCACTTAGCATTTGAATAAGTTTTTTTTCTTTTTTTTAATGTGATATTAGTATTGCTTGTAGTCATTTCATATGAGCTAGAGTGCGATAGACTTAATATTTTATTGTTGTTAGCATATGGTTGTTTATGATTGTTTTTTGCTTTTATACCTTGTATTTAGCTCTGGGAAGTCAGGGAGGGGGGAAGGGGGGGAGGGTTAGGGAGGGTTAGGAAGGGGTGGGCGGAGGGAGGGGGGATTGTTAAAGCTAAAATGTATTGTAAAACTTTTCAATAAAAAAAAGAGTCCTGAGGATCAGGAGCAGGAGGAAGACCCAATGGTGAGTGCTCCAGTGTGCCCATTCATGTTCCCAGTGTCGCTGGTAAGCCCACTGACGGGGTGGAAGATGGCATTCAAAGCCCTTATCGATTCGGGGAGTACCCGAGTCAATTGTCGAATAAAATAAAATCTTGAGGTTAACAATGGAGGAACTATATGGTAAACTATCCCTGCCTCAGAAATATGATAACTATATGCGGAAGATGACAATAGGTGCTGTTGTGTGTCAAGGTTAATCTTTGTCTCCAGAGACAGAGGTGAATCAAGGAACACCCCAAATTATATATCACTTCTACAATGGAAAGTGCAACCACACCATGAGCAGATAAACAACCTAGTTCCTTGACCCTTCCTGACATGCTACCTGCTAGGTTTCATTGCCTGAGGACTCTGCAAAACTGTGAAGATGAGTCAATATGTGCTGAATGTCAGGGCACCTCAGTTCAAGGGCAGACCTCTGTACCCAGTTATATCCCCTTTTATCTTGTGTGTGTGTGTGTGTGTGTGTGTGTGTGTGTGTGTGTGTACACATGTATTTGAATCATTTTTGTTATTGATAAGTAAGAGTTAGAAGTGGTTTTCTAGGGCTGAGGGGCCTAAGGCAGGACTAGAACTCACTGCCTCTCAGATTCCAGCCTGGTGCCTTAACCATTACACCAATCTGGCTCTCCGCAGCAGTTTAAGACAGGAAGTTATTCAGTGTTCATGTGTGTTGCAATTATCACAATATCAGATTTGTTTGGCTTTTACTGGGCTCTGTTGGCAAAACTTTGCTGAAGCCACAGCTCTATTGACATAAGAGTATCCCAGGCAGTTACCTTTGCTTGTGCTATCCAGGGTTCTGAAATGTTCTTGACTTCTTAAGACTTGGCATTTGTTTGAAACAGCTTCACTCCTTTCAGCTTTAAGCCTTCATTTCTTTAGGGTTCACAGTCTGGGTAGTGTTATCTGAACAGGTGCTCTGAGATATACTTCTGAATGGGAGTATAAACAATTAAATCACTTTCCCCTCCTCCCCCCCCCCCAAAGCAACCCTTTGCTCATATTTCATTCACAATAGTAGCATATCATTTGTTCCCAATGCGGCAGGCCCAAACACTGTTTCAGATACTGTATGTACACCACCGCTCCTACTTCTAGTTGATCACATTTAAACCACCCCGCAAAATACATGTTTAGAATACACATATTCTAAAATATATTTTATTCTAAACATATATGGAAATATTTAGTAAAATGATATATTCAGAAGATGATTAGGCTAAAATTAGAAATCTTCAAAATGGAGAAATGCCTTTTTTTTCTTTTCAAGTTGGTGAAACATTAACTCTGCAATCCTGCTCATGTAGCAGAGCAGAACTACATGATTATATATTATTATGAACATTATTATATATTATAAAGATGATTATAAACATGAGTTCTATGTGTAGCTTACAATGGTATATGAGAAAGATTATTACATTTATCTTTGTGAGTCACACAGAGAGCTTTATTAATGGTTACTCTAAATACCATAAATATCCCATCTAGATTCAGTCTATTTATTCAGCTGTTTGCTATGTTATTTAGCAATATACCAAATAAACAAGCAAACAAAAATAGCAACGGTAGGATAAAATAAACTTACCCTTCAAAAACTAAATGAGGGGTCATTCCTGGGAGTAATGCATTCTGGACCAATTCATGCAGATTAATTCCAGGTCATTTTCATAGCCACTCAAGTCACTCTGTCTCCTTCTATGAAAGGACACTTTAGGGTAATATATTTTGTATAGGAGAGCTGTACTGGAATATTTCATTTTCTTGCATTTGCTGCAGCAGGGATGGGGCCAATAAACTTCTTTTGATGACTGTTCCATAGATTCTAGCATCATTTAGCCAGTTGCAAACATGTCACGAAAGGAGAGGGTAGTATAAGCATATTTCAACAAGGTACTTGCTTTTGCTTTTGGCTATCATACCAATGACATACATTAGACCAGAAAATTAAATTCACAGAATGACCAGAACTAAAACATATTGAGTTAGGCCACAATAGCAGAATTCTGCAAGCTTGCTTGAGCTGCTGCCCACCTCCCAATATTCCAGGGAGTCAGGGAGCAGTTAGGATGGGTCTCGTTTCTCCCTTCCCACTTTCTCTCCCTTTCCTGGATTTAAGGAATGCTTATATCCTTTTCCTTTACATAACATATTGTGAATATTTGCTTCAAGGCTATCTCCTTGGCATACTTACCTCCATGTTGTATAAAATGAGTTGAACACTCTATACTTTGGATGGAATAGAAATCAGAGAAAGCTTTTGCCCCTTTCAGGGCAATAAGTCCAGGTTTGAATTTTTTTTTTCAATATATGAAATAAGGAATTAATATAAACTGGCAAGACCAGGCCGATTTTCTGTGCCACGCAACACCACAGGCCTGGATCCTTATTCATGAAAACAAATGCATAAATTTAACCAGGTCAGGGGTTTTTGTTTTGTTTTGTTTTAAGTGTTAAATAGAGAGCAGGTTTGGTATAATGGTTAAGGCACCAGGGTAAAAACTGGGACACCATGAATTTTAGTTCCACTTTGGGTATGAAGCCAACTTGGTGATCTTGGGCCAATCACTTTCTCTCAGCCATAGGAAAAAACAGAGTGGCAAACCCTTTCAAAAAACCTGCATGGACTAATTCAGGGTTTCACGTCCATAGGTGTGGGCTAGATTACTTCTGGGAGTAAAAGAGAATACTACTGTTGAAAGAAAATCCTGTTCCTACACAGTTTTCATACTGCAGTTGGCAATATTTTGAACACATTAATGATAGTTCATCAAACTATTTGGATGGGATCACTCACTTATCAGTCATGCATCTGAAGAGTATTTTGCACTAAATTTTGTCAGTTTTATTTCTCTATTTTCATTGCCCTTTCAGCCCAATCAGGAAAAAAAAACTGAATTTGCCCTCTACCAGAAGCTTACAAATCAATGTTGTTTTGAAAATCATTCAAACAACAAAGTGACTACATATACCTCTTGTAGCTTTCCTTAAAGAGTTGACAGCAAAGGAAACTCAGATACATTGGACTGTATAGGAAGGACAAAGAAAATCACTAGATGTTGATCAGAAGGCTAGCATTGTTATGAATTTTCTGAGAATTCCACACACTAGTAGTTGCCAGTGATAGCTCTATGATAAGAGAGACAAAGAAGTGTGGGAAAGCTGCCATTTGAAACCATGCCATGAAAAACCTCTTTAGTTAGTTACTATTTCAACATTTATGGCTGCATAATCATATTTCCACTGGATGACTTATCTTTCTTAAAAACTTCCTAGCCATCAGTGTTTACAGAGATGGATTATTTATTTATTTGCTTCCTTGCTTTTTATTTATCAGGTTAAAAAAGTAGAACAGTTTAAAATATTGTGGCTCTGATGTTCCATGGCTTCCCTGATTACATTTAATGCTTTGTTTAGCTTTGTCAAGGATGACTTTCAGGAACTCCAAATGCCACTTCTGAGACACTAATGGAGCTAAATTACCAGTCAGTAATTAAACACTAGCCACAGACAAGATCTAAGTTGCTTACAACTAGCAAGCCTTTTGTTGAAATTACTCTTTGACCCAGATCCCTTCTCTTTCCCCCCCCTTTTTAAATTTACCCTCGAGTTTTTTGTTTTTTGTTTTAATTCCTACAACACTTGAGTGACTGTTATCTTCATCTGAGAACAAACAAAACATTTTATTCCCACTAGCCAAGTGTCATTCACACCCTGCAGTCCCTGGTGAAAAATCTTACCTTGTTTTTATATCCCTAAACTCACTGGTATGCACATATGTACAAAACCGGATGTGCATCTATCAGTGAGGAGTAATAAATGCATTCTTCTGACTTCTTCCAATTTGCTTCTTTTCTGAAAGATCAAAGCAGATTTACTGAAACTTTTCTGCAAGGAATTTAACATCGTGCTTTTCCAGCAAGCTTCTTAACAGCTGTAAAGATAAATGACAAGCAAAAGTCAAATAACATCCCACTTCACACCCATTAAGGAATGTTTCCAGTTTGTCTTCTGTTCCACCAGCAGAAGCAGCCTAAATCATTTTGCTGTCTGAAGCAAAATCACCACCTACCAAGTCTAAGTACCTACTCCCCCAAACAAACCTCTAAGGTAATCTTGGCACAAATAAAATCTGAAAAAGAAACCCCAACACTTCTCCCCATTCCTGGAAGTGAAAATGACTCAACAGCAAAGGAAATAGCTCTACTGCCCTATCACAATGATCAAAATCTACTACCTAAGGTAACTTCCACAATTTGCCTAATGGTAGGGTAAATTGGGGGTGAGGAAAAAGAAGTTAATTCATCAGTTCTACCACCCAGCCATGCTTCATTTAATCATTTTCAAAGAGATTTACAGAATATTGACTGCTCCCACAGAGAGCTATAAACAATACAGGCTTGGCATCTGACCTATTATAATTCCAGGCCTTTGACCTGGAATTTAGGGTAATGACAAAATTGTACGGCAATGCATGTCTCAGTTCTACGTTTGCTGATAAAAAATACTCCACAGTGGCAGCCCTATGACACAAACATATTAAAAGACTTTTAGAAACATGCTGGGATAGCCCAGAAGAGGAAACACTGATATTTCATGGCAATTGAGTCCCAGGAAAGTTAGGTAAGGGACAGAACAGAAAGGATAGTGTTTTTCCACCAGGTGCTCTGACTATAAGAAAGGCATCTTTGAATTCATGTTAATACTTGGGAAAACAGATCACAATTGGTTTTGGGTAGCCAGTTGGCTGATCTGAATCATTCTTGGTTTGTTCTCCTCTCTCTCTCCCCGACCACCCTTTCCTGAAACAAAAATACTGACAGTAACACTACTGTTTAGGCAGATTCATGGAAAAGCATTTGTCTTGTTGAGGTTGCCCATGGGATTAAAGGCATCTAGGATCTGGAACTGAGGTTCTTAGAAATTAGATGTCATTCTGGTGGCTGACTGCTGCATTGGCTTGAGGGTGACCATTAATATCTTGCACTCCTAAGGATGACTGTCCAATAGTCATCTAGTTTGACATAATAGATCCAGTAGACTATAGACAGATGTCATCAGAGTTGCAGAAGTCAGATCCCAAATGAGAGGAAGCAAAGGAGAATGGGTTGAGTAAAATAACCTGCCTTATTTTTGTTTCCTAATTTTTTTATTATCAGCAACTGCCCTTAATGGGAAACATGGTTGTGATGATGAGACAAAATTAATGGCATGTCTCATACATGTTAATAGAGGTGGGATTTTTTTAAAGGGGGAGTGAAATTTTAAGCATTGTTTTGTAATTTCACACAATGGTATGAGTGTCAGAAAGTCACACAAATGGCTAAAATCTCACAAGGTCACCATCTTAAGAAATTTTGGTGATGTTAATTGAGATTTTGGCATGCTGATTTCCAAATTTCCAAGAATTCAGGGGAGAGTATAAACATTTTATAAGTTTGTTACTTTTACAGGACTCTGGTCATTTTGTTTAGTCTAATTTTTAAAAGTAACTTTCATGTAATTTTGGGATCCCATAGAGACTACTGAGTTGATAGCAATTACGCTTACAGGTTTACATATTATACAAACAGTGGCTGACTTCTGTAATTGCTTTTGTTCTGTCTTTTAATTCATACTTTATCTGTTATGAATCATGACCTTCTGCAGTTTCCTAGCTCTACTTTTGGTTCATAAGCTTTTCCAGCCCTAAAAATTATTTTTCTACTATTGTTTCAAATTTACCCATAAATAATTGCCTTTTGCTAGAGTCCATTTTATGGAAACCAAAGGTGATAATTGAGTTTTAGGTTCTAAAACTGACCTCATAATGGTTAGATTGTGTCAGTATATTCAAAGACATATGTATTGAAGCCAAAAGACAGGCCATCTCAAAAGAGCTTAATTGAGTGATACATTCATTAGATTCCTATTCATGTCAGCATCAGAGAGTTCATCCCTCCAGTCCATTTCTCCATATTTGGTCTTGAATTTGCAGTTCTATACACTTGCACAGCAGAAAAACTATAGGAGCTGTGAAGGATTTCAAAGAGCTTCCCAGCCATCTGATTTGATTTGCTGCTTTGAAGTAAGTGCACACTTTGACTCACAAATCTGTTTTGATGGGGATGATTTGATCAAAGCCTCAGCAAATCAAAACACTCCTTTACAGCATTGCACTGTCTTGTTATTCTCTTATTGAAAGCAGCAGGAATAAAAAATACCTGCCGCAGCCTGGAGCTAGCATACCGAGAGCCTAATCTGCACACAGCTGGTGGTTTTTGGATCCAGAACATCCTGAGATCCCTGGAAACAACACTGGAGGAGGGAGCAATTGTTCTTTTTGTAGCATAAAATAAAGCAATAGCAATAGCAATAAAGCACTAACAATAGCACTTAGACTTATATACCACTTCACAGTTCTCTACAGCCCTCTCTAAGCAGTTTACAGAGTCAGCCTATTGCCCTCAACAATCTGGGTCCTCATTTTACCCACCTCGGAAGGATGGAAGGCTGAGTCAACCTTGAGCAATGAGACTCGAACTGCCAAACTGCTGGCAGCCGGCAGCCAGCAGATAGAAGATAGATACTGTAGATAGATAGATAGATAGATAGATAGATAGATAGATAGATAGATAGATAGATAGATAGATAGATAGATAGATAGATAGATATAGCCAGTGCTTTTTTTGTCATAGAACACACAGAACAGTGTTCCGGCACCTTTTTTTGAACAGAAGAACCGGTTCCTTCTAAGCTCCCAGCTTGAGTACAGGTAATCGCCAAGCATTCACTTAACACTCTCATGCTTCCCCCTCCCTTCCTATCACACGGGACTCACCTGGAAAAGGTCTGTCTCCTCTCTGCTACGGTTGTTGCTGCTGCTCTGATCTGAGACCTGGGGACGTGTCCACTGCCCCCCATGGCCTGATCTGGGCTCCAGAGGCCAGGAAAAGACCTCTGGAGCCTGGATCCATGGCTGTGGAGTGATTTTGAGGGCTCCCAGTGGCCCGATCTGGGTTCCTGGGGCCTGGATCCATGGCTATAGAGTGATTTTGCGGCTTGGAAAAGGCCTCTGAAGCCCCGATTGGGCCACTGGGGGGCTGCAGAATCACTCCATGGCCTTGGATCTGGGATCCTGAGGTCTTTTCTAGGCCTCCGGAGCCCAGATTGGGCCACGGGGTGCTGTGGATGCATCCCCAGGCCTCAGGTCTGAGCAGCAGCAGGAACTGTGGCAGAGAGGAGACAGACCTTTTCCAGGTGAGTCCCACACAGCAGGAAGGGAGGGGGAAGCATGAGGTAACTTAATGGGTTGGGGAGGCCTTGGGGGCCTTTTCCATCAATAGGCCCTCCATGGCCTTTCCCACCCTGAGATACCCTATGCGCACTTAATGAGCCGCATGCATTTTAACGAACAAGAGTGTGATCTCACTAAAGGGATGAGATTCACTCTACGAGTTTTCAAATTACGAGTGGAATGGGCAGGCTCCATTACACTCATAACTCGAGGACTACCTGTAAAGCTCTGGCTTGGTGAAAGAAAGCTGCCCGGGGAAATCGGGAGCATCGAAGGTCAACCCAGAAACACTTCCACGGCCCTGAAAGCAGACCCTCTTCTATGCCTTGGTTCATGGAGTTCCCCCCACCATTGCCTGTCCTCACTCCTGTGTTGGCCACCAGGGACCAGGACTGACTCCTGGAGTGAATCTCTTTGAGGGACCAGGCACGCTCCCAAAGGAGCAGCGCTGCCACCACCTTGGTCACTCTGGTCCAGAGGAAGCCTCTGTGTCATCAGAGGCAGAGGAGGATGAGGTGGCAGAAGAGATGCCAGCTCCAAACAAGCACCCGTCAGCTGATGCTGCTCATGTGATCTGCGCCGCAGAAGCTCCCCCCCACTCCATAAAGGGCTTTCGAGTGGAGCCAGAGTTGTGCGTGAGTTCCAGCACTTTTTTATTTTTTTACAAAAAAAGCATTGGATATAGCAATAGCACTTAGACTTATATACCACTTCACAGTGCTTTATAGCCCAGTTTACAGAGTCAGCATATTGCCCACAACAGTCTGGGTCCTCATTTTACCAACCTCGGAAGGATGGAAGGCTAAGTCAACTTTGAGCTGGTGAGACTCGAACTACTGAACTGCTGGCAGCTGGGAGTCAGCAGAAGTAGCCTGCAGTACTGCATTCTAACCAATGTGCCATCAGGGAACTACATTTCATTTATATACTATATATTTCTATCAAAATGCAATGGATGATTGTAAAAAAATATAGAAATAACACAACTGAAATGACGTAGTCGTCCCTTCCTTGGAGGGAACCTCCCTCAACAAAACAAGGAAGGCAAGATATTCCTCAAAACCAAATGAAACAGCTTGGCAATAAGTGTTGAACTCTGTTTCACCGAGGAAGAGTTCATTCCAGCATGGTCATCTCCATGCAATACTTCCTGCCATAGATAACTAAGAAGACTTCCATACAACCATGTCTCTGAAACTGTTTTGAAGTGATCTGGGTAAAGGGTATGTCTAGTTTATTGAAAAGAAGAACTAAGGATGACATGATCACAGTGTTCCAATATCTAAGGGGTTGCCACAAAGAAAAGGGGGGGGTGTCAATCTATTCTCCAAGTGCCTGAAGAAAGGACAAGAAGCAATGGATAAAACTAATCAAGGAGAGAAGCAATGCAAAACTAAGGAGAAATTTCCAGACAGTTAGAACAACTTGCCTCCAGAAGTCGCAGGTGCTCCAACAGTGGACAACTATTTGTCTGAAATAGTACAGGGTTTCCTGCCTGAGCAGGGTTTTGGACTAGAAGACCTCAAAGATTCCTCTGTTATTCTGTTATTCTTGTAGACCTCAGTTCTCAGGCAAGGAACATCATGAGCCAATGTGCTTCTTTTCCACTTGTAAACTAGGAGAGCCCAGAAAGATATCATTCAGTTAGTACGTGGGAGAGAAGTAAAAATCTCAACTTTCCACACCATGCAAAAATAATAAAATAAAATAATACTCCTCCTCCCATCCTATTTTCTAGGACCAGTTGTGTGTATTTATGTTAATTAATAACTCAGGCCAAAAATGATATGGAGAGGGACACTGCCTATCCAATTAAGGTCTAATAAAACAAGCACATTAAGGTTAGTTTTTAAAGAAGGAATCAAAATGTAGGCAAGTCATTTGGTATGAAAACGAGAGGACTGTAGGGAGAAAAATACCTCTGAGAGGTTTTCAAGACTTAACCACAAGGGAAGTGTGATCAACCTTTTTGCTGATCATATAACATCATACAGAGAGATATCATTTACCTCCAAAGCTCCAAATTGTTCAACAAGGTTGAAAAAGATTTAGACCTAAGTCTGATAAAACCTCAGGATCTGATGTGACTCAGCAGAACTTGGGATCTGGCCAAATTCCTTACAAATACTTACCCGGAGGATATGTAAAATGTCTTGCTGATTTCTGAAAGAAAAAGAAATGAAATTATTACTGCTTAGAACTGCTGCGTTCTAGCAGTTATAAGGCAAAAAGGGTTATTAGAGCATTTAAGGATTCAAAGGATGGGGTCACAAGAGGTACAGCAGAAAGAAAGAGAGAAAAATAAAGAGACTGCAAGCCATCATATACTTTTTGTAATGAGAAAATCATGTGTGATATAACAACTTTGAATGACAAATAATTTCACTATATGCCAGTTTCATAAACAATCCAGCTGTTTTAATATGTTGAATACAATTATGCCAAAGGATAGTAGATTATATATCTATGGATATTAACCAACCCCTCTGTAAGGTTAAAAAGATGATAAATATATAGATACATAAAAGCAATATAAAAAGAACAAGTTAAAAAAATGGAGAGAAAGGTGTGGGTCCACCTGCACGTCTAATTCAGAGATGACAGATCATAGAAAACTTTGTTTTGTTTTCCTAGATTCGTCACCTGTCTTTCCCTATATCTGAAACTACTCTTTGGTCATTCAAAACAGAGATGCAGAAATTAAATTGAAATATAACTTTTTGTAGTTTTGGTTCCAGAGTTCCCCAACATTTCCAGCTTTGTGGACCGGCAGTGGATGGGGAGAGTGGATGTTTCCACGTGAGCGGCCAGCAAGCACATGCACATGCAAATGGAGCATGCATGTGTGCGCTCACTTGCTGCTCACACAAGTGTGGATGCACCTATGTGCTTGTGTGCTTGCTGACCATTTCCTCAGCCCAGTTGCAATTCTCTCACAGTCCACTAGTGGGCCGCAACCCACAGGTTGGGGACCTCTGTTCTAGAGTGATGTAAAATGGAACTGTTTTTCCTTCTTCTGTTTGTAGCTGCCTATCTGAAGTGGGAGTTGAGACTTTCAGCAAATCTAACTTTTCTTATATTATCCTGCATTAAAATATTAAAGACAGCATCACTAGGCTTGCCTCATTTGTGGGATATAATAGAATTCAGTAGTCAAGAGTAATGAACTTTATTCTGGCAAACAGTTCTCCTGTATGGAGGAGGATCTATTAGAAAAGCTATCAGAAAAAGCTCTTACTCTGGGTGAAGATCAATATTGGCTTTGGAAAAGGCATGAATGTACCAGCTATTTATATTTGAAAATATGTCCTTTCTATTATATTCTCATAAGAAAAGCCTGGAATGGAATTACTATCTCAGTCAAGTACTTTTCCATCTCAGAATAATTGATAAAAATTTATCATAGCCATATCTCATTGACAGCTTGAGCTACTGTGACACTGAGTCATAATGTTAGCACTGTTTCTGTTTTGAAAAGTCTTTTCTGTATTCAGTAATATCAGTATAAACTCTCTTTCATTCTCACCACCAGATTCTAGGATCCTGCCTGTCTCATCTGCTTTGTTTAAGAGCATGAATGTAGAAACACTTTTGAAAAAAGATTTGTATATATAAATATGTTTTCAAGTTCTGAATAAGTTAATAAATGAATAAATCATATTCATTTCTAAAGAATGGAGCAAACCCCCCCCCTGTTTTCTGTTTAATGTCATCAACTTGAATCAATCTGAACATATCAAGCCATTAAATACTTCCCTTGTCTTGCTATTGTGATATATTATAAAAAAATAAATCAAGAATTGTAATGTTCCCATCACAAGAAAATGGATTCTGCTGTATTTAAAATATTTAGTTTTTCATGACTACATTGTCTGGAACTTTGAACTTTATATTTCAATACATCAGGAGAGCATCATGTTGGAAAATGCTGTCCTAATGACTTCCCCCTCAAGTGATAGGACCTCTATTGCTCTGAGTGAAGAAGGTTATTGACTCCTATGTCACTTGCAGTCCAAATATCCGGCACATTTCATAATAATCTCCTCTGCTGAGAAGCAGGTCTTAGAGGTATGCATAAGATTGTGAGATTCCCTATCACATTATAGATCCTTCCCGAAATGTTAGCGTTTCAAATTGATATTTTAATTTTGCTTTGATACAAATAAGGAAGAGGAAGAAGAAGATGCCTTTTTATACTATGTCAAATTCTAATCATTAGGAAAGGTTTATGGATGAAAGGGGACCCACCGTCTCACATGAAGGAGATAAGAGAAGGCAAAACAAATGAGGAAGAAGGGATGCTTGTAGCTTTTCAAATTCAATGAAGCTTGCCAGGCTTTGTTGGCCTCTTCAGATCTTCCTGTTCAAAGGACATGCAGCCCTGAAAACTGATGCTTTCCTAGGCCCCTCCATTGTCTTTGAAAAAGCTTCAGATTCATCTTTTGCCCTTGCTTCATTCTTTCTGCATCCCCATCTTTTCAACAGTCCCACCATCAACCCTTCAGAAGGAAATATCAAACATCCCTGTCTAGAACTTGTCACTTCTTTCCCTTCACTTCACCGTTTTTCTAAGCTGCCTCAATGTGAAAGGCAATCATGGAAGGCTCTGCACAACAGGCAAGAGGGTTTGGAATGCTGAATGTGAACACAAAAACATCTACAAATAAGCCCTAATTGTGGCAACCAACCACTGTCAGATTCAATAATCTGCTTAATCCCTCATCAATAAACTCATATTCACTGAAGTCTGTACTGCACTGTGCAAAAACAGTTCTTCCATCATTCTCTGCATTTTAGCAACCAGAATGAGCAATGGAAGGTACTGCAAATGTCCCTGCTTCTCATAAATATATCTACAGTACAAGGTCAGGGGATCATTGGAAGGCCAATGAGAGAGAGAGAGAAAAAAAAACATTGATTCCTTCTCATACTCTCAAAGTGGTCTTGTGAATTACAAACAAGCATGTTCCATCCAGCTCTTCCTACTTCTGTTGCTCGTTCTATAGAGGGATGGTGACTGCAAAGGAGTGCTATGATAATTAATAAGCTTCTGCATAGTGATGATACTGGTTTATTAATGGAATTCATCAGTTGCTGGTGGATGTATTCTTTTGGATTATATTCTATTCAAAGCCACTCTTTCCTCAATCCCATCCTCTACTTCTTCTTTTGGAATAATTTGTCCTTGTATGTTTTTGAAAGACTATTACAGCTATTTAGATGTAATGCTCTTTTGAAAGTATTCTAGACTTGGTGGTTTTGTCACCACTGAGTGTGTTAGAAATTTTTCAGTTGTTCTGCTAACTACCCTTTTTTCACCACTGTATTCATGACTTTGTGGGGATACCATTATGCCTATGCCAGTTTGCCTTCTCCATAGATAACAGCCACATGTTGCAGAACATGCTAGTTTTGCCGCTCCTTAACAACACCGATAGCATTGTTTCAGAAGAGCTTTTGACTAGAATTCAAGAGTCAACCAAATGATAGATAACAAGGGCAGAGCTCCTTGCCATTTGTGACATGTGGGCAACTTGATGGATGGCTAAACCAACTAACTTAAGCATCTGCCCATACTTCCCCATCCCTGCTCCACTATATATTTAAAGCAAATGATTGAGGTTGCTTATCCTATAGGTAGGTAATAGTAACTAGTATATATAAACCAGGGGGAATCCCCCAGCTATTTTTCTTAATTTCTTTCTCTTTTTTTAACGTCTTATTGATTTTTAAGAATTACAGTCCTTGGTGCTTAGTAAACAACATGTTGTCTGGGTTTAGATATTAAAATTAACTTCTTCAATATAAATCTGTTCAGTACTACACAATCCAGTATTTTTTCCCTGATCCTCCTTTCTTCCCCATATTTGTCCATTTTCCCCTGATTACACAGTTATACAATTTTTGGTACTGTTGATGTATACAAAGTTAGATATAAGCATCTTCATCATATTTTACTAATATTTATTTATTTATTTATTTATTTATTTATTTGGATTTATATACCGCCCCTCTCTGAAGGGACTCGGGGCGGTGTACAGGGCAGTTAAAACACTATAAACAACACATAATGTATAAAAATTAAAATAAAATTAAATCAAATAGCCCTAAACAATAAACACATTCTAAAATTTAAAATTTTTAAAATTTAAGATCTAAAATCCCAGTCCCTCAGTCCAGGCCGGCAAGTTCAAATAGCCAAGTCTTCAGGTCGCGGCGAAACGAGCGAAGGTCGGGAGCCATCCGGAGCTCAACCGGAAGCTGATTCCAGAGGGCAGGCGTGCCCACAGAGAATGCTCTCCCCCTGGGGGCCGCCAGTCGACATTCCCTGACCGACGGCACCCTGAGGAGGCCCTCTCTGTGGGAGCGCACAGGGCGATGGGAAGTTAACGCCGGCAAAAGGTGCTCCCGTAAATAACTCAGACCCATGCCATTTAGGGCTTTATAGGTCATCACCAGCACCATAAAAATAACAATAATATCAATTTATAAATCAATAATATCAATTCATAAATCAATATCCTGTTTTTGTGGTTTTGTTAAGGTTTGATTTCCCATCACTATTTGAAATATCTTTGTCAGTTATAATTTTCTCAATATTAATTACATTTATATAGCTAAAAGTTTTATTCATACCAATCCTCCACTTATTTTCATATTTCCCATATCAAAAGAGAAAGAAAAAATGCTATTTTAGTTCTAAATCATACCTTTCATTTTAAAAGACTAATTATATCTAAGGGTCATCTGTTCTTTTAATCGTATTCAAACAAATATTTAAATACATAATGTCTCCTCTAAAAGGTCAAATCTTCTGTTTTTTAAAATCTGACTCTCACTTTCTTTCTTTGCCAAGTAGCTTTCCAAGCCAGGGTAATTAGATCGCCCAGGAATTTTCTTTCTATTTTTGTGAAAATTGCTTGGCATGAGGAAGACAATTTTAGTTAGGGTATTTTGGGGGGGGGAATTCCATCCATTTATATTCCTTAAGCAACTCCCAGTTTCTCTCTCCCTCAATTTTTCTTTTCATTCCCTGTCTCCCAAATTATGACATTTCCCCTAACAGCTCTCTATATGCCATTTTAAAAAATCTTCTTCCTTGCCATCAGATGTATTTTGCAGACCTAAGGGGTAAAAGGTCTTTTGCCTTTTTATTGCTATGGCTAAGTCTTGCAGTATTTTGTTGGTATATGGTTGTTTATATTTCCCTTCTTTTATCTCTTCTGTCTCTAAATCTATTTCCTCTGTTTCATCTTTCGATTTCTGGTTTATTTGTTCATACTTTGTGGTGGTTATCTGGGAACTTTCTAGTTGTAGATTTAATTTGGAGATTTGCTCATTTATATTATCTTCCGGTTTTGTGTCATGGCAAAACAGGATGCAGGAAGACAGGGCTCTGCCTTCTGCGCCCAATTTCTCACTGCTGGGGGCCCTAAAAAGGGCCTAAAGTCTCCCCAAAGAGGCAGTGAAAGGAGGGGTGCCTTGTTGATCACAGAGAGATGGTGGTCTTTCCATTCGACCCAAGGAAAGTCCTCCAAACCGGCAGGGGAAAGACAGGCTACATTCATGTGGCTGGCCATTAGCTGCTGAGAACCGAAGAAGAAAAAGCACCAATTAACACTTTGTAAACAGCATGTTTGGAACTGGGCGAGAATACTCATCCTTTCTTTACTATTTTACAACTGAATTTCCTGGGAAAGGCTCCCAAGAAACTAAAAACCTCTGAATGTGAATGGAAGTGGCGTTTTAATTTTATGGGGGACAGAAATATACAATACTGAAGTGGAATTAACACAAAGCTATAGTTTTGATAAATTTGAAAACTGAGATAACTGTTAAGATTTTCTCTTTTTAAAAAAAGAAACAGGCAAAATATAAGAAATCAATCCTTTGTCACAAGAATGGAAAATGGACTTTGATTGACACCTAGTGGTGGATTTGTGTACAGCACTATAATTTGCTTCCTGGTAGCTTGGTGATTCCTAGCTTAGGAGAACAACTGGCAATAAAAGAAAATATTTTGCCATACTTATCACCCTGACCTTCTTGGATTATAAATACCTACTGAGCTTGGACTTTTAACCTCAAGAGCTAGCTAGAAAAAAATTGACCTTGGACCACCCCTGGATGGGAGAGAGTTTTGAGTTGTTTTCAGGGAGGTTGAATATTTTAAATACTTTGAACATTGTGGATTACAACCTTGCCTGGCTGACAATTTTTGGATACTTGAGACAAAGGATCACTATAAAATATTGCTTTCAGGACTGGACCTATACTCTGGAATCTATTGGATTATAAAGGCTACATATAAAGACCAGAAAACTAGAGGAAATTTTGATCTACTCTTACTGAGACTGGTGATACTAGAGGATCTCCAGGAATGATGCCTCAAGAAAAAAAACAAACATTTTTCAGAAGAAATAAACTCTATGCTACAACTAATTCACCAAACAATTGTTGCATACAAAGAAGACATAAAAAGAAATCATAATGAGACTTAATTTCTTGTATTTAAACAGCAAAGGCAACATTCCTCTCTGGCTTCATTACTGATGAATTACCAAGAAAGGCAACAGCAAAAGAGGTCATTAATGGCAGCATACTTCTTTGCTGACCCACAAGGTCAAAGCTTTACTCTGGAGATAACAATAAATTTATTTCTATGGAATTTCTAACCCTAACCTTATGAATGTAGTGGGGTGCCCCAGGGCTCTGTTCTGGGCCCAGTGCTCTTCAACAGCTTCATCAACAATTTGGATGAGGGGATAGAAGGGGAACTCCTCAAATTTGCAGATGACACCAAGCTGGCAGGAATAGCCAACACTACAGAAGACAGGGTTAAGATACAGGAGGATCTGGACAGACTTGAACACTGGGCGCTATCTAACAAAATGAAATTCAGTGGTGAAAAAAGGGAAGTTCTACATTTAGGCAAGAAAAACCAAATGAACAGGTATAGTATATTGTGGTACGTTGCTCAATAGTAGTAACTGTGAGAGGAATCTCGGAGTCCTAGTGGACAATCACTTAGATATGAGCCAGCAGTGTGCTGCAGCTGCCAAAAAAAGCCAACACAGTGTTAGGCTGCATTAACAGAGGGATAGAATCAAGATCACATGAAGTATTAATACTACTTTACAATGCCTTGGAATACTGCATCCAGTTTTGGTTACCACGATGTCAACAAGATGTTGAGACTCTAGGAAGAGTGCAGAGAAGAGCAACAAAGTTGATTAGAGGTCTGGAGGCTAAAACATATGAGGAACGGTTGCTGGAATTGGGTATGTCTAGTTTAATGAAGAGAAGGGTGAGGGGTGACATGATAGCAATCTTCCAATATCTCAGGGGCTGCCACAAGGAAGAGGGAGTCAAGCTATTCTCCAAAGCGCCTGAAGGCAGGACAAGAAGAAACGGATGGAAACTAATCAAGGAGAGAAGCAACCTAGAACTAGGAGAAACTTCCTGACAGTTAGAACAATTAATCAGTGGAACAACCTGCCTCCAGAAATGGTGAATGTTCCAACACTGGAAGTTTTTAAGAAGAGACTGGACAGCCATTTGTTTGAAATGGTATAGGGCTTCCTGCCCGAGCAGGGGGTTGGACTAGATGACCTCCAATATCCCTTCCAACTTCATTATTATTATTATTATTATTATTATTATTATTATTATTATTATTATTATTATGCAAATAGTCATTTGCTTAATATTTTCTTTATAAAAATGAATAAGTGCAAGAGACAAGTTGTAGAATATGAGAATCCAGACATATTGGTATACCATCTCCGGGTTTTAAACCCTCCACCTCTTCCTTTGATATGGTAAGAGATTCCATTCCCTCTTCTGTTTCTCAACCTTGGATATGGCTACATTTTCGCAGTGTTTTAATAATGGTTTTCTCTGCTTTATGCTCTTTACTTCAGGTTTTTCTGATATCAGTCATCACAGATTGGAGGATAGCACAGCTTGGGTGTACCTAATAATTTCTGCAAGATTTAATAAATATTCTTTCCTAAATAATAATCCCCGAGACATTTCTTTTTTTGAAAGGAGTATAAATCATCTTCTTCCCTCCTTTATTTTTATGTTGTTTGGATGGTTCCATCCCTGTCAATGTTGCTCCAAGGATAAAGGACATGATTCACTGTCATTATATTTTTGGACTTTCCACCCAAGGCTTTTAGTTCTGCTTGAGTTTTATTGCAAATGTAGTCCACCGTTCCAGCTTGTGTATCTAGGGACTGGAATTGCCCAAGTGTTAATTGCCTTGATAGTAATTCCTGCGCTGAGTTTGGACTTTTTTGTTCTCTTGGTATTTGTAGCGATCATCTTCATCTAAACTCTTTATGTAAGCTTTTTGTATTACTAACTCTCAGAATTAATTTCAGGTTAGGATCATAAGGGAGAAGACAGGGGAGGGGGAGGGGGAGGAGCAAAAGGAGAAGGAGAAGAAGAAGGGGGAAGAGGAGGAGGAGGAAGATGCCCTTTTACATTATGCCAAATTCTAATCAATAAGAAAGGTTGACACGATAAAATCCCAGCGTCAAAGTGGAACTGATTAACCAGAAGCTTAAAAGCCTATGTTGCAATACACCTGGAAGAAAGCCCAGGTGGAAAGAGCTATAACTGAGTGTCTTTATAATTCATAATAATTGGTGTTGTAAAAGTGAATGTTGCACACTAATGCCTTCAAAAACTTTGTCAGATGACATGTAAGATTTGTATAGCAATTAATGACACTTATTCAAGGGAAACAGCTTACGCTACCTTACTTGAAATTTCTCTCCTAATCTTTGATTCAATAAATGAGAAAAGGGGAGGGTGTTGGTGAGGGAATCAAATGAAATATGACATATGCATTAATAAGCCAAACAGCAAGAGGGGAAAAAGGTTGTCAGATGTAACTTCTCAGGTATAGTGATCAATACTTCTTTTTTTACCATATATGGGTATGCTAAAATACAGCTTTACAGTAGAATACATTTTTACTATAGATGATGGGCTCAAAAAGATATGTAAAGGCACCAATTAGGAACACTTATAATGCCTGATTTTATGGAGACCTGAAATAAGAGAAGGAGATCTTTGCACTGAACACCTCAAAACAGCTTTTTATTTAATGCCATTGGGAGTGAGTCTCTCTTCCCTGCCCAGCTTCATTCTCTTTCGTTGGGCTTTCCATGGATATGATAGCTTGTTGTCATAAGCTTCTGGCCACCCAGTGAAACATACCATGTGTTGCTGCAGCAAACTGGCAGCATCAATGTCCCTTGAGGTTGATCTAGAAAGAATATTGTATGGTGGACATGGAGCCTTGGTGGAGCAGTGGGCTAATGCCTCCTTAAGTAACACCAGCTGCCTGCAATTACTGCAGGTTCGCATCCCACCAGGCTCAAGGTTGACTCACCCTTCCATCCTTCCGAGGTAGGTAAAATGAGGACCCAGATTGTTGGGGGCAATTAAGCTGACTTTGTAATAATGCCGCTTGGGGTGTGTTGTGAAAGCCCTAATAAGCAGGCATATACATAGAATGAAGGCTACTGCTAAGCTTGTAGGCCGCCCTGAGTCTTCGGAGAAGGGCGGGATATAAATGGAATTAAAATAAAAATAAATAAAATAAATACTTTTCCAGAATTTGATGAATCCTGCTTTTGATTCTCTAAGTCCCCTTTCTTCATCTCCCAGGATTCGTAAGGCTCAATAATGCTATGATATCCCATTTATTTATTTATTTAATTTACATGCCACCCATCTCAATCTGAGAAGAGACTCAGATTGGCTATAACTGGGTGAATAATAATAATAATAATAATAATAATAATAATAATAATAATAATAATAATAATAATAATAATATCATCCACATCTGCCTATCTCAGGTCCTTGGTAAGGACTAGATAGGAAGACAAAAATGCCAAATCCAGTCTGAACATATGGCTGACTGTGCGATGATGATGATGATGATGATGATGATGATGATGATGATGATGATGATGATGATTCCCCCAGTGAGGCAATACCTTGACATGGTTGTGGGGCTTGTGTGCTCTGAAGAAGATGAGAGCTATGCCAGAGGTTCAACCATACTGGACAGGTCTCATCAGAGGAGTCAGACAAAGAGTGTCTCTCCCATAAAAATATGGTGAGACATAAATTTCAGAATGCCATACTGGCTCGGATGTCGCCCGGGTTTACTAGGTCCACGCTAGATGTTGGAGTTCTTGGATATCTGGTGAAAAATGGGTTACACGACTCAAGACTGTTGGCTTAGCAACAAGGGCCAGCAGCTGCAGAACTACTGGAAGAAAAGGTGTTTACCCGTCGCAAATACACAGTGATTGAAAAATAATAATAATGAGGATCTGTTATTACAGATCAAATCCAACAAGAAGAGGATATCTAAAATGAATGCACCAGTTCTGGAAAGAACAACATCCAGAATCAGAAATAACAGAACAGGGACTAGCAGATCAACACTGATTTATAATACAAAATAAAGTATTCACAGAAACAGAATTGGTTGAACTACAAAGGTTTACCCAGGACAAAGAAATCAAAGCCTTGGTAGAAGTAATTCAGAATGTAGAGGCAAACCAGGGGGAGTTGAATGAATGAACCTTTAATGTCAAAGTACAACCATGTATACATTGAGATTGGCTGAGCCTCCCTTCGTGCCCCCCCAACTCACAGTGACAACAAACCCTCCATCTTATTACACCATGTGAGCTAATTGCACAACACACCGGCCTCGCAAGTCAGTCATATATAAAATTGTAAAATTATTTGCCGTTCAAGAGCCTAACAGCCCATGGATAAAAGCTGTTCTTCAGCCTGTTGGTATGGCTGGCTATACTCCTATATCTCCTACCCAATGGTAGGAGAGTAAAGAGATACCGACCAGGGTGTGAGTCATCCCTGAGAATTTTTCTCACTCTTCCAAGGCAGCAAGCCCTGGCAATGTCATCCAGTGGTGTCAGGGGACAGCCCACAATATCTTGTGCTGTGCTCACCAACCTCTGTAATACTTTCCTATCTGTGGCTGTCAGACCAGCATACCAAACCACAATACAGTACGAGAGGACATTCTCTATAGTAGACCAATAAAAGAGGGTCATTAGCCATTGTTCTACCCTGTCCTTCCACAAGACCCTGAGGAAGTGGAGTCTCTGTTGGGCCTTTCTGGCCACCTGGGTTGTATTAACTTTCCAGGTAAGATCTTCTTACTTTCCAGGTAAGTTGGCAGTGAAGGAATCTAGCACAGATATACAACTGTTTTCATTTGGAAACCAGGCACCTCTTCCTCAGGAAGAACAAAACCCTTTAACTAAAGAAATAAAAGAATTGAACCAAAGAATAAGTGAGCATCTAGAACAGCACAAAAACAACAGAATAAGGCTGCCTGCATTGAAGCTTGTTCCAAAGAAACAGCTAGCACAAGCATTAAAAGATGCAAATACTGCAATATCAAGTATAAGCACCAATTCACTGCAAGAAACAAACAACTAATGTACAGCACAGCTGCAGTTATAACTGAATACCTGGGATGCAAAATAAACAAAGAAGAAAAACAAACAAACAGTGCACCACAAAAATGGAAGGTTAGACTAGAAAATAAGTTCAGCAAGTTAAGATCACATGCAAGCAAGCTAGAGCAGATGAAAGAAAAGAAGCTGAAGAACAAGAAGACCAAAGAATACTTAATCAAGAAATACCACTTTGAAACAAGGAAGATCAAGGAAGCACTGAAAATAATAAAGCAGCAAATAACACCTATAGCCAGGAAAATCAGTAGATACAAAGCTCAAATTGCAAATTATAGGCAGAACCTCCAATTTCAATCCTAGCAGAAATGTTTCTACCAATTCATCAATGGAGACCGCAATGAATCAGTCAGTACCTGAAAAGGAAGAAACAGTGCAGTTCTGGAAGCAGATATGGGATAACCCAAAGAAACACAACGAGGATATGGCTTGGTTGAAAGAGGTGGATGCAAATAAAACAGAAGTTGAAATGAAAGAACTAGTAATAACAAAAATGGTAGAAAAAAGAGCAAGGAAGATCAAAAATTGGTCAGCACCAGGTGAAGATGAACTGCATGGGTTTTGATTGAAACATCTAACTGTTATATACCGACTCATTGCCAAGCAGTTCAACAATATACTACAAGGAGGAGAAATTGAAAAATGGCTAACAAAACTGGGAAACCTACCCAATAATGTAAAATCCAGCAAAAGGGGCAACACCAGGCAACTACAAGCCAATTACCTGCTTACCAACAACTTTCAAATTGCTAACTGGTGTGGTAGCTGATGCAGTCCAACAGCATTTAGTTGAAAACAATCCCTTTCCACCTGAGCAGAAAGGAAACCACCCCAATAGCAGAGGAACAATAGATCAACTCCTAATAGACAAAATGATCTTGGAAAATTGCAAAAAAAGGAAGACCAACCTGAATGTGGCATGGATTGACTACAAAAAGGTATTTGACTCTCTGCCACATGACTGGATAATCAAGTGCCTAGAAATAACAGGAGACAGTAGAAACATCAGTAAAAATGGGCAAAGATCAATGGCACAACAGAAGACACAGCTGCAGGTCAATGGTGAAAGACTGGGAGAGGTTAATATTGAGAGAGGAATATTTCAAGGAGATTCATTATCACCATTACTATTTGTTATTGCACTGTTTCCTCTGTCAACAATACTGAATAACTCAGGACATGGCTATCAAACATCAAAAACATCTGCCAGACTCTCCCACCTTTACATGGATGATCTGAAGCTGTACAGAAAAACATCATCTGAAATAGAATTGCTGCTGAACACATAGCCAAGATATTGCAATGGAGTTTGGCTTGGACAAATGTGCCACATTTACTCTCAAACAAGGACAAATAGTGAAAACTGAAGAAATCAAGATGCCCCACGAAAATAATATTAAGAGTCTGGATAAGGAAGATTATTACAAATACTTGGATATCCTTCAAGCTGACAACATCAAGCACACTGAAGTCAAGAAGAAGATTAGAGGTGAATACATCAAGAGAGTGAAGAAGACCTTAAAGTCCAAACTCAATGGAGGAAATACCGTGAAGGCAATCAACACCTGGGCAATTCCAGTCATTAGTTACACAGCTGGAATAGCGGACTGGGCTCAAGCAGAACTAAAAACAATGGATAGGAAGACCAGAAAAATAATGACAATGAATCATGCCCTTCATCCACGCAGTGACATCGACAGACTATCTACCAAGGCAAATAGGTGGGCATGGAATGCTGCAAGTACATCAGATGGTTGAAGAAGAAAAAAATGGCTTTGGAAGAATATCTGAAGGACAATGATGAAGATGCACTGAAATTAGTATATCAGGAAGGCTTACTGAATACTGGAGAGACCAAATTGGCCTACAAGAAAGACCAAATGAAGAGCAGAATAGAGGCATGGGAAGACAAAGCACTACATGGCCAGTACATTTAAAAAGTAGCTGGGAAAGCAGATAATAACAAGAACTACCAATGAGTAAGAGCAGGAAAATTAAAGAAAGAGACTGAGGGACTAATTATGGCTGCACAAGACCAAGCCTTAAGGACAAATGAATACAAAGTCAAAATTAAGAAGACAGCAACAGACAGTAAGTGCCGCCTATACAAAGAAGCAGAGGAAACAGTGGATCACCTGGTAATCTGCTGTAAGAAGATCGCACAGACTGATTACAAGCAGCGGCATGACAAAGTAGCAACAATGATGCTTTGGAAGATCTGCAAGAAATATCATTTGCCTGTAACCAAGAACTGGTGGGATCATAAAATAGAGAAAGTCATAGTGGACAATCACTAAAATATGAGCCAGCAGTGTGCTGCAGCTGCCAAAAAAGCCAACACAGTGCTGGGCTGCATTAACAGAGGGATAGAATCAACACCATGTGAAGTATTAATACCACTTTACAATGCCTTGGTAAGGCCACAATTGGAATACTGCATCCAGTTTTGGTCACCACGCTGTAAAAAAGATGTTGAGATTCTAGAAAGGGTACAGAGAAGAGCAACAAAGATGATTAGGGGACTGGAGGCTAAAACATATAAGGAACAGTTGCTGGAATTGGGTATGTCTAGTTTAACGAAAAAAAGGACGAGGGGGGGGCATGATAGCAGTGTTCCAATGTCTCAGGGGCTGCCACAAAGAGGAGGGAGCCAAGCTATTCTCCAAAGCACCTGAAGGCAGGACAAGAAGCAACGGATGGAAACTAATCAAGGAGAGAAGCAACCTAGAACTAAGGAGAATCTTCCTGACAGTTAGAACAATTAACCAATAGAACAACCTGCCTCCAGAAGTGGTGAATGCTCCAACACTGGAAGTTTTTAAGAAGAGGACTGGACAGCCATTTGTCTGAAATGGTATATGGTTTTGTGCCTGAGCAAGGGGTTGGACTAGATGACCTCCAAGGTCCCTTCCACACTTTATTATTATTATTATAGAAAATGATAAAATTAAATTGCTCTGGGACTTCAGAATTGAAAAAGACAAGCACCTGAAACATAACACCCCAGACTTAACAATTGTTGATAAGAAAGACAAAAAGTCTGGATAGTGGACGTGGCAGTGCCTGGAGACAGCAGAATAGACGAGAAAGAACTGGAAAAGATAAGAAAATACAAAGACCTACAAATAGAAATAGAAAGACTGTGGCAAAGGCAAGCAAGGGTATTACCAATAGTAATAGGCACCTTAGGTGCAATCTCAAAACAACTGGAGCACCACTTGAACACTATTAGCATTGACAAATTTGCTATTAGTCAATTGCAAAAGGTGGCCTCACTAGGAACTGCTTCCATCCTGCAACGATATCTGTAATACCATCAAACATCCACATCTGCCTATCCCAAGTCATTGGTAAGGACTCAATAGGTAGACAAAAATGCCAAATCCAGTCTGAACATCTGGCTGATTGTGCAATGATCAATAATAATAATAATACAGTTGGAAGGTACCTTGGAGATCATCTAGTCCAACCCCCTGCTCAGGCAGGAAACCCTATACCATTTCAGACAAATGGCTGTCCAATCTCAAAGACTTCCAGTGTTGGAGCATTCACAGCTTCTGGAGGCAGGTTGTTCCACTGATTAATTGTTCTAACTGTTAAGAAATTTATCCTTAGTTCTAGGTTGCTTCTCTCTTTGGTTAGTTTCCATCCATTGCTTCTTGTCCTACCTTCAGGTGCTTTGGAGAATAGCTTGAGTCCCTCTTCTTTGTGGCAGCCTCTGAGATATTGAAAGACTGCTATCATGTTCCCCCTCATTCTTCTCTTCATTAAACTACACATACCCGATTCCAGCAATCGTTCCTTATATGTTTTAGCCTCTAGTCTCCTGATCATCTTTGATGCTCTTCTCTGTACTCTTTCTAGAATCTCAACATTTTTTTTTTGTTTCGTGGTGATGACCAAAACTGGATGCAGTATTCCAAGTGTGGCCTTACCAAGGCAATGTAAAGTGCTATTAACACTTCACGTAATCTTGCTTCTATCCCTCTGTTAATGCAGCCTAGCATTGTGAGGCACATGTCTGCTACTCTGTTGAATATTGCATTGTCTTATTCTATACTTCAATCTGCTCCCTCCATTCAGCAATCTATCTCCCTTGTCTTACAATAATTTCCAGGTTATTTATTATTTATTTAGTTATAAAATTCATAGGCTGCCCATTTTACTGCAAGGTAATTGTGGGTGGCTTACCTTAGTGTAGGACATTTGTACCCTCTGCATTAGTGCGTGTCCTTTCTGACAAAGGCCAAATTGTCTGCTAGTGAGTTCTATCCCTTGTTATTTCTGTCTCTTGAAGCCTTGACAAATACAGCTGCATCTTATAAATACATACTAATAATAGATTTAAAAATTAAGAACTCACATTATATACAGCAGAAGAATGCACTTCCTCTTTCGCTGTAATCTAACTTGGTTTTGCCAGCTTAATCTAGACCTCATCCAAAATCATTACACACATTCTTTTATATTTTCCATGTGAAACAAAAATTGTATCCTACTTATCTTTTTGGATCTGAGAAGCATCTGGGTATAATTACATATAGGCAGATGAAACTGATATAAGTATTGCAGAATTTAATTATTCAAACTGAACTACCTTCTGGCAAAATGTTCTGACATTATTAATGAAGTGATTCCAAGGGGGGGGGGGAGAAATGAGGAGAATCTGTTTCTTCCCCCAAAGTACATTCCACAAAATACAGTTTAAAGAATGAATTGGCATCAGAAAGGATGGTTTTTCAGTGTTTGTACAAATATCAGCAGCATCTGAAAACTGGGGCAAAGATGTTGTCCACCATCTTTTCTCTCAGAGTCATCATCATCATCATAGCCTCTTGTCAAGAGACACCCTGTTCAGATCAGGTCAGAGATGGTCTGCGTCCCATAGACATAAACATCTGGTGTTCTTTGGCCTGTTTACTCAGTCATGTGTATCTACATCACAAGGGGATGGATAATCTCCCCTATGATCATCTTCAAAGAAAAGCACTCTTAGCATCTGCATCAGCTAAGATGCAGGTAATGGATATTTTTTATCATTCCACCCCCCATCAGTCCAATAGTTTTTAAAAACAAAAACAAAACATCTTACATTTATTACGTAGGTTTTTGGTTTTTTTACAATATTATTAGCTGTCTTGAAGAACCATTGCCAGTCAGAAAGGTGAGATGTAAAAATAACAAGTTCTGAAGATATCCAAAGGCATATTAAAAAATCTGAACTAATATGGTCAGGAATGCATCTGGCATTTGTCCCAAATTCATCCTTTGCCTGAAAGTAAGGACGCCTTTCTTTCTCTCTTCACAAGGCACCACCCAATGGTCCTGGGGTATATAGCAGGTATTCTCATGTTCCCAAAGCAGTGGATTTGATGTCACTTTGCACAAGTGGGAACCCTAATTCTAAAGTTTTTCAGTTCCACATGACTACTTTGATTGCAACATCAGAACAATGTAGCTAAAGGCAGTCAGATAAGTGATTACCTCTGTTGCCTAACAAAGGTACACCTTGGGGAAAGATAACTAATGTATGTCATGAGATGCCAATTTGTTGATTTTGCTTACCTGGGAGAAAAGCTAAGTTGTTCCCTAGGCTTTAACATGGTGTTGTGCAGAGACCACAAAGTTTTCGTAGGTCTCTGGCTCATCTTTCTTTACAAAGGTATTTCCATGTGAAGAGGAAACTGGTGCATCCATCATAGGCCCTGCTAGGATTTCACATTGTTTCAGTGAGTTCTGTGGTACTCTTGGCTCTGCTATTTCTGTTTTGCAAATGAGGTGAGTTTTGTTTGATTTGATTTTTTGTGGCAACCCCCCCCCAATAGATTTTTATATGATTTGATATTATGGGTTGACTCAAAGGGGATTAACTATTGATCTGTCAGTCTATCTGATTGATTGACTGATTGATTGATATTCTTTTTTCTGTAGTGAATAATCAAGGTTGCTAACAAGATTTAAAGCCAAAAAATAAGGTATAAAGTCAGATTAAATTGAACACTAAATAAAGTTTAAAATTATTTAATGATTGAAAGATTGGAAAAAGAATCTTTTTGTATGAAGTTTTTTTTTAATGCTAAGAAACTAAGGCCAAGAATAAATTCAGAGGGACTGTTTCCCACAGCCTGAGAGTGGCACAAGAGAAGGCACTGCAATTTTATCACCTTCAAGAAGGCTTTCCTGATTTCTGACAATCTTAATAATTAAACATATTCTAATTCCATTTAATAGGGACACGGTGGCTCAGTGGGTTAGGACACTGAGCTTGTCGATCAGAAGGTCGGCAGTTTGGTGGGTCCAATCCCGAGTGCCGCATAGCAGAGTGAGCGCCTGTTACTCATCCCAGCTTTTGCCAACCTAGCAGTTCAAAAGCACGTAAAAATGCAAGTAGAAAAATAGGGACCACTACGGTGGGAAGGTAACAGCATTCCGTGCGCCTTTGGCGTCTAGTCATGCTGGCCACATGACCACGGAAATGTCCTCAGACAAGCACTGGCTCTTCGGCTTTGAAACAGAGATGAGCACCGGCCCCTAGAGATGGAAACGACTAGCAGGCACGTGTGGGGGAACCTTTACATTTACCTTTTTAAATTCCATTTTAAACTGTATTTTATCAAATTCCATTTTAAATTGCTTTTATCAAATTTTAGTAACAATTTGTTGCTGGAACTTTGCACTTTGATTTGGCCCAAGGGCTAATCAATAAAGACATTATTATTAACAGATTCATACTAAGGGCTGATAAGGTTTGATAAAGAACCTAAAAGGATTGATTTCCTTAAACCCTTACAAGGTCTATGAAAGGGAACAAAGTTAAATACAGTTTTTATGACTGAAGGAAGACTGGTCATGCAATAAGATAGTTGTTTACAAGATTTACTGCTACTGTCAGCCCCCCCCCCCAAAAAAAAAATACGGTATCTGATTCTTATTTTCCATAATAATACTCTTATGTTTGAGCAACATACCTTGAGAATCTTGAGAATCTTTGTTTTTAAGAAATAGAGAATTAAACCAAACAGATGTAAGTTTAGGTAAAATTAAATGTAAATTCTCAGAAATGATACTTGGTACTGGAGCCATTTACAAAAGACTGGCTATTCTATCTAATCAACATTTATAACCAAATATAAAAAGAGAAACAAAGCCAAAACAATTTTTATAATATAAAAAGATGGTACCAATAAAGGAGAATATTTGTAGCCCATGGTTGAAGTGTGAAGTCCTTGGTACTCTCTGAGCTTGCTTGTTTTTTTGCAGACATTTTATTTATCATTTCAAACTAGATAACATCATCAGTGCTAGCAAGCTCAGAGAGTGTCAAGGACCACTCATAAAATGATGCTTAGAACCCATACGTATTTTTTAAAAAAATCTTACTTTTATTTTAAGGAATAAAAGCACTCTATATTGAATCCATTAATTATACTACTTGACCGAATAATATTGGCACCAAAGCTAAGACTGAAGATATTTAATAATGGGCACAAATTGAGTTTAATTCAGTGGTAGGATTCAAATATGTCAACAACTGGTTCTCTGTGTGAATGCCACTTCTGGAAGTCTATTCTGGGCCTGGGTAACAAAAAAATAGCTACCAGTTCTGCTGAATTGGTGTGAACTGGCTGAATCCCACCACTGGTTTAATTCCATTTTAAACTTTGGCCCCTTTGATATAAGTCTGAAATACTGCAGCTCGCAGTCCACATAGTAGCCACTGAAATCATTCATGCAGGGAAGGCTTCAAAGGTTAGTGAAGAGATTACTGCCTGTGACTAAGAGTTATGATTCTTGGCACTTATATTTACTGGACACGTGTCAAAGGTCTAACAGAGACTCTTGTTACTGTAAGTCAGGTTTCTCCAACCTCATACTATTCACTACTAAAGTAACTAAAAAGTATTAAAATACTTCCTAGTTTACAATACTTTGCAATACTAAAGGGTATTGCAATCCAAATTGGGGAAGACTGATGCAAGCTCTCACTTCCTCACCCAGAATTTAGTACAGTAATGAAATTGAAAGTTCATTCCAATAAGGCATGTGGGTAGAGAATTCATCCATACTAACAAGTGAAGTGTCAAGGTCTGACAAAAGACATCAGTATTTTAGAGAGCCTAAATAAAAGCCACACATTTGAAAATTATGTCATATTATGTATATTGATTATATCAGAGATATTTATGGTATAGCACCATCAAAGCCGACGCTATCCAAAGTGTAAAACAAGCCATACAAGATTGGAAAATGTGGAGACAGCTAGTCCATAGAAAAGCCAAGAACTGGACATAAATGAACAGATATCATAATCATCAATCATCATCACCATCATCATCATCATTATGTACTGTAGATAAAAGGGAACTATGTTAAAGAAATTACTTTTGCTTTCAAGTGGTACAGAAATTTGAGATGATTCCTAGTTGATATGGATAAATCTACTGATACCTGCCAGTGACTGTGATTGAAGAAGTCTGAGTTTTTAAGTCAACCAACACATATAGGCTTCCTTTGGACTGTTCTTAATAGTTTCATTGGAGAAGAGTCAACAGCTTTATCAAGCAATATCCTTTTCTGTCCTATTCCTTGGGATTAGGTTGGAGGTACACTATGTAGTATAAAATTCTGGATCTCCTTTGCCCATAACATGCTTACTCTACAGATAAATAAAACACATTGTTGGATTCCTACTTCATTATCCATTTTTGAGAACACAGTAGTAATGAAACAATAATAAAAAAGACTGTCGCACGGGACAAGACTATACATAATATATTATTACAATGACATCATACATTTGCAGGCATAAAAAGTTATTAGTTTTGTAAGCTAGAGGTTTGATCTCCTGCAGGCCTGTTTTCTTTGACACAGCTGTCAGCTAAAGTTAAGCAGAAATTAGTTTCTTCCTGATCTGAATGACATCAAATTGCTCTATGTTTATTATCTAAAAGAAAAATAGAAGGTGCTTTCCTGGTGATTGTAAATTTGGTGGGAAGTGTGAAAAAAAATGAAATTATTTCCATTGCCAAGTAATGGGGCATTAGGCACCAGGGATGTCACACTGATCTGATATTAACGTGTCTATTTTTCTAGACTCCTCTTTCTCTCCCATGATTTCATTGCTTTCTGCCAGATGGTCATTATATTTTACAGGACTGCAGGCAATTATACCTGTCAAGGGCATGCCAAAGTATTTAGCATTTACGGCTTGAGGGAGATTACCTCCTAAATGTTAATAGCTGACAGCATCATCTGAACCCTTCCATTTAAGTTCTTCATTAGATCACTTCTTTGCAACACTGAAGGATGATCTGAGGGTAACAGAAGTGAGATGAAACCACTTCTTACACAAGAGGAGGAAGAGAGGGAATGCCAGAGAGACAGCATCTCAGATCCTTTGAAACTTTGTCTAACCATATCACCCTGAGAAAATCAGTGATATATGAATCTTTCAAGGTCTCCAGTAAGCAAAGCACATCTTTTTTTTCTTACGATATTAAAAGGATTGTGCAGCCCTCCAAAACCCGTGGAGCTCTCCATGAGTGATATGAAGGTGCTAGGGTTGCCTCTGAGTGCCGCTTTGTAAAAAAGTATGAGCTACGGCTGTAGGCCTTTTATGAAAAATATAGCATAAATCCAATTTTCAAATGCTTTCCGTAATCACAAAACACCATTTTCTGATGATGGATAGAAGTAATTCTGACAGCTGCTGAAACACAGAGTATCTACAGTAACAACAGACTTTATTTATTATGTTTTTAACCTTCCAGAGAACAAAAGTTCTCCTGGTGGATAAGAGAACTCACTGTGACTAAAAATACTATTTGTTTAGAGAACATATGGGATCATATTATCCACCATGGCAGAAAATGAAATGCTGAGAGATTCCAGAAAGTCACAAGAAGACCGAGGTTCCATTCAATAAAGCATTTAACACTTCCATTATATCTACTTCCAGAAAGGTTAGGTTGTCAGGCAATTAATCAAAAGCCTTCCAATACTTGATTTGGGACAGTGAAAATCCCATTTCTAGTCTCTTTGGTCATTATTAGAATTTTACAGCATTAAGAATCGGGGCAGAGTTTTCTTATGCTCTTCTTTCATCTTCATATTAATTTTCCATGATAGCGTTTAAATTATAAACCAAAAGGAAGGAACCACCTATTTTTTATAAGTTTCTACATAATCTGGCATGTCTGAACAAAGAAAGCTTCAAGTAAGAGGTTTGTCAAAAGGCAAAACAGAAAGTGCTCCATCCAAGAAAGCATATCTAGGTTTTCTGCTTAAGTAACCACATCAAAAATGTCACCTGGATATTTATGTGGCTCCACTTATAAAATGGTATATAACTCCCACCAGGTTTGTGGATAGGGTATTGAACCAACCATGTAATGAAATATATTTTGCACATAGTAGATGTTATGGCAAATTATTTACAGCAACAAGGAGCCAAGAAGTCTGATCAGAAGATACAAAATTCACAAGGCTAATAAAGCCTATCACTTTATTTTATCTGGACAGAAAAACAATTTCATTAGGACTTATGTCAAGTCTCATCTACTGCATACTATTTAAGCCTCTTATCTGGGTGGCTGTGGGAAGAGATGCTATGCCAAATCATAGTAGGGGTTTGGGGATGAATCAGCAGGTTGAAAGAATAATTCTCATAAAAACTGTACCTGTAAAGGGTGTTTTCAAGGAAGTTCTGTCTCTGGTACTATTTGCCCAGCATTCAGGGTATCAACATTTGGAACCTTTTGAATAAAAGTCCTTTTTACAACTCTAGCCCCTTAATTCAGAATAAAGTTGGGTAGCCAAAAGAATTACGATACGGCATCAGGGGAAAAAAATAGACAGCAATGGTTTATGGGTATGAATTGATTGACAAGATTTTATACCAGTTTTCAGAGGGTTTTCAGCAATCTGGTCAAATCTGCCACATATGCTTTTCTCTCTTTGTTTCCCAGTTTTAATCTCAGATTATACACAGACTAGTTGCAATATTAATTTTTGGTTTAGATCAAATGATTTGTTGATGTATCATAACAATCAAATGTGAACTTATTTTTTTCTTTTGCACTTATGTCACCAAAGCGCATCCTTAGAAAATAGATTTTTATATTAAATATAGCAATTTGCCAAACCACGATTTAAATAAAATCACCATTGTCCAGGCAGATGCAACACACTAAATTTAAATCAACCTGGTTGACAAAATAGACTAAGCCAAAATTGTAAGGAAAAAAATGGTGCTGTAAGTGATTAGAACTTAGCTATACACTGGAAGATATTTTGCACATAAATGATGGTTATGGCAAATGATGTACAGCAACAAAAAACATGGAAATCTGGTCAGAAGATACTAGTTCAAGAGGCTAATAAATCTCCCACTTTATCTTATCTGGATATAAAAACAATTAGGATCTATGCCAAGTGTCATCTATTGCGTATTTTGTTGTGTTTCAGTTATAATTCAAACTAAAAGATGCCAGTGGGTCACAAATTTTAATCTGTTTTGCCATTGGTTCACTTTGTAAAATATCCATTGACCTTATCCTAGGAGGAGAAAAGCTGAGATAGAAAAAGTAGTCTGTCCTTGACATTAGTCCTGAAAAACCGGAGCACAAAACAGAAGAAGCATGGCTAATTAATAATACTTATTTTTTCCCTAGTGGTCTTTCTATGAGTGACCTTGGGATACCCCAATGATTGTAAATATATCAGATGCAGGGAAAGAAGAAAGAGGTTAGGAAGCCTTGTGAGAATAGGATGTCAGAAAAACTAATTTCTTTGATGCTAATATGCTTAAGAAAAAGGGTGCCCATTATTGATTCCTACATCTATTCCCCGCTCAATTGGATATAAACAGAAGATAATTTACTAATTCTTCCTGTAAAGTAAGAAGAAAACTTCTGTTTCACAAGCCTCTTCTTTTTCATTCTCAGCAGTGATGTTTTCAATGTCATCTTTGTTTGGAACAAATTTGGGGTTAATTCCTATTAAGGGATACACATACAATCTCCTCAATATGTCAATTAATCCCCATATGATTGTTCCAGGGGTAGGGCTGCTAACTGTCCAGATGGATGTTTCAAGAATGGCTCCTGAGTTGGACATTGGATTCCAGCTTTTTCCTGCTCAGTCGGTATTATTTCTTTTTTTAAAACAGTCAGCAAGTGAAGGATCATTCACAAGAAAGTTACATTTCAGTTTGGAGAAGATGGATAGATTATATTCAGAATAAATATGGGACTAAGTAAAAAGTTACTTAGTTTATGAGTAGATTTTAGAGGGATATTGTTATAATATATATTGTATTATTATTACTACTATTAGCAGTGCTTTTTTTGTAAAAGAAAAAGGTGCCGGAACTCACACATGTCATACAACCCGCCTTGCCTACCCTACAAGGTTCCATCCAAAAAAGGTGCCGGAACTCCGTTCTGAGCGTTCTATGAGAAAAAAAGCCCTGACTATTAGTATTAGTATTGATTATATTTTTGTTTAAGTTATTATTATTATGTTTTTATTTGAATGTATTTATGTTAAAGGGGACTTAAACCACATTATGAATTTGGTTAATTTTATAATGGATAATTTTAGTTAGAATATGATTATCATATTTATAACCCTGTATTCAGCTCTGGGAAGTGGGGGGGGAAGGGGGCAGTTTGGGGTGGGTGGGTTTTGGGGATATGTATAGTAAAAATTTTTTTCTAAAACTCTTTAATTAAAAAAAACAGTCAGCAAGTTATTGTTTCATTGGGGGAAGAAGCTCTTGTTAAGGTTCAAATAACACTGCAAAAGAACCCCCTGCCTCGCATGATAAGGCTATTTTAGAACAGCTTCACAGTAGGAGAGATCTGGAATCTTTCTTACCTTTCCTTCCATAACCTTTGAACAATTTTCAAAATAATAGAGACAACACCTCGTCTTTTAATTCTTAATGTCAATGAGAGGGCTATCTAAGCATAGGAAGATATTCTTTCCTACGGGGTGTCAAACCCAATATAATCAGCACCAAATATATGGATTTAGATGAGGTCACTACAGAAAAAAAAAGATTAAAGATTCAGTTCTGCACAGCTGGTCCAGCTACTGTTGACCAACAAATTGAATAGCCCTCTGGGATATTATTGTGCTCATTGAATATAGCCTTTATGATTTTTACATATTCTATTTTTTATAATAAATGTTATATATTTATTATCTATTTTATAGTCTTATTATATACTGCCCAGAGTCACATTTGCATGAGATGGATAACCTTATAAATTTGATGAATAAAGAAACAAATATGTTAATAGTACAATAGGAATACCAGTAATGTCATCAGAAATGAGCAATCCAGCAGACAAATATGTCTTTAAGAAATAAATGGATTTTAAAGGCACATACAGAAGAGAACATAAAAGTTTCAATAAATATTTAGTAGTTTGAGAATACACCTTATTTTAGCAGAATCTTCCTATGAAAACCTCAGCCTTATCTTATCTGCAAATAAAAACTAATCTATGTATTACCTTGTCTACTAGAATATCATTGCTATCCAGTCTAAATGGATTAGTTGATTGAATGATTTAGAATTTATGATAACCAATATGATGGGTTCATTTCAGGCTAGGGAAAATGTCATTAGCAATCCCCAGCTGGAATCCTGAAAAATAGCTTCTATGACATAGAAATAAAGATTTATAATCATGATTTTTTTTTCTGTTCAGGTTCCTAAAAACTGAGGATAAATATTGTCTTTCTGAAAAATACATGTCTAATAATTTTGTACATATAAAAATCCCCAAGGAATGAATACTTATACATCACATTATTATGATCTGAATCAAGTTTAGCAGATTATTAGTTGGGCAATTTCTTTACATCACCCTTTTTCCCTATTATTTTTTTAAAAAATATTTTGTAATATTAAAATGAAGGAAATGTCAAAAGAAGAACCTGCAGTTCCCAAATGTGTTGAACATTTCATAGTTGGTAAAATACCTTGAAAGTAACACAATCAGCTTATGGAAAATGAACTCCATTGTACAAGACAAAATAGTAATTCAGTATCAAGATTGATTTTTCTCCACAAAGGCCACAGTGTGATTTTACTGAAATGGATTTGCCAGATGTAAAATATTAGTCTTCTTTATCCTTTAAACTTGTACAGAAGAAAGAATTTCTGCAGATCTTATTCTTAACACTAGCAACATCTGCTAAGATTCTCTTTTCTACATGAATACTAAAGATGCAACAGCCATATAGGAGGAATAAATAATAAAAATTATAAATTATAAATAATAAAAATTATAAATAAACAAATGAAACAAAGAAAAACAGGTATTTTGTGTGTTTATGAAGCTGAAAGATCTCACAGCACTTTTCACATCCATATATCCAAAACCAGCCAAAATATAACATACCAAATCTACTACAAGAGACAAAAATTAAAGCACCCACATTTACATTTATTTATATAGATTTATGTGGCCTTTAAACTGATTTAGATATACCGTAACCTATGCGGCTTACACACTTCCACCTCACCCCTTATTTACAATATGAAAGACAAATACACAGGGAATTCAGAGGAATACTCACAAAATCATCCATTGCTAGATTTATAAAAGAGACAGTCATGCAAGGTCCAGAAAGACTAATATTTCTATAGATTCAACTCAAAATGTGGGTGCACAATACAGATTACACACTCATTATTATTAGAAAAAGTTCAGCTAGAGAATGTGCTGTACAGAAAACCATTAACAACATCTCCCATAGAATTAGTTTCACACACAAAAAAAATCACAAATCACAAAATTTGAAGGAAGAGTGAATAGGGTTATATAAAGGAAATGTATTTAGATGTATCTGATGAAGTCTTTAAAACAGAGAGAGGTGAGATCAAAGCCAACAAAAGGCAATGTATGAAGTACCATGTGAATGTGGTAGAAGCAAGGATAGAAAGTATTAAAAAGAGGTATAGTGTATGATGTCGGAGTAAAATAACTTTAGCTATGTTTCCTTTCCTTTTTCTTTTTTTACAACTTTCATTTCTCTGGTTACTGTTTCTTATTTCTTTTCTGCACTCTGCATTACACTGCTCACCCTGAAAGAAAATGGTGTAATGGATAGGTATGTATATATGTGTGCACATTTCCAACTGCATGGATAATTTTTCAGCAGTCGCATTATTGAATTTTGAAGAAGGATTCAAGGCAGTAAAGAGATTGAGAGCTAAAAGTTCCTCAACTTTGTATTAAACTCTGATGTTTCTCCTTCTGAAATCCTTATGGAGCGTGTACTGAACCCGCAGGAAATATTTTGTAATGTAGTGCTGGAAGAAACCACTGAAGACTTTCTTTGCTGTTGCATTGTTAAATTTCAAGTTGTATATACAGTAATCCAAACATTGTCAATAACAACAACAACTCCCAAATAAAGTTTAAACCAAAACCAGTGAAGGCTCAAAATCCCTCTAGGGCTTTAGGCTACCAACCTGGAATTTTGGAAGTTTATAAATTGTATATGTTATCTGATATCAATGGGACTTCCTTCCCTTTCAGACCTCCATGTTTATCTTTTCAACCTCTAAACTTTCTAAATGAAAAAGAGATGAGCAAAGTGTGGAAAGGTCATACACCATTGCTCCTATTTTCTTCATTACATACTGTCCCACAGTAATTCTTCCAGCTGAGTGCTGAGAGTCAGTTTCCTTAAAAAGAAATCTGCTACAAATGGAAGCAACCTCACTTGAGTGCAATAAAACAAATGGAACAGCAAAATATACTGGAAGGAAATCATAGCTATATATATTTTTTCTTTGCCTGCAAGCTAACATGCTGAGAAAACTATAGAATTTTGTCATGGCTCTTTACCATCATTGGGATGTTTTTTGTTTTTTGTTTTTAGCTACATGAACTATGGGTATGCATCTGATGTGACAGATTAGCACTTATTTCAGCACAAGTGAGCATGGAGACAAAAGAATTGACAGTAGGAAGGCGCAGGGCTTTTTTTCTCATAGAACGCTCAGAACGGAGTTCCGGCACCTTTTTTGGATGGAACTTTGTAGGGTAGGCAAGGCGGGTTGTATAACATGTGTGAGTTCCGGCACCTTTTTCTTTTACAAAAAAAGCACTGAGAAGGCGACATGCAAGAGTTAAAGGGACAAGAACAGCTGGAAAGAATTGGAGTTCATTAGAAAGTGAAAAAAACAAAATCCTAAATTTCAAACCCTAACTGAGACTTCTTGCTAGAAAGCATCATATGTGTTCATGAATTCTTCTTCTTTTGCAGAATTGTGAAAAATAGTTGCAAAGGATTGTAGGAAGTGGAGGAGAGGCAGAAAAATGCCACTTCCTGAATGAAAAGCAGAGGCTGTACCTTTGTTGTAGAAGTGCAATGATTATTTTGGGGGAAACTCCTAAATCTGAAGTAAAAGAAAGGCAATGAGGTTATCTGAGGGTACCTGCCCATCCTAGTAGGTTAGGTAGACTTAGTGAGCTCCAGGTCTCTCCCTTTAAAGGTTGTTATTTCATGGGGACCTTCATAGGACCTTCTCAGTGTCTTTGGAGCAGCCTCCCACATGCAATCCTTACCGTTTAAATCTTCTGAACAACCATGAAGTCTTGGCTCTTTTCCCATGCATTGGGTTAGGACAGGGGTGTCAAACTGCTGGCCTTTGGGCTGGTTGCATCATGCCAAGGGAGGCTGCACCCACCCCAGCTCCGGCAATGCAAAAAAAGTTGTGATATGTTGTGATACGTCACGTGATGCTGCAAGTTTGACACCCATGGATTAGGATGTGGGTTGGGCTGGGACAATGTTTGGTCTGATGCCAGGGCAAAGGGTGCTTTTAGTTTTAACCTTATTTATATAGATTGTTATGAGCCATCTAGAATAATTGTATGAGATTGGTGAAGTCTGTAAACAAAACAAACAAATTCAAGCTGCTATTGAAAAAAAACACCCCGAAATTGAATTCACTCACCCAAAGGGAATCAAGCTTACAACCTAATGGGACCTATTTTAAGATCTCACAGAAAGGTACCTCAATTATATCTGGTCCTCTCCCACCGTTAAATGAGATTAAATGAATGTTTGGTATTTGCTACTCCAATGTAAACAGTATTTTAAGCTTCCATGATTCAGGTTTTATGCACAATTTCCCCTCTCATACATATTTTAGCATGCAGTTTTTTTCTAGTAAAAGCATTTTTGAACAGAAAACAAACCAAAACAAACCATATCACTATATTCAGAGAAACAGGGAATCAACACAATAATTGCACTTCAATTTGCATAGTAATCCTGAAGATGCAAAGTGGGCTAAACAGAATGCAGACTAAACAAAAATGTCCCATAATCTTTAGCAAATATACATTCCAAAGCCAGTAAGGAATATTTCTTTACTGCCTTAAACAAAACTCAGTGCCTGTCTTGGGAGGGAAGGCAGGGAGAGAGGTTGTAATTGGATTTCTTTTTGATTGCCATGGCTTCACTGATTCAGTTATTTAGTTTTCTGTCTTTATCTGTATGTTGCTTAGTTCCAAACAATTCTGGGCAACTTATATTAAGCAACACAAATGTGAAAAGAAGACTATAATAATGAAAACAATGACATTAAATGCCTGGAGGCATCTTCCAATGGTCTCTAAATGCTTTCCCTAAGAGCCATTTTCTTCAAAGCTCTCTGGAAGCCCAACAAGGAGAGTGTGATCCAGATATCAAAGAGCAAACTATTCTATGAAAGAGGAGGCCTGGCATAGTTTTTTTAATCTACAAAATAGTTCCTTGATCAGGAAATGAGGTGGAATTTCATAGAAGATTGCTTAGTTTCATTGTTAAATTAGAGAACTAGGAAGATATTACCTAGTAAATGAAATGTGCTCCACAAATGTCCAGTGAGATCCTTTCCATCTGATGAATGCAAATATAGCAAGAGATTTGGTACATAGATATTTTAAAAATGCACCATGCAGCTGAGTCCTAAAAAGTTATGGATCAAGTTACACCGTAGCATAGAGTTGGTTTTACATCATTACCAGGTTCTGATATTTCCACCTTACAACTGGTTCACATATTCAACATGTCCCATGCTTTCTGCCTTTCACAACATTTTGTTTGATCTTGCAGGTCCCTCCCGGGATTTTGCATACTTGGCATTAATCTAAATGAAATACATATTATACAGTTGTTCCTTCTTTGTTTCCTCTTTATTTTAAAGGAAGCTCAGAGTCCAAAGTAGATCAGGATAAAGGAGGACATCTGTTTGGGAAAAAAAGAGGGGAAGAAAACATCTCTGACTACATGCAAGGTAAATTTTAATAAGGCATATGTGATGGTGAAGATCTAAATTGTGTGTGTGCTGTTCAAAATAAGTGAAAAACAGAACTAGAGCTGATTTCTACAGCAACACACAAACATTCTAAAATGTGTTACAGAGTGTGCTGGTCAAAAAAGCAATCAAGTAAGTTTGCATTTTTAAATTATCCTTGAGAAATGGTTTAGGAAGAGATCATGAGTAGTATATGACAGCTATATAAACAGAGCATGAAACTGTCTTTGAAATTGCACCATATTCAATCAATCTAGGGTTATGCCATGTGTAAAGTAGAGCACAGGATGAAGGGCAAGATGACAATTAACCATGCTTTGTCTTGGTGAGTGCATGTTACATTATCCTTAGCCATGGAAGTCTCTGGAGTCTTTGGGCAAGTCATATGCTCTTAGTCTAATCTACCTTTCAAAGTTGCTGTTTTAGAGGAAATGGAAAAGAAATGTCTTTTCCCCTGCTTTTACTCTTCAAGAAAATATGAGCTAGAAATCTAATGAATGAATAAATAATAGTCTAATAAAACACACCCCTTTTACTTAAGAATCCATTCAATTATTCTTCAGCCACTTCCTGCTTCCTGACTCACCATGATGGCCACTGGGAGACCTGTTAATGCACTTTAAATGAGGGACAAGCATTCTTATACATCACATGAAAAATGATTGTCCGAGTTATGAGCAATAGTCCTTTTGCCAAATACATTATCCGAATTCATGTCATGGTAAGTTGCCAAGACAAATGAACTACAGCCTCTCTTTCAGAAATGTTTTGTTAGAGACATCACTTAGGCCTTATTAAATCATTTATATATGTCTCCGTGAGGTGTTATACTAATGCATTGTGTACTGTTTATTAAAGGAATGTTTTCTATACATCATGTGGGAAAATTATATACTGTACAGTATTCTGGGGCTGTGAGAGTTACTGGAAATGTTGCTACTGTTTTAATGTGTCTGACTCAAAGAGCTTATCTTGATGTCAGGTCTTTGGGAGCTTACCAGAAAAGTGACAGCCATGTGGGAGATTTAGAAAAATATGGCAGTCCCTTTCTTTTTGCACCTAATTATGTTTTTCTGAATTTTTACCAAATCATAATAAAATCATATCCCGATTCTTTGTGTTGTGCCCTATGATGCTGTTTTAATCACACCTAGCCCACAAGTAAAGCAACTTATTTCATCTTTTAAAGTACTGGTGGTAAAGTAGTATCCACACACACATATACACACACACACACACACACACACACACAAGCTAACAGCACCCAACATTAGTCACAACATATGCAAAATCTGTTATGTTTCAGCACCTGTTACCTTGGAAGCTAAGGGCTCAGCTACACATCCTACCTGCGCAATGGGAGTTTTCTGGAAAATAATGGATATGGCACAGAGAATTTCAAGATAATTTACAAGATAATAAATAATTGATGAAAATTGATTTGGCCAACTTAAGTGAGCAAAAACCAGTTTCAAATACGGACAAGAATCATAGGATACAGCCTCCCAATTACCTCTAGAGCAGTTTGGATCTGTACAGAAAAGAATCGATGTAATGGCATGTGGGAATGATTTTGAGGTACAGGGGAAAAGATGCTGTCTAGGGAATGACTGGATAAAAGAGTGAGGGGTCTTTAATTGCTTGAGGGGCAAAGGAAGAATCTTTAAAACGATCCAGCCTAGTGTATCAAAAGTGACGGTGAGAGATTTGTATTTTCAGACTTGCTTTGGCAGAATGTTAATGTAGCAATACAATAAAGAAGAATCGCTCATCTCATCGTGTTTTCTGGTTTACTTGGGAGGGCTGACAGTCAGGAGGAAAATGGATTTGTTTGAAGCTATAGTTACTCTACACTAAGTAGATGTTTCTATATCCCATGAACTAATCATGATATACTGAGGCTGAAATAATTTTCTGCTTTTATCCCTTCTCCCTTCCTTTTATGTGTTCTCCTTATACGTAAGTCCATTCTACAGGCCAAGTATTCTCTGTCTTTGTCTCCACAGAAGACAACTCTATGGAGGAGTCCCTAATCAATTGCATCTAGCAGGGGATGATTAAGGTGTCTGAGCTGCAGTGTTTTGTAAGCCAGCTGTCAAGACCAATTATTTCTGATGGTGCTTGATGGATCTTAGCTTCTCTTTCCCTCTCTCTCTGAGATTTCATTCATCTTCTATTTATTGTTTCAAAAAGAAGCTCAAGGAATATAGTACATTTGGGAGGGTCAGGGGAAAATGTCCTCAACAATAGTTTAAAGATGACAGCTTCTTTTAATAAAAACTGATGATCAGGCCTTTGCTTGAGTTCCAGTACAAATGGTTAAATAATATAATAACAGGAGAAAAATTCTTTATGGGACAGGATAATAAGCACAAAATTTGATATGTCTAAGATGATGATCAAGATTCTAGAATATGTAGTATCATTATGCAATTTTTCCAGATTCCACATAGCCATCATATATTTTAGAGAAAACTGCATGACAGCATACAGAGAAATTCTGGAGGGAGGTTCCAGTATATTGTTTATTCCTACTTTCCTGTGGCTACTATAATTTAAGGAACATGTCATACACAAGATCAAGGCCCCTGATTATGCTGAGCAACAAAATAGTGTAAAGAATTGAGATAACAGAATAGAGAATAGAGATAACAGAATAGAGCCAAAAACAGAGACACTGACAGAAATATACATATGTATATTGTCAGGGGAAAAACTTGTTAAAGAGAAACAAGAGACAACACACAACAAAATTCTTACTTTAGAATCCAGAGGTTTATTTCAATTTAACACAAATTCAGTAGTTATGTCAAGGTTCCGACAGACAGAGACGAATAAGCAGAACTTCGAGGCTTTATTCAACAACTTATTGCAATAAGGATCAAATGGACAGCTGGGCCATGTGGCAAAAGCCAGATCTTTTGAGGCATATTTTATACCTTAGTACTATGCCCACCTCTGACATTCTGGAACCACCCATTAGCCATATACATAGTCTTATTTAAGCCGCACATATCTGTACCTGTATATACATATGTATATATGTTTCTTTGGAAAGTCACAATCATTGGAAAACTGAAAAGAACAGAAAGAGAACTCAGCTTTTCATTTTTAAATAATGTGAATAAAATACATTACGCACGTTACTGCTATGAAGTGCCAACACTAAGGTGGATTGACTTTATTTTGCCACAGTAATCACTGAATAATAAATCAGTGGTATGGATATTTTCAATGAAAAAATAATAAAGGTAGTCCTTAACTTCTGACCATTTGTTTTGTGACTGTTCAAAGTCATGACAGCACCGAAAAAAGTAACTTATGAGCAGTCTCACACTTACAACCATTACAACATCCCTGCATTCACATGTTTGCAATTCAGATGTTTGGTAACTGGCGTGAATTTCTTTTGGTTGCAGTATCCTGGGCTCACATGGTAGCCATTTCTAACCTTCCCAGCTAGTTTCTGACAAGAAAAATAAATGGGGGAAGTCAAATTATTTTAACAACTGTGGCAAAAAAAATGTTGTAAGATCAGGCGCAATTCATTTAACAACCACATTGCTTAGTGATGGAAGTTCCATTCCCAACATTTGTTGTAAGTCAAGGACTACCAGTAGAATGGTTAGACTCATTTCAGTAAATGTTTATGAACATGATTTTAACAATAATGTCAAAAATTTGCAATGTACGAGTGCTGAGTTTTATTTTAGATGACTGCTTCCTTTGCATACAGCACCCCATATTTTCCTAATGCTTATTAGAGCATGCAATGAAGCCTGGATCCAAGCATGCACTCCTGAACTGATTAGCTTTTCCTGAATGAGGGTCAACCTAACAACAAGCATAGGAAGCCACCTTGCTGTTACATTTTTCTCATGAGAGATGAGTTTATATGGGGAGATGATATAACATCTCTCTGCTATGAGAACTTAAGAGAAAGTAGACAGTGTATACTCTACTGATAGTCTTCATGTAGAAAGGCAGTGTCTGGGTATACCCTGTTTAAATTGGCTCAAACTAGGGTGAGACCCAAAGGCTGCCAGTAATAAGAAGTGTATATAATTATCACATAGTAGAATTGTGTGAAGAGACATCTGATTGCCTGCTGGAATAGAGTGTAATGGAATAGTTTAAGCTAGCAAAGCCTGTGCTGCTTTTCCTCTTCTTCTTTAAGTCTAAGAAAGAAACAAAGAATTCTGCCCAAGATTGTTGCAGCTGCCCACACAGCTTCCATTATTCTCCTATAGCAACAAAGAGCAGGCTGAACTAGTAGGACATGATGCTTAATCTCAACAAGTCTGGTTTGGATTTCTAATTTAGTAGGAAGTAGTCATGATAGCAGCCAAATTGCCCTTTAAGACTGAATGATTAGGAAAAATAGCATTCCTAGAAATTTCAGAGCTAAGCTATTAAACCTGGACTATGAGACTTAGAAGAGAGAGAGCTGTTAGAGTTCAGTTAAATTAATTGATTGCCATTTCTGTAATGCTTATCAGCATTTCAGTAAACCTGTTTAAAGAGAAAATAGCGGGAATATTACTTTCCCCTTGTGTGCACAGAGAAGAATATCTCTTAATCGATAATAAAGAGCTTTTGTTACCTCATTATTATGGAAATAATATAACTGGATATTAAAATTTAGACGTACTTTCAGAAGCCAGAAATCACTTTAAGGGCTATCACATTTCATGGTATTGAAGCTGTAAGACCTTTATAGTGAAGCATTCTCAAACTTGCTTTGATCATAAGTGGATTGCATGTTAATTTATGACAAATGCTCAATATGTCACTTACAAACACACACACACACACACACACACACACACACACACACCATTTTGCATTTACTGCTTTAATTCAAGCTGAATTGTAATGTACTATAATGGCCATTTTAACTGTTGGTTCAAAGAGATGGAGATTTTGAATACTACTTAGTCCTTTCACTCAGATCTTGGAATTACTCTGTCTCTACCAGATTCATTTCTAGTTTTCTAGTCCCTTTAAAACTTGGTTCCAGAACACATTTCTTTCTAAGCTTCTATAGCAGGGGTGTCAAACTCAATTTCATAATTGAGCATTGCGGTTGCCCTCAGGGGGCCGGGTAAGCATGGCCAGGGTGGGCGTGGCCTACTGGGTGGGCATGGCCAGCTCTACATCATTCACATCAAGGGTGCCTGTGGGGGCCTGTGCAGGAGTGGGACAGATCTGAGGGTCTCTGGCAGAAGGAGATGGGGCCAGGGCCAGGGCCAAGGCAGTGGGGGCCGTTCCCTCACTGTTTCCAGGATGACTTTGCGGGCCACATGAAACCACTTTGCGGGCCGGATCCAGCCCCCGGGCCTTGTGTTTGACATGTATGTTCTATAGAATCAAATACAGGTAGTCTTCATTTTATGGTAGTGACTACTTTGAACTCTGCCTGATTACAGCTATGATGGTGTTGAAAAAGTAACTTTGTGAGCAATGCCCACATTTATGACCTTTGCATGGTCTTTCATTCAGGTAATTTTAACTACAGTAGTTGATGAGGCTTGGCAATTTCTGCCTGAAATGGACAAGACTCTGATCTGTTTCACACTGAAGGCTTTTGTTTGACTCCTAAGCAGCTGGTGCAAGTGCACTAGGCAAGCAGCAAGCACCATCATATTTCTTTCAATGTGTATTCCCCATTGTGTGCCTGCTTACTCTCTTGTAGTCCCTTTCTCTCCAATGAATGTAAATAGAAGCATAAATTCCCTTCTTGTTAATTATTCCAGCCCCAGGAAGAGCATTCCAAAAGCTGTGGAGTGGGGAAAAAGTGCTATAAGAATTCACATTTTACCTGGCTTCCTTGAGAGTCAAGTCCTGGAAACCTTCCCTGCCATTTGAGCTCACCCAGCTGTTTAAGGTAGTATCCTTCCAATGCTGTAAAGCATGGGTGTCAAACTGGCGGCCCACATGCTGGATGCATCATGCACAGACCATGCCCACCCCAGCTCTGCAGAGGCAAAAAAACTTCATGATATGTCATGATACATCATGTGACAGGATCAAGTTTGACATTCGTCCTGTAAAGCAAAGGAAAGCACTGTTGCAGTCACATGATTTTCATTTAGTGGCCACTTTGCTTAACAACAAAGTTTCCAGTCCCAATTCTGGTTGTTAAACGAGGACTACCTTTAAATGCCCATCCATTAGAATTCAAAATTATTTGATCCTTTGCCCCAAACAAATGAGGGGAGCAATTCACTGCTATGCAAATATGGGGAAAAAAGAACTCTAAATAATCAAATGCGTGTCTTTAACTGCCTGAACATTAAATACTTCGATTCATAACAGCTTCTCAAACTGCTGCCCTCCAGTTGGGGTTATAAAGGAACAACAGTCAGGCTGGCTAGGAACTCTGAGAGTTGCAGTCTCTGGAGGGCACTAATTGTGAAAGCCTGTGATTTGAGAGAAAATGGGGCTCCTATCAGGAAGTGCATTGTTCCTCATCAGATTTACCCTCTTTCAAGCTTATCCGACATCCAAGAATCATAATAATATTGCTACCACTAATTAGAACAATGCAATAGTAACAGTTTTCCAGACAAAACACAATTGAAAAGCCTTTGCTTCATCAACTCTTCCCCTCCATGGGAACAAAGGAAGCTGCTTTATCCTCCACCAAGTCAATGGTCCTTCAAGGAAGACTGTTTCACCAGAATGACTGACAGCCATTGCCAGGGCTTCAAACAAAAGTTTTTTTTTTTAATTGTACCTGGTGATATCAGGTATTGAATTTAGAACTTCTTGCAGGCCAAGCATGTGCCCTGCCACTGAACTACAGCTAGTTTATTTCCTCCAAATTATTTTGATCCTGGTAAGAGATGGAAAGAACATTTCTTTCAACTCAGAATGACGGCAGTCGAAAAGAAAGCCTCCTTGGAAAGCTTGGAAAGGTTGTTGAGCACATTGACACCTATATTTTCAGCCTGATGTTTCTCCCAAGGCAGAACAAAGAGGGCTCCCCTGCTCAATTCTGATTGAAATGGTGGTAGCAACCCCAGCAGTCAGACTTTTGGGGGAATTTACAGCTCTTTCTATGAAAAATTCTATCCCGGGGCAGCTTCAACTTTATTTCTTTCTTCCTCCCTTCTTCCTAATGTTGCCCTTTGGTTCTTGTCATTTGCAATATGTTGGGAATAATGGCATATTATGATGTGACATTTTCAACATTTGCAGAGGGGTTTCTCCTTTTCAGATTTTTTTTTTATTAAGATTATTTCCCTCTCACTCGCTCTTAGAAAGGGCCTTCAGCATAAGAAACTGGAACTGTGCTGGCTTTCTCCAGATGAATTGTGATGGTATTACTTGCTAGGTAACTTTAAGTGCTTAAGTAACATTTTCTGTGAAGGGCTCCTCACTCTCCTTAAACAGCAAAAAAAAAAAAGAGCTGTTCCCTTTCTCATCTGTCATCTTTATTCAGAATATGAAGGGTCCTTGGTGCTCTCTGAGTTTGCTTATTTTCTTGCAGACATTTCTTTACCCAAACTAGTAACATCATCATCACTAGCACTGATGATGTTACCTAGTTTGGGTAATGAAATATCTGCAAGAAAACAAGCAAGCTCAGAGAGCACCAAGGACCCCTCATTTCAACCCTGAGCTACAAATCTTCTCCTTTATTGGTCTTCAGAATATCAATTAACCATAAAACAAGGGTACAAAAATGAACTCTTTGGTAGCTTCCAAGAGCCTTTTAGTTTGGATAGAACTAAAAATTGAATCCTTGCTTTGCATATTTGCGGGGGGGGGAGGGGAACGAGAATGTTAAAAGGAAAGATTCTTCTTAAATCATCTTGATTGATCTTCTTAAAACATTTTTGAATCACATTCTCCAAAATATCCAGATCCTTCCTGTAATGTATTGCCCATAACTGTTTTAATCACTTGCTTAATGTCTGACCTAGATTGCTGTATTGCTTAATGGTTGCTGTTACTGAAAGCCAGACTGGCTGTCTCCAAGCTGATAATTAGGCTTGGGGCAGGAAACTGTTACTTTAAACCTATTGGTTGCCGCCTAGAGGCTAACAGTATAAATAGCTGTTCAGCAGCCATTAGGGTTGCTTCTGTTCTGAGTTAATAAACTTGTTTGCTGTTTCAACACTTCGTCTTGCTTAATGCTTAAAAGAACCGAAGATATAATACTTCCCATTTTGAATATGGCCTTCACCACCTATGGCAAGTCTGATGTAGCCGCTGAGCTAATCATAGTTCAGCATTCTAGACTTATAATATATACCCTCAAGTGGAAATATACTCATTCATGACAGGATTTTATAAAGTTTGTTACAAGAATTTCTACAACTTGAATAAAAAGCACCCAGCCATATTCGTTATCTAACACACACACACACAAAAACCAAACCTAGAATGACAACTGGTGATCAAAAGCAACAATTGTTATTCTCATTGAATTCTGTTAGTTCTGTTCATCCTCTGACTGGTTCTTGTGGTGAGAATTCCTCTGTATTGAAAGTGGGGTGGGCAGGCACGATGGAATCTGTTTGCTTATCCTTGTCATATGCAATCTAGTGGTCTCTAAGTGTGTTACATTCTTTGTTATAGGCATGCAGCACTTCTGCAAACTTAGCTTGTTGCAGTCAAACCACAACTGATATGGACACCGTGTGCTTCAATTAAAATGCAGTTAAAAAGCTCCTCTCTGATATTTATAGAATAAATTTTGAAATTTTCAGATGGTGCTCACTTATGTGCAGTCTCCTGCATTACCATCTCATTGGAGGTTCCTCTAGAACTCATGCTAGTCTACCCCAGATGTACTTTTTTCAAAAGGCAACTGGACTTTGTTTTTCCTTGAAGATGTTTTGCTTCTCTTCGAAGAAGCTACTTCAGTTCAGAACTGAAGAAGCTTCTTAGATGAGGGGGAAAAAATCGTCAAGGAAAAACAAAGTCCAGTTGCCTTTTGAAAATACACCTTTGGGACAACCATGACCTGATGACTGAGATTCTCCACAGATATTACGCTAGTCTATGACTGTAATAAAGATTTGATTGACATGTTGGAACTGCAAGTCCCAGAATTCTTAACCAGCATGTCCAAAGACTTAGAATAGTGGAACTACAGTTCCCAACACATTTGAGGGACTCCAGGGTGGAGACAGAGGGTAAAATGTCTTTGTTTATACAGACTTGCAGATGTGTAAATTCTTAATTTGCTCTGATTATTGTTTTATATTTGTGCTAAATAATTTTTAAGTCTTTTGTAAAAAAAAATCTTGCTAAAATATTCAGAATATACTAGTTTTAAAAAGTTACTTTTGAAAAATGTGCACAATAAATATTACTCTGCAATAAAGGCCTAATAAGCCATATAGTTACATTCACCATCATGCTTTCTTTGCTTTTGAAAGTACAGCACTTTCACTAGGCATTTCTGTTTTCCCGAGACTGCAGTGATGCAATTTTACATGTAAAATCCAGCCAGCTTCTTTCCATCATCCTGCATTTCCAGAGGAAAAGCTTGGACTAAACCTAAGAGTTCAACAACTGATCAACACCTGCTTGCTCTCCTTTATAAATTAATGATTGAGAGTCAGATGTAATCCATTAGGTCCACTTTCAGATGAAATTCCAGCTAGTAAAGAGGAGGCAATGAAACAAAGATGCATTTTTGTTTCATTCCTACATCAAAGCCATCACTGAATATTTAAATTATTTAGAAGAGTATCCCACGAAGGTGAAAAACAATTATACTGAGTGTTTCTTTTCACAGATGATGTGAGATTAAGATTAATTCTGCAGACATTGGCTGATGTATTAAAGAATAAAACATTTTCAGATTAATTGCTTTAAGAACAAAATTGTACGATTTGTAAACAGACCCAGAAAAAGAATTTTGCCATTCAATTGATTTCACATGTAATAGTAAATTATTTTAAATATTGACACGATCTTCCATACCAGAGATAGTCAGTTTGAAGATGCGATGAAAATTGGGGGTTTTTTTTTAGAATCTTCTGCTGTACTGGCCTTCCCCTCCCCCACCCCCAATAAAGATATCCCTGCAACATTAATGTTACATGAAGCAAAGACATTAGCCCTTTATGATGTTCAATTATGATGCTTTAGTTAAGCATCATATATCACACATATTGATACCATCCTCAAAAGGTATTAGAATTAAATATCGTTGAGGACAATATGAATGTGTGATATGTGGTGCTCTGAATGAAAGCCTTTCTTACTAAAATGGAAACCAGAGAACAGGTTTCTATCTTCAATTTTGACTGAAGTCAGTTTTTGCACTGAAGGCCTTGATCAACAAATTCCAGTCCAACTCCATATAGTAAATGAACAAAATATATTTATTTGGGTTTTCCCTGAAGAGATTAGATCCCTTGGGACTTGAACAAGTTCTTAACCAAAGAGTATTAAATGTGGGAAACCAGAAGTAAAATTCTATAGGGAATTAATTCAGTTGCTCTGGAAGACCATTAAAGCACCTTAATTCTCTATTTCTGAATACAGGATATACTTTGGCACAACTTAACATCATCTCCTCAACTGCAGTTTGGCAGTTCAATCCTGACTGGCTCAAGGATTGACTCAGCCTTCCATCCATCTGAGGTCAGTAAAATGAGGACCCAGATTGTTGGAGGCAATATGCTGACTATGTAAACTGCTTAGAGAGGGCTGTAAAGCACAATGGAGAGGTATATGTCTAAGTGCTATTGCTATGGCTATCTTATAAGATAGCCATATTTTGCTACTATTGAAATGTGTAAACAGCTAGATAGAAAAACAGTTTTGAATTTGTATATATTCCTAATTTACTATTAGTTGATCGTAGTTTACCTAAATGTATTTGTTTTATTGGTTGCTGACAGAAATAAAATTCCCTCTAGCATCCAAGAAAGCCTAAGTACAAGCATTACTTTAAAAAATAGAAGTTTCCGAACAGGGTGTTCGGCCATCAAAATAGGGCAGATCGATCTACTTTCAGGATTACAGCCTTCGTTGAAATCAACAAATCAGATTGCTTCACCAAGATATATTTTTTTTTTTGAAAGCCTGCCATTAATGTTTGAAGATAATCAGCTCATCTTTCATCTCACTTTCAGGAATGTCTACTAGTTGATACATATATGCAGAGAAAAAGAGACAAAATCACTAATGGCCTAAAAATGGCCTTAAGTGCTTGGAAATTGTAGATAATGACACTGTTATCCCCGGACAATTATTGGTTTCTGCTAATCTCTGAGTTACTGGTGCTTTTTTTCCCCTTGTATCATTTGGTTTTTGCTAAATTTCCTTAGGCCAAATGCAGAAAGCCCTCCTCTCTGTTGGTGAGCCTGACACATTTCTCAGAAGGTGTGTCAAAATGTTATTAATCTGGGAATGTTCAATCTATTTTACACAAGCCAACCTAGATTTGCCTGGCTGCCTCTAGGTCATTATGGGATCATCTGTGCAGCAGATGCAGATCAAAGGAGATGCCTTCATTGACCAAATATTTTGAGGCTTAGTATTTAACAGGAACTTTCTGCCATCTAGCCTTCTGTGATGTTAATGTGGAGGAAGAAATGCAATGTTCTATTTGAGTGTTTCTTTGAGACTGCCTTACTACACATTCATAGGCATGGCCTTATCACACGTAAAGAAAATATGGACTGAAAGTTCATATCTGGAAGATCAAGGATGTCCCTTCAATGAAGTGGAGGAACCTTTTTTGGAACACATTTGGCAGTGTGCTATTAGATAGAGACAGATCTGGTCACACTGGAATGAGATGTACTCTTTTAGGCTTATTCTAAAATGAATTGGTCTGGGATGCAAAATAAGACTATGAGAGAGAGATTGAAATTACAAACAGTTATGATTCAGTTTGGTTAAATGTGCATGTACATAATCATGCATTAAATAGAGATTAAGCAATTTAAATTGAATCTCTATAAAACTAGTTCTAGTTTCAGCATCTTTATCACTCAGGGAGGAAGATGTCCAAAAAAGATTATGTTCAACCTTTCTGTTCAACTTGGGGTGTCCTGGGTTTCTAGTTTTGTAGCCATGTCTGGATGCTCCCAGTTCAGCACGATAACAGAATAACCGAATTGGAAGGGACCTTGGAGGTCTTCTAGTCCAGCTCCCTGCTGGACTAGTCCATCTCCCTACCATTTCAGATAAATGAATGTCTAATTCTGTATGGAAAGGGCTGTGATCTTTAAGACAAAGGATGTAGATGGAACTAACTTCACATGATTTGGAGGGCTTCTGAGAATTTTCTTCAACTTCCCCCAACAGTCCACTATGCCCTCATTAAAATCTGCTTCAAGAGGACTACAGCTGATTTTGCAGTTAAAAAAAAAGATTGTAGGAGGAGAAAAAAATGCCCTTTCCCAGTTCTTGTGATTGGATAGTTCGAATAACAGAAATGTTCTAGTGGATTCTACCTTTTGTATCCTTAATTCATCTCTTTCTTCCTGAACCTGTATTAAATACTAGTGGGGCAGACTTTTCAATCAATCGGAATAGAGCTTGAAGGGACCTTGGAGGTCTTCTAGTCCAACCCTCTGTTCAAGCAGAAGACCATATACCATTTCAGATAATTGGCTGTCCAGTGTTTTCTTAAAAACCTCCACTGATGAAGCACCTATGATGTCTGAAGGCAAGCTGTTCTATACAAAGATGATTAGAGGTCTGGAGGCTAAAACATATAAGGAATGGCTGCTGGAATTGGGAATGTCTAGTTTAACGAAGAGAAGGATGAGGGGTGACATGATTGCAGTGTTCCAATATCTCAGGGGCTACCACAAAGAAGAGGGAGTCAAGCTATTCTCCAAAGCACCCAAAGGCAGGACAAGAAGCAATGGATGGAAACTAATCAAGGAGAGAAGCAACCTAGAATTAAGGAGAAATTTTCTGACAGTTAGAACAATTAACTAGTGGAACAACCTGCCTCCAGAAGCTGTGAATGCTCCAACACTGGAAGTTTTTAAGAAGAGACTGGACAGCCATTTGTCTGAAACGGTATAGGGTTTCCTGCCTGAGCAGGGGGTTGGACTAGATGACCTCCAAGGTCCCTTCCAACTTTACTATTATGATTATGATTATTGGTTAACTGTCATCACTGTTAGGAAGTTTTTCCTTAATTCCAGGTTGCTTCTCTGCTTGATTAGTTTCCATCCATTGATTCTTCTCTTGCCTTCTGGTGCATTGGAAAATAGGTTGACCCTCTCTTCTTTGTGGCAGCCCCTCAAATACTGGTATACTGCTACCATGTCACCCCTACTCCTTCTTTTCTCTAGACTAGCTAAACCCAATTCCTGCAACTACTCTTCATATGTTTTTGTCTCCAGACTTATATGGCTTAGCGAAGTATTTGGCAGCTAAAATGTCTACTCTGGCTATATATATATTTGTATACTGTTAGGAATGCCAACTGTACTCTATGAAACCTTAAATAGTTTTAGAATCTTGCCTTGCCTTGCAAACCAAATTTTTCCAAACTGAAACAGACCCGCATATCAGATTAATTACTGAATGAACTGACTGGTTTCGTACATCATGATCAATCCAGTCTATGCAACTTTTCAACACCAAGGCCACATGTAGGCATTGCATGATATGCTGTGGGCTTTATCATTATTACTCTCCATGTGCTTAATTGTTTCTCTTATTATTTTACAACTTTGGGAAGTTGCACTCATGGCTTTGGAAGGGTACCGGTGGTCCATCAGTTGCAAGTTATACACCTTTGCATCTGGCTTACATAAAATGCTAAGTAGAAAACCAATAAAGTATATTGTATTTTAATGCAATTTGCAAACTCATACAATGATTTAATTATATATGGTATCAATGGGAAGAAGGCAATAGCATTATTTTATTTGGAGCAAGCTATTATCTTTAGATGAATATAATTTGAAATACCTTTGTTTTTTCTTCTCTTAATCTTATCTTCCCTTAATCATCTTCACCCAGTTGAAACTCCCTATTTTTTACTGCTTAGTCCACAAGCCAGTTAAGATGAAATAATTGGATTTAAGCTGATTTAGTCTAATTGACTACAGTTTGGGCTAAATCATCTTAAACCCACATACTTTAGCAAACTAAGCTGCAGTTTAAAGTGGGTGGCTAAAGAGAGTCACAGCTGTATTTTTCCTTTCTTTCTGTTTTAAGATCTATCACATTTCTAAATCCTTACTTTATTTCCATAATGAAACATCTCCTTCTTGACTTTTTGTGGATTAGAAGACAGAGATTGCATTGCTGAATTAGGCAAAGAATTGGCAGGCCAGGCTTCTTCACTCAGATGGATTGGGCTTCAAATACCATTCTGCCAATTAGCCTGACAATGAGGTGTTGTGGTCCAAGTTACTCAACTGGACAAGAAGTTGAGGAATGTTGATCTAGCCTACAATTCTGTTTACACTGTGAGGTCTCTGGGAAGATGAACAACAGGGTCAAAAACTGCTGGGGTTTCCTTTGCCGTTGTCTCCCTTTAGCAGATACACAATTATACCAGGTAGAATTGAATGAAAGGAGCACCACAGGTTACCATTCAAAGGCAATGAATGTGACTATGCACATTCCTGCTGGGATGATGCATGGGATGTTGTTATATATATAGTTAAATCTAATGTGTTAAAATGATCATCAGATAAATGCTTAAAATGTCACAATCAAGATTATTGGATGAAACACTAAATGAGAGATACACAGGATCACTCAGTGCTGAAGATGTTTCAGCTTTGGCAATCAGAAATATCTGTACTGGGCTTTATTAACTAGTATTGTTGTTATATGATTTATATGTAATTGATTCATATACCAGCTGCAGAAGCTCCATTTTACATTCTTTATAAAGAACATGGAGCTTCACCGTAGAGGTGTTCAGTCTTGAGCAGGACCATGTAGAAGATCCATCTCAAATACTGATGGCAGAGATAAAATTTCCCCCACATCAAGGTTAATGCCTGGTTAATACAACCTCTCAGCTTTCCTGATCTTGGTTTCTTTACCAATCCTTTTGAAATTAAAAAAAAAAACTTTGGTGCAGCTATGGTCCAAAGATTGCTTTCCTTCTTATAGTATTTCAATAATTATTCCTAGACTTCAGGCCAGGACTAACAGCTTGTGTCTTTGATCTCACCTCTACTTCCAAAAGTATAAACTTTATTGGGGAAAGAGTTCTCTGATTAATGGTATGTGAAGTAACTCTTATTAACAGCCCAAAAACCAAGTGTAAGAGTGATCACCTCTAGATGTAGTTGGTAATGCTGCTGCTACAGCATTATATTTGTATTACAACGTTTCAGCTTGCCCAATGGTAGCAATAACAGTGACACTGTTTTGGTGCTGGCCTTCAGCCAGTCAAGGTCTTCATTTATTGTAATGAATTTGTGTCATTAATACTTTGGATATGCACAGCAATTGCAAAGTAGTACATTAGTAAAAAAGCTATTGCATGGGGTGCCAACATTTTATTGCTGTGGCTGATTTACAGGATGATAAGCAACTGTGCAATTGTCCTTGAGGACAGAAGAAAGGCATCTAGTACTGGAGAAGTAAGGCAAGCAGACTGGTCCAGCCTGAGAGGAAAGAACCAGGAGAGCATCCAATTCTTATATACTGTGGTTGGTTTCTTAAACTACATTCACCTTAATATAAGTGTAAATCAGTTCAGGAACCACAAGAGACACCTTTACTTATTCTATTCTGCTTCAGTTCTGATGTTCAAGTGCCCATGTTTATAAAGCTAAACAGATGCCATCTGGGCACAGGCCTATGGCAGATCAGAGAACACGAGGTGTCCAGGAAATAGAATGCAATACATGAATCACTCCTCTTTAAAAACAGTCCTCCTAGATTCAGAAGGACAGAAGTTGTGCTTTCTATCATTTTGGCACAAAGGAACAAGTACCTCAAGGAATACAGTTATGACCATATCAGTAGTTATTAAAACTATTTTAAAAAGGCTTATGTGTCCCCATCCAACATTATGTTCATATTCACAATGGACATTGAAGCGAGCCTCTTGTGATTGCAGTTTGTCAACAACAAAAAGTCATTCATAGTTTTTTCTCCGTATTTATCTTGATCCCAGAAATGAACCAATGACAGTTGCTGATGAAAGTTTGGAAAGAAGTAAAATATCAGGCAGGACTGAGTGGAAGTTTCTAAGTTACTTTTGGATGATTATTTCATACCATTTACTCATAATAGAAAGCATAATTTTATATTCATATTGATATAACTTTTGATATTCAAAATATTTAATAGCCAAAGTAGGGACTAAGACTAGATCTAGGTCATATTTTACTCAAAGGTGCAGAAATAGTTTCATAGTAGTTTTTAGTAATAATGTTTCCTTATATTTACCCCCTCCTTACAGTATTCCTAAACATTAAATGAGCAGCAAAGCAAACATGAATGGATCATATGTCAATCATTTCTATCTACTTGCAATGAAAGCTTCCAAATATTCTTGGAAATGTACTACTGGATCACATGTACATCTGTTGCCTTCTCATTAGGAGTATCATCACACTAAATAAGCGTAAGCTGCCAGCCATGTTCTGGTAGGAAGGAACCTGTTCAAAGTGCATAGATGAATATGAATCTTCTTGGGGATTGAGTAAATTAATGAAATATGCCTGATCCTCAGAGCCTCTTTTTATGGTCTTTCCTTATGGAAACAAAAGAAACTACTTTATATCAAATCTAGTTATCAGATCAATCTCAAGGATAAACAGTGTGATGCCCACAGATGGCACCTATCAACCTATTTTTTTTTTAAAAAGTAAAACAATAATGGAAGAGTTTAATCTTACATGAGATTTTAAAATTCTTCTTATCTTCTTCTTCTTTCTTTTCTTTGAGCATTCTCATTAGTAGAGCACCTCAGTGATATAAACCTCATTGATCCCTACTTTTACATGTAGTGTCTGTAAAAGTTATACTATGCAGACCATACCATATGGTATAGTATAGTATATCAAATTTGTATACCTAGCCGCCCTATTCACACTATACTATAAATCATAAAATCTGGTCATTTTCACATTATGCAATATAGAAGTGCTTCCAGTCCAGTAACCAATATCACAAAGTTTATGTTAAGAACAGTACCTTCCTTCTTAATATTCCCTACAGCAGCATTTTTTACACATGGATTTAACTGTTGAAAAACCTTCATTCATTTGCTATAAAACTGTATTTTGAAGATTTTTTAAAAATACTGTTTAACATTCAGAAAGGAAAAAAAACATTGAGAAAAAAAGCAAAGCAAATAAAAAGCTAAAAAAAACCCATGGGATAATATTGGCCAGTCTTTCCATTATATCAATGGAAGAAATGCATATCATCAATCAAATATTTCAATACAGGAAAACAGTAAGCTTTCCATGATAACAGAATAGTTTTTACAATACATCATGTTCAATAAATCCAAGGTTCATTATACACCGGTGGATTTCAATGGTGTATATATGATTAAAGAACATACTAACATCTTTAAATATCTTTCTACTTTCCAAAACAACATTAACAATTGGGCATTAAACTAAAATGGGATAAAACGGGGCAAGCCCCTATCATAAGGGATGTACCTTCCATTGTTTCCTGGAGGGTGTACATATTTATTCTTTTCACAATATATAGACCCTCCAGTTCACACAGATCAAACAATGTACAAGAACATGATTAAAAACATCCATCCAAACCAAAACTCAACAACCACTATGAAAAACAAAAACCCAGCAGATCATTAGTAATGAGCTATTTTCTTTAAAAAAAATGAAATCATAAAACATAAAAGTCATCCATGATTAAATAATACAGTCTTAACTGCCTTGCAAAATGTCAGCTAGGAGGACGTAACATGTAGCTTCAAAGTAAGGATGGTCCAAAGTGCAGGGAGCATTATGGGGAAGGATTGCCTTCAGCTCTCATGCAGGCACAGAGCCCCAAGCCTTGCCTCCTTACTCCTCCATGCTCATGGACATAGCAGAGTCTACTTGGAGATGGTCCTTAAACGATGCAGAGCTTTTGTCAGCCATCCCAGGTAAACCAGAAAGGAAACACCACTACATGAGCTAGTTCTACTCTATTGTAAGGCTACCTTAATAGAACATTTCAAGTCTGAAGGAACAAACATCCTACTACCATTTTAAACCACCTGATCAATTAGGGCAGCTCCTTCCCAAGTTGCTTCATCTGATCATTATGTCTCCGGGAATTCCTCCTTCTCTCATTTGATCATTCCCTGGGCAGTATCTCTTCCTCTCCTTTCTTAGAATCATTCTCACATAATCGTTACAGCTCTATTGTTCAGAAACAGGATTTTGAATAGGACTTGGAAACCATTGTAACCAATGAAGTAACTAGATAATAGGTAGGTGGCAGTTTGTACCTACTAACATCCTGGCAACTATACATAGTAGTGATTGCCATTTCTGGGTCATTTTCAGGGTAGAACATATTGCACTAATCTAATCTTGTAATGATGAGGACAAGAGTTATAATGACCACAGCTGTCAATTGAAGCATCCCAAAAACATGAAAGAATCATATATTGATTTTGTCTTAGGATCCAGAGAAACATAATTATTGTCAAGACCTTTAATCAGTGCTTTCTTAATATGGGGCACTGCAATTTTTTATCCCAAAGTTCTTCCAAATAACTAGCCTCTATCTTTGTAATGCTGCTTAATTGCTCATAAGCAAACATACAATTGGAATTATTCAAGCCTATTTCACAGCTAATAACAGTTCAGAGTTTTAGATGCTGCTAGTGCATCTTCTAGACCAAGCTGTGAAATCAAAAGATGTTTTAACTTAATATAGTATATATTTGAACTTTTTGAAAAATTGTAATTTCAAATTGTGATTATTCTAGAGGGTATAATGAAAGTAACAGTTAAAATTGTACATTTGTCTCAACATTTTTCCAAATAGTTCTGCTTCCTTTAATGCTGGACAGTAAACTGAATTCTCTGTGTGTGGGTCTGTCTCTCTGTCTCTCTGTCTCTCTCTCTCTCTCTTTCTCTCTTTCTCTCTCTCTCTCTCTCAAACACACACACACACACACACACACACACACACACACAAAATACCAGGAAGCAGATTCTGCCAAGATTTTATGTAATAGCTTTCTAATTGTCTCCTTAATGGTTTTTGGATTGGATCATTTGAATTCCATAGAGAAATAGAAGTTGGAATATAGGCCCACTGATTAAGCTTAAAGTCAAGAATATTGTAACCTCTGTCATCATATTGAAGTCAGAGTTTAAATAAAGCAAATCCAGAGATTTGTCTTTCCTATAAAAACTTCCTCAATAATTTATCAACCTACTTAAAAGACTTTACAAATATTACTGTGGAAATCCCTCTAAGTACTGATATCAGTCATGAGCTCCTATCCTTTTCTATAAACTCAATGGGATTTTAACATATTTCTTTGTGTCAAAATTAATTAAGAGTAGAAAACCAGTGCCCCATTGGGCCAGCATTTCAGAGATATTTCCTAAACAGAGAAACAGAATGGCCATGGTGGGCAAAAACCAATGGGAGTAGGAGCGATTTCTTAGCAGAACCCAAATAATCTTACAGAAAATAATTGCTAGGAGTTTTGAGAACATTGCAGAAGTGGTCTGAACAAGTGGCTACTCAGATCAAAGGACTGTCGAACAAAAATGTCTTGCACTGATTTATATGAAAAATACCTTCTTTAATAGGAAACAAAAGCTGTAGAACCATTAAGAAGTTTTTCCCTTTTTCCCTATTTCATACTCTAGAACAGACATGTCAAACTTGCGATGTCACGTGATGTCACGTGCCATATCGGGACAGTTTTGCCATTGCCAGCAATGAGGTGGGTGCGGCTTCCACATGACACGTCTGACCTGCAGGCCAGCAGTTTGACACCCCTGCTCTAGAATTATGAATGAGTCAAAATAGGCTTTCTAAAGCTATCACATGATAGGCACAACAGAACCAAAGAGCCAGCCACAGAATGAATTGATGGGTCCCTACACAATCCTAAAGCTAAGTTTCAGAACAAAACAAAATTAAATATAAGGGGACGGGGTCCAATAATTATCTACGAATGAACAATTAGGGTTTCATTCAGATCATTTTGTTGCTGCAAATCTCTGGCTTCAGTCAATGGACTCTTCCTTATAGCAATGTTTCCTGTAGTCCATGACCAGCAGCAAAGCATGGTGGAATACTTTGCATGACTCTCATTCCAGGGCCCCTAATTTATCTCAATAACAGGTCCAGTAGAGGTGGTGGTGCCATTCTTACCACTTTGAGGTGGGACATGTTCAGGAAAGATACATTGGATTCCCCGGCTTTGTTTGTCCTTCCATCCCTTACCTCTGGTGGGAAAGATATCTAATAATTATCCTTTTTAAAGTGAGCTGGGGAAGAAGCAACCCATCTGCCAAAATCTGCTCTGGTTCTGTACAATTATTTTGCTGGGTGTGTTCAAAGGGACATTAGAAGATATAGAGAGACTTCTTTTTGGATCTCCTTTTAGTGATATTTCAGAATAAACCATGAACAGTGCTACTACAAAAGAGACAGTGGTGGGATTCAGCCAGTTTGCACCTTTTTGTTTCCCAGGCTCAGAATGGACTTCCGGAAGCAGCATCCACACTCTGATCCTAGGAAGATTCAACAGAGAGAATCTGGCCAGAAGTCTGCACTGGGATGTCAGGCAGGGAAATGACACCAGTAACCTGACATGAGGGTAGACTTATCTCCAGTGCAAGTCTTCAGAAAAGGAGAGCTGGATTTTGAATTTTCAATGCATCCAATTGACCACATACACATTGCAGCATACTGTCTAACATGCTTACTATTATGGTGTGACTTGCAGATCATGTGAATTTTTACTGTGGAGAATCATTCCAAGGATCAACTCTCTACAGAGGCTTCCGCGAAGCTTTGTTTTGTGGATTTCTGCAAGGCATCTCCAGCTGCCCTACAACAGTTTTCTGCCTGAAACAGAGCAGTAAGAGCTCCCTCCTTCATACATCAAAATGCACAATACCTAAAGCTGATCGAGTTAATCTTCCTCTTGAGGCAGAAAATCCCACAAGCATCTCAGCCTGGCAGTAAACACACAATAATAATATATTAAATAACCCCAATTTGCTGGCCTTTCATGACTCCCTAAGTCATCCGCCTGAGGCAGCCATTCACTCTACTTAATGGAGAGCTAGTCTGATAAGTATCACCAGTAAAATGAGAGTTTGAAAGGAAGGTCAGAAGAAGAGCGATGAGAAAGCTGCAGAACTGCACCATGTCAAGTTATACGGTCTCAGGGCCATCAAGACTAAGTGAGTTATTCGAGAGAGAAAACTCTTGTTATTGAAATTTCAGTGTTTCAATATTTCATTATATTTCAGGTTTTGAAATATAATGATATTCAAAGCAGATTGCGTGTGTCTCTTATTCAGTCCTAGCTAACATAAAACCTTTGCATCTACACGTTCCTAGTCCTCCTCACAGGTTCTCTTGAGCTGATTTCATTACTGTATCTATAGCTTGAAAAAGAAAGTAGATTTTTATCAGAGATCTGGAACAGACAAGGACTCAGGGATTCATAACTGGCATTCTGCTGAACTGCTGGTGACCTCCCATCTTTAGCTCTCAAAGGTCATGACCCGTTGGTTGCAAATGACTAATGCAGAGATTTGTAACTTGTTAATAACAAGAATGAGCAATCAACATAATGAAATCCATTTTTTTCAATTAAAAAAGTTGACCGGGATTAAAAAAATAAGAGTCAAGGTGGGGAGGGGTGTGAGATGAGAAGAGGCAGTAGGGCCTGCTCACTTTACAGTTATGAGATTTTCTTGTGCCCAGAGACCTTTTGATATTGATCTCATGATATGTTATTCTTCTAACTTTTACATCTCTGTATTTAAAATGTTATATTACAAGTACTATCAATACTTGTGAAATGATAAATATCAATCAAGCAATTTTCATTTTCTCGCAAGGTTCTAGTCCTGGGGTTTTTAATAATGAGCTCTCTGTATGTGTATGTAAGAAAATATTGTTCCTAACTGGAAGGAAAAATATATATTTAAAAATGGACCCATGTATCTATAAACTATTGACAAGATCCTCCCAGTAAAGTGATAGTTATTGAACCCTAAATATTTGTTAACTCTTCATATCTGCTTCATGCTTAATAGAAAGTCACATTATAATTGCACTTTGCTTCTCTTCATGCCATTTTGTGATTATCTGTTTATGGATTTGTTTTTTTCTGTATTGGTTTTATCTCTGAACTTTTTTAAAGAACAAACAAACATCCAGTTCCTCTCTCATGAAGGGTACCTTATATAAATCATTTACTAGCAATAAGTAAAAAAAATATGAAAATTATGAAAAACTATCCTAGTAGTTTATTTTCACTTACATTATAAGTCAGGTATGAATACAAAATCCCACAATGCTTTCCCAAGAAATAAGAATATACTATGGTACCACTCAAGTCTCTATCTTGTTGTAAGTTCAGATTTTCTGATGTGCAACTTCAGGAATAGTATTGAAAATGGTATTTTGTTTCTTTCTCATTTTAAATTGATTATAACTTCCCTATAGGCTGCTTTATCCTAGAAAACAGAGCAGGCATGAAAGCCAAATGGTTGAAAGAAACTGCCAGAAAATTTTGGCAGAACTGAATAAATGATCATTTGCTTCTGTTAAAAATTAGTTTTAACTTTTCCTAGGTAACCATGCACAGATACTTCCATTTATTTCTCAGAATATATAGGGTTGAGATTCTGTTATTAATTATACAGAGCAGTAATTTTTCAAGTATCATTCAATTTTGGTATTTTCTCAAAAAGTCCAGAAAGTGGAATCTCACAAATATTGCTGGTACTTGTTAAAAATATGCATGTGTGGTATGAAAGGCATTTCTTTTTGTCCTCTCTCTTTCTCTTTGTTAGAAACAAACACCAGGTACTTGTATCCAAGATGTAAATGAACCAGTTCAATATTCAGATCTGAATCTTAGAATCTGATCTCAGAAATGGATAGAGAAAGGGACTGCATATATCCTAGCCAGATGTAGTCTTTGTCTCAGTAAAAAAATTGTCATTCCCATCTTAGATAAACCCAGGTTCCCGTGGCCTCACCTACAATTTTTAAATTAAAACATTGTGATCACAGCCAGAAGGATTTCCTACTTGTATCATTGGCCCCTGCTTGTGAGCTTACCCTACTCGTGTGTGTCCTTGAAACAGGGCTTTGGCAAGTTATGTATTTCCCATGAACATATAATCTTCTGGGAATCCCAAAGGTGCTTTTTCAAAAGGCAACTGGACTTTCTTTGTTTTTCCTTGGAGATGCTTAGCTTCTCATCCAAGAAATGTTAGAACCTTTTTCAGTTCAGAATTCAAGAAGCTTCCTGGATGAGAAGTATTGTGTAGTGGGTTCTCGACCGCATGGCAATACGATGGACAAAGGGTTCAGCATGGCAGCGCTTTATTAGTGGAAGTACTGAACAGAACAATAGGGGTTACCTGTGCCCCTTATATACCTGGCCAGGTATGCTCACGGCCAATCTCTTTATCTGGTTTTCCCGCCAAGCGCTAGCCAGCCAATCCTGTCACAGTACAACACCACCTGGTGGTGTCAGTGAGCCACTGCTTGTGTTTATTCATCCCCGTACATAACACCCCTTCCTCCATAATAACAAACAATAAACAACAATTTTTTCCTAACATATATTTCACTGGTGATGATTAGACACGTCGAGTTCTTCCTTACGACCTCACATAGTTCTCCAAATAGGCAGGTGGCCTATGAGCCCTGGATGACCGTCTCAGGGGTTGCTGCCCGTCCTGGACAGCTGCGTCATACGTTGAGACCTGGCTCTGGGGCTCAACGACCGCATTGTCATGGTGGGCCAGCGCCTGGTGTTCCTGTTGTTGTTCAGCCCTGCCCAAACTCTCTGATATCAGTTCAGTGTCCATGAGATCCTCCTCCATCCCGAATCCCATTGTTTTTTGTTGGGTGGGCCGGTCGACCTGTGACTTTTCAGGGACTCGCTTCCTGATCTGGTCTATATGTCCTCTGACCTGACGGCCCCCCTCCACCTCTACAATGTAAGACAAGGGCCCCGTTCTGTCAATCACTCCCCCCTGAATCCACACATGTCCAGGCCCATAGTTTCTGACCCAAACCAGATTGCCGGTGTGTAGTTCCCTGGTGGGAATGGGTTGTTCCGTCTCTGTGGCCACTCTGTCAGGGTGGAGTCTGTCCAACTTAGTGATGAGCCATCTGCCCCAACGCAGCTCTGCAGGGCTCTTGCCAGTGGTCGTACACGGTGTAGTGTGTTGTGCAAGAAGGAATTGTGCCAACCTTTGGTGCGGTGCCAGTCTCCACTGATGATGCATCTCAATGCATCCTTGGTCGTCCTCACCATACGTTCTGCTTGCCCGTTGGACAACGGGTGGAAGGGCGCGGAGGTGACATGTCTAATCAAGTTGGCCCTCGTGAAACCCTGGAAATCAGCAGATGTGAGTTGTGGGCCATTGTCTGAGACTATCACATTATTTATTTATTTATTTATTTATTTATTTATTTATTTATTTATTTATTTATTTATTTATTTATTTATTTTAGGCAGGCCATGCATAGCAAAGAGTCCCCTGAGCACCTGGACTGTCTTGGCTGTGGTCATGCTAGTAACCGGTACTACCTCAAGCCATTTGGAGTAGCTGTCAACTACTACTAGGAAAATTTGACCTTGAAAAGGGCCAGCATAATCAATGTGGACTCTAGACCACGGTTTGTGTGTCTCCTCCCACTTGTGTACTGGTGTGTGCGGCTGTTCTGGCCTTGACCTTTGGCACGTGTAACATCCCGTGACCTGTTCCTCTATAGCAGACATGTCAAACACAAGGCCCGGGAGCCAGATCCGGCCCGTGAAGTGGTGGTTTCCCTCCTGGAAACAGTGAGGGAACGGCCCCCGCTGCCTTGGCCCTGGCCCAGAGACCCTCCTCCTGCCAGAGACCCTCAGATCTGTCCCACTCCTGCCCAGGCCCCCATAGGCACCCTTGATGCGAACGATGTAGAGCTGGCCATGCCCACCCAGTAGGCCATCTGCACTTTAGCCACGCCCACCCAGGCCACACCCACCCATCCCCCTGAGGGCAACCGCAATGCTGATGCGGCCCTCAATGAAATTGAGTTTGACACCCCTGCTCTATAGCCTTGTCAAGGCCCGGCCACCACAAGTAACTCCTGGCTAACGCCTTCATCCTGACTATGCCAAGGTGTCCCTCATGTAGTGACTGTAAGACCCTATCCCTAAGTTTCTCAGGAATGATGACCCTGCTACCTGACAATAGGCATCCCTTATGAGAAGACAGCTCATGTCTCCTCGTGAAGAATGCCTGAAATTCCAGGCCTGGACTCTTTTCTTGCCACCCTGAGGCTACGCATGCCTGTACCCTGCTCATGACCTTGTCAGCTGTGGTACCAGCAGCAATGTCCTTAGCGTGGAGTGGGCATTCAGGTAGATCCTGGATGGCCATTATCTGTTCAGCAGGTGCTGGATCCGGTTCTGCAGTGGCTACTGGTAACCTGCTTAATCCATCATGAAATTTTTTGACTCCCGGCACTATTGCCAGGGCCTTCTTATCTATTTGGGCGTAGTTCCTCTCTGCCCTTGACAGTATTCTGGAATAATAAGCAATTGGTCTCTGCTCCCCATTGTCCTCCATGCGACTTAGGACAGCACCCACCCCATAGGGGGATGCATCACATGCGATGCAGATGGGTTTGTTTTCTATAAAGTGTGTGACAGTTGAATTACAGGACAATAGGTCTTTTAGATTCCAGAAACTATGCTCATGGACCTTGGTTCAATTCCAAGAAGTTTTCTTGTCTAAGAGCCTGTGTAAAGGCTCAGCAATTGCTGCTTTGTGAGGCAAGAAAGCATGATAAAAATTTAGTAACCACAGGAAAGCTTGCAATTCAGCTTTGTTTTTAGGAGTTGGGGCCATCTTAATTGCTCTTACCTTGGAATCAGTAGGGTGAATTCCTTTGACATCAATTCTGAACCCAAGGAATTCAGCGGATGCCACTCCAATGCTGCATTTGTCCTTTTTTAGTTTTAACCCTACAGAACGGAATCTTCTTAAAACAGCCTGCAGCCTGTCAGCCAGGACCTCTTCAGAATCTCCAGTGATAAGGACATCATCAAAGTAAGGGCATATTCCAGGTATGCCCTTCAGAGTCCTCTCCATCACCTCCTGAAAAATTCCAGGAGCTACAGAGACACTGAACTGCAAACGGTTAACTCTGAACGCTCCTCTTTGTGTTACAATTGTCTGAGTGTCTACCATCTCCCTGGTAACTGGGAGTTGCTGATACGCCTGTGCCAGGTCGAGCTTGGCAAAGATGGTGCCACCCTGGAGTGAGGAGAGGATGTGTCTTACCATCGGGACTGGGTAAATGTGCGGGTTCAGGGCCCAGTTCACTGTAGCCTTATAATCTGCACAAATTCTAACCTCCCCGTTAGCTTTAAGTGGGGTGACTATTGGGGTCTCCCACTCTTCCCCTTCTACTGGTTCTAACACCCCTTGGTCTACTAATTTGTCCAATTAGCTCTTAATCTTGTGCTTGAGAGCGAAGGGAACTCTTCAGGCCTTAATTTTCATGGGAAGGATATTAGGGTTCAACTTAAATTTTATGGGGGGCCCTGTGTATTTGCCGAGCTTGCCATCGAATACGTCTGTAAACGTTTTGCAGATGGATTCGAGGCTTTTGGACTGGGTGTTATGGATCCCTGAGATCCCTATCCCCAGAGCCCCAAACCAATTCAGCCCCACTAAACTGGTCCTCCGGCCCTCGGCTACCAGGATGTCCAAGGGACCCTGGAAGTCTTTGAACCCCACTAACATGGTGGCCTTCCCCTTAACCTTAATAGGGGCATGCTGGAAATCAGATAACTGAATGCTGGTGGGCTTCAATTGAGCCCACCGTTTGCTCTGGCCGCAAACTGCTTTAAATGTCTCATAAGAAATTATGCAGACTGCGGACCTGGAGTCAAGTTCCATCTTGCAAGGTACACCTTGCAAACAGACCTCCAGTTTGATTTTTGGTGTGAGTAACTGGTGGATCTCCATGTGAGACACGGTCCTCCTATACTCAAAAAAATTGGTAGAGGTGGGCTGAGGGGACTCAGTACCTTTAGGCCACGCGTCCATCAATTGAAGTTCATACAGGCTGTCTCGTGTGCAATTCCGGCAGATGGCTGCGATGTGTCCCGTCTTGCCGCAGGACCAACACTTTGTGGTTCGGAATTTTCAGGTCGCTCTCAGATGATTCCCTCCGCAACCGGCACACTTTTGGACGGTTTCTCTGTAGCTGCAGTCGGTACATTTGGTACATTTGTTGGCCGTTGTGGGCTTCCGCTGGCTTCCATTGTTGTCGCACCGCATTTGATGTCTCCCTTGCTTTTGATGTAATACATCGATCTCAGCCTCCTCCAACGTGTCCCTACTTCCGCCATTCGCAGCCTCTCCAAAATGAATGGAACCATCTGGGCTGCTGGGTCGGGCTTGATGTGTCGCGTTGACTGCTCCACTGGTGGCTTCGCTGGCCAAGATCTCATCTTGAGCATCTTGGAGTGTGATAGTTGGCCAGGCATATAGTCGCTGCTGCAGCTGTTTGTCCCAGAGCCCACACACCATGCGATCTCGCAGCCTTTCTTCTAGGTTGCTAAAATTGCACAGGCGAGCGGCTTCCCGCAGGGCTGAGATAAATTCGGAAGCTGACTCCCCTGGCCGTTGGCACTGCTGGTCGAACTGACCTCGCCAAGCCAGTTCAGATATCCGCAGCTTAAAGTGATTTTTCAGCTTCTCTACGATGTCCTTGTACGACATGGTCTCGATCGCCATCGGCGTGCACAGGTTAACGGCCAGATCGTGGATCGCTGGGCCACTCAAACAGGTCAGAGCTGCTGTTTTTTGAACATCGTCAGTGATGTGGTTAGCCTGCAGGAATGCTTCTACCTGGCTGAGGTGAGAAGCCCATCTCTCAGGGTGATGTGTGTCGAATGGCGGAACCTGTCCGAATTTCGCCATGGTGTGTCCTGTTCCTCCACTTTGACCACAAGCGCTTGCTTGGCTGGCCATAGATGGTTCAGGGAAAGATGCTTCTTTCCTCCGATCCTTAGTGACTTCAGCTCCTCAGGAGAAACAAGATCCCATCCTCGTCGCCACTATTGTGTAGTGGGTTCTCGACCGCATAGCAATACGATGGACAAAGGGTTCAGCATGGCAGCTCTTTATTAGTGGAAGTACTGAACAGAGCAATAGGGGTTACCTGTGCCCCTTATATACCTGGCCAGGTACGCTCACGGCCAATCTCTTTATCTGGTTTTCCCGCCGAGCGCTAGCCAGCCAATCCTGTCACAGTACAGCGCCACCTGGTGGTATCAGTGAACTGCTGCTTGTGTTCATTCATCCCCATACATAACAAGAAGTGAAACATCTTCAAGGAAAACCAAAGAAAATTCAATTGCCTTTCAAAAAAGCACCTTTGGGACAACCATAACCTGGATGACTAAGAATCTCCATAGACAAATCTTTTGGAAACATTTCGTGGTCAAAAAGAATGTTAGAAACAATGCACAGTGGCTGGGCACTAAAGTCCATAAAGCTCTAAAGATCAAACTCCATCCATTCTGTAGATCTTAGGGCCATGGCATATTCCAAAATAACAGATGATGTTTCTATTTTCAAAGTGCACAATACCTAATCTTGGTACTTTGGCTCACAGAGCCATAAAAAATGTAATTTCCAAGCTCTAGATATGATGCAATTAGCAACATGTTATCTTTTCATGACCCTCTAAATTGGCATTTGTCGTATACTTTGGCTATGCAATATGAGCAGAAGATCATAGGGGAAAAAATTACTGTGCTAGGTAAGGTTGAGGAAAGAGAATGAGAAAAGAAGAAGATGGATGGGATCAAAGCACTGCTGGAACTGTATTTCGAAGAAATGTAGATTATCACCGGAAACAGTTGGAGATTGTGGGCAGTTTTCCATCAAAATACTAGGAATCAGGCCTGACCTGATGGCACCTAAATGACTGTGTTTGGGCTATTATATTTGAATAACTGTAACTCAATAATAAAGCACATTTTGCACGTGCAAAAAGATCTCATATTCACTTCCTCACAAATGCACAAAAGACTCTGAAAAGTTCAATCTTGGAATGTTGCTTTTAATCAATATGTTCTGATCCCTTATGCAGGTAGTCCTTGACTTACAGCCATTAGTTTAGTAACCGTTTGAAGTCACAGTGGCGTTGAAAAAAACAAATTATGACCGGTTGTCACACTTACAACTGCTGCAGCATCCTCATGCTCCTGTGTTCAGAATCGGGGCACTTGACAATCAGCATATATTTACAATGGCTGCAGTGTCCTTTGGTCATGTAATCACCATTTGCGACCTTCCTAGACAGGTTCTGACAAACAAGAGGAGGTAGGTTCACTTAACCATGTGATTCACTTAACACAGATCCACTTAGTAACTGTGGCAAAAAGGTGGTAAAATGAGATGCAACTCATTTAACAACTGTCTTTGTTTAGCAATGGAAATTATGGTCACAATTGTGGTTGTAGGTTAAGGTCTACTTGTAACACAACTTACACCTATTGCTTCCAGACAAAGATTTTATTGTGCAATTGCTCTAATGACCTGAGCAGGATTTATTAACCATTTTTCCATTCCTCAGGGGAAAAAAACCCTTAAAGAGATAAAGATAGCATTTACACTGACTTTCCCCCATTAACATTAGTAGACTTCCATCTGAAAGTACCCATAGCAATAATAACATAAATTATTGCTTTTTCTTTTCTGTTCTGTTCAACATACATTGCTAATTTTAAGTCTTTTATAGCATTTCCTGAAATCCTATTTTCTGAAATAAGCACAGATTACAAGTCTATTATATAGAAAATGATTTCTATATTTGAGATTGCATAATAATTGATGAATTAAATAAATGTTAAGTTGTTACAATCACCCAACATACATTTGCAGATAAGCATTCTTTACATCTGCTGATTGTAACATTCAGGGTAATATTTCTGTAATTTATGAACTAAGGAAATCATTCTTAATATTGTCAGCAGCATACAAAGCTGAATAAAAGCAAAATCATTTGAATCCCATCCCCCAACAGCTGATCTGTCACTGCACAATAAAGATCTTAAAATCAGTTTGCAAAAATTAGTCTGTAGAACATTGGTTCTTAATGTGCGCCTAGAGACCAAGCCACGGTTAATCTGTTTCCATTAAGCATTATTAACTAGAACTTTGATGTGTCTTGGGATGTGCGCATACAGCCATCCATGCTCTAATTGCATTAGAGAATGAGTGGAACAAATGCCTTGCAACGAAGAAAGATGATCACATTTGGACATGCATATATGCGCACATTTGAACAAACTCATTTGGCAGTTCGGATCCAAACTGAAAACTGCCCGTTGTACTTTCTCGCTTTCCTTCTTTGCTCTCTTTCCTCCACCCCTTTAACCTTTCACCTGAATAAACAGCTTACCCTCCATGAAGATACAATTAAGGCTGAACTCTCCATGGGCCCAAAAGGGGTCAGATAAGAAATGGAGGCAGAAGGTTTTGCCCTAGTGTCATTAGTATAAATTGTCTTTATGAGATTCATATCTTACAGCAAGTGTGTCAATTAGTCTGTGAAATTTAATAACCCAATTGGGTGTCCCTTGCTTAAAGCTAAATTGAAATTGGTTGTCTGTTTCTCCTTTGTGGAGGAGTTGTGACTAGAGAAGTCAGGCAGGAATGGATGGCCTATTGATTAAAACCATAATGATCTAGGCAGTTGGGTTCTTATCAATGATTTATGTAATTTTAGTTTATGTTAACGAATGTTCATGGTTTTTCTCCCTTTAATAGGGGTCAAGTAGAATCCCGTGGACTTTGATGTTGATGGTGGCCAGCTAAGAACAGATGGAGACTTGGCCAGAGCATTAATGGGTCACATTTATGGCATTATTTTACGCTGAGTTTCAGAGGTGAAGATTTCAGTCTCCCTACTGGATTCAATAGTAGTCTTCCTGCTGGCTTCTATCTCTACTTGGTTATTAATCAGTGCAATGTTCTCATTCCTACCTACAGAATGAGTCAACTGTCAGACACTAGAACATCTATGGAGGCTTCCAGATGGACAATACTTAACACTACCAGTTAAATGGCACTTTGTGCCACGATGACATCTTTCCCTTTATTACAGATCTTTTCCAATAAGAAAAAAAAGATGGAAAGAATGGTAAACAACCAGAAGACACAGGGACCATCGGTAAAGAAGAGTTCAGTTATATGATAAAAGTCTTTTCTGAAAGCCCCTTTCAGCAGGGAGAGGTGGAGGAGCAGGACCTTCCTTAGAGCAGTGGAAGAAGAACCAAAGCAATTGTCCCAAATACCCATGGAAAGAGCCCATCCAAACACAAATGATCCGCAGAGTTAAATATGTTTCATTGTGGACAATGAAACTAATTAGTTAAAATATAACATCTTGAGTTATTTGGGTTTTCCACATTGCAGGAGGAGAGCCAGGTTAATTTATGGTGGCAAACAAACAGAACAACCACAGGAGACTGGGAGCACCTTTTCCAACTAACAAATGTTATTAAAAGGCATAAACTCATTTTGTCAGATTCCCGATTCTTTGGATTCCTCATGTACTGCTTATACTGGGCTAGTGACATCACGATGGAGAAGGAAAGAAAATTGTAAGTAGCTGCTGCTGTACCCAAATCCCTCCATTTAAGGGGGATATTTGACATTAGAAAAATAAGTCTCAGCACCTGAGTGGGTCTCATTCTGACATCCCAAAGAAACTATCCTTATGCCGATGGATAAGGAAGCACAAATTCAATTTAAGTACAAAAAAAAATATCAGAAGAATAATCTTGCCTCTTAACCCCTCCCTCCCCCACAAAACTATAATTTGCTTTGTTGTTGTTTTTTGACCGGTAAAAAGACATTTTCAGAAGCATCATGCAGCTACTGTTGACTGCATGTTGTACTCTGCTCGATCCCTGCAGCACAATGGGGCATTGCGGTTGCTTTTGCTGACATCCTTAGGTTCAGAGGTGTTTATATTAAGTAATCAGTAACTTTGGCTCTCTGAAAGGTGTTCAATGTGCATGTTAGAACTTTAATGAGGTTAGACATAATTGGTTTTGGCTTTTAATGGGGTGGTGGAAATCAGCATTGCTCTCATTAGCATGTTGCATTAAAAAAAACACCCCAATTTTCAAGGAACAAATGACATACAAAAAAAAAAATCTATTCTGGGATGTTCCCTGTATCAGAATTGCATGATTTTAGTTCCTACTGTACAAGTTTACAGCCTAGAACCCATATTGGCATGATAGTTTCTTTCTTTGCCTCACTTGCAAATGAACTCATATTAAGTAGCTCTGTTAGCTTAGTAGTTAGATATTAGCTCAGAACAGACAGTTCCATAGGAGAGCTAACTTTGTATATGGTAACTCAGCCATGAGTTTCCTAATGCAACTAAGTTTTTGCATTTTCAGGAATAAAGATCAAAAGGGTAAGGTGACTCCTATCAAGAGTTTTACTTAATTTTTAAAAAGGTAGCCATTTATCACACGTACCTGGGAGCACCTCCAGTGCGTAACTTACATCTCACTTTTGAACAAATAAGCACTGGATTGTGTATTAAGATTACACACAAGGATAAATATATTCCATGGGGAATGACCGGAATTCTTCTAGGCAAATGGGTAGCTACTGGCTAAATAAATTCCAAATAAACATACTTGTGATAGCAAAGACGGCAAATACATATCCCAAGATAATGTTGCAAGATTGAATCTGGGTCAGTCACTGAGACCAAAGTTTCACTCTTCTGACCTTTCAGACTCATGCTGGAGCCCATCTTCAGGGAATGTCTTTCTACAGCAGAGGCCCCCAACCTTTTGGGCACCAGGGACCAGTTCTGTGGAGAAAGAGTTTTCCGCAGACCAGCAGCGGTGTGGTTTTGCATGCTGCCTGCATCCAGCAGATGGAGCTTCACTTGTTTGCATGGCCTGGTGGCTGGTATGCTGCGGCCCAATGCCGGTCCACTGGCCGGGGGTTGGGGACCCCTGCTCTGCATTAGAGAGAAGTTCCCTGAAGATGGGGTCCAGTACGAGTCTGAAAGCTTGGAAGAATAAAACTCTGGTCCCAGTCACTGACCCAGATTTGATACTTGTGCTTGCTCTATAAATGAATAAAAGGCTTAAGAGAAAATGTGGTCATGCTGTTCTAAGCAAATATGAGATTCTCATTATTCATAATATCAAACTAAATGTGTAGGGCCTTCCCCGTCTGCTTTGTTAAACAAGAAAATGGCAATAGCCTCTCCTTGTTCATATCTGCATACTTCTAGATACAGTGTGTTGTGTTGTCTCTTTGGCAATGTGGTACTTTGCAATGTCTCCTTCACCTACCACCCTTGTTAACTGAAAAAGTGACTCTTATAATGTCACTGTAAACAGAAGAAAACCAATGAGTGTCTGAGTAATGAAATCTAGATTAAACAAGCAGTAATAACAATGGATTCGTACAACAATAGGTACAAAATGAATATTTAATAAATTTAGAATCTAAATGATTTTTTTAAAACAACAACAACAACAACCCGAACTGTTGAAAGTACATTCCCAAATCGTAATTATAAGCACTATGAAGAATCATACCACGATATCATTCGTCTCCACATATTCAGAAATTCTTAGGCTCCTTGGCAGGAATGAAGCTGAAGTAGAGAAAGGAGTAAAGATATGTTGACTCACAACTCACTGGGCTGTATTTAGATTGGATTCTATTTAGTAGCATTCAGATTAAATCAGCATTTATAGGTAAAATCAATATAGGAGATAGGAGATGAGGAAAGTCCAGAAGAGATAGAATAGTGGTCTGAGTCATATATAAAGATGAAAGGAATAAAAAAGGAACTTGCATTAAATAAGGAGATAGGAAGGTGACATAAACCATATAGATGCAGTGAAAGCCTAATCCAGTTGAAGAGGGAGATGAGAAAGTAAGTAATAGCCTGCCTGAGGTGACATGGATAGCTGCTTGGAAAGATAAAGAGGCAAGAGAGGGGGAAAATAAAAAAAAGATAGGAAGCTGAAGATGGCTGTTATATTCAGGAAGGGGGAGACAGACGAGATTTTGAAACAAGTGCAGGTAAACCCTGGATTCCTATGGAGAACATTTTGAAAATAAAGCCTTAGATTTGTCATTGAACTCTTCTAAAATGATAGCAAAATAAGAGTGTAAGTGGTAAAAACATCAAGGAGTAAACACGTCTCACTCATTATTATTATTTTTTTCCTTAAAGGCCTGATTTGGGAAAATGATTTCCTCCCCTAAAACAAAGAAAGTGGAGGGGGGATTATTTTCCTCTTCACAGGCACCTTGAATACAAAAAGATGCAGTAAATAAAATGTTAACATGCATACTTTTTTGAATGAGGAGCTCAGACATTACCAGGACTGAAAGAGTAACAGCATTTATAGTAGGCTTTATTGCTTCCTATGCAGTTCTTTTAATGACCATTAAAGGGGTATATTATGAAACCTAATTAAATTGGAATATAAGGAGAGTGCCAGCTTTGCTCAAACAAGAGGTGACATGCCACTGAACAGATGGTAGAAATTACTCCTTTTGTCCATGATAATAGAGAAAACCCAATTTTACATTTGCACCTCATTTTGTCTTTTTGGAATGAACTTGAAGCAGCCTTATTGAGCAAAACAGACTCGGCACTTTTGCACTGGAGAAATAGCTACACGGCAGCAAAATCTACTCATTTGACCACACAAATGTCAAATTAATGTCAGGGTTAATTGCTGGTGGGAAGGAGTCCTGGGTAAAGTGTTCTCCAATGGGGCTTCTCCATCATTAAGGTATCTTGATAGTCTTATGCAACAATGGAAGCCAATAGTAGTCCTGGAAGTGACAGATGGTTTGGATTTCTCCCTAACCCAAACATTTATATTTGATAAAGCTTTCTAAGCTTTATCATAGCACAATAAGCTATGTACTCAAATAAGAGGCATGACCAGTCAGAGAACAGCAGAAGTTATGAGGGAATATTCTCTTAAAAGGAACATTTAATGGAGATGGGCAATTAAGAAATATGAAATATAAATAAACAAACATTGATTCCAGATAGCAAGATAGTTAGATAGTGAGATGGGAGGCATATAAATTTGATGGCTAGTTAGATGATAGATAGATGATAGATAGATAGATAGATAGATAGATAGATAGATAGATAGATAGATAGATAGATAGAGACAGACAGACAGACAGACAGACAGACAGACAGACAGACAGTAGATAGATGTGTGTGTGTGTGTGTGTGTGTGAGAGAGAGAGAGAGAGAGATGATAAACAATAGATAGATATAACAATAGCACTTTGACTTATATACCACTTTGCAGTGCTTTACAGCCCTGTCTAACAGGTTTACAGAGCCATATGGCCCCAACAATCTGGGGTCCTCAGTTTACTGACCTCAGAAGGATGGAAGGCTGAGTCAACCTTGAGCCGGCGAGAAATGAACTGCCGAATTGCTTGCAGTCAGCAGTCAGCAGAAGTAACCTGCAGTACTGCATTCTAACCACTGCACCACCACAGTTCTAGATATTGTAGATGACACCATAGATAAGGGGTGTTAAACTGGTGGCCCACAGGCTGGATGCATCATGCACAGGGCATGCCCATCCCGGCTCCACTAAGGCAAAAAAGTCACGATACGTCACGTGACGTGATTGAGTTTGACACCCATGCCGCAGATAATAGAATCAGAGACACAGACAGACAGACATATAGATTAAGGAAATCTACAGAATAGTAAAAGCCATTTGCTAACAGGTGCCTACACTGTACCTAAACTAAGGAACCATCTCTTTCTGCCGTTAAGTGTTGGATCCCACTGGATGATTGCAAGAGACGTGAAATTAAATCAGGGATTGGAAAGTTGTATGCAATAATTATGTTGTTCCTCCTAATTATTCTGCTTAATAGAAGGAAAGGGGAAATTCCTATAGGAATGGTCACCGATATAAGGCCTAATGAAAATTCTATGCTTTGTCAAATATTTCTTTTCTCTGCCTTATCAACAATATGCTCATGGTTGCCTGACCTGCCATTTATTGTAGGAATAACCCACTTGGCACTAACACTTGAATTTCACTTAACATTCTTCATGCTATCCATGACAAAATCAATATTACCAAAGCTATAATGAGGTCTCGTTATGGATTCTTTCACCTCCTGTCTCCTTCTCTTCTGTAAAATCACTGCCCCTTCATAATATGCCATTATCCTTCTAAAGGCTTACAGAATCCTCCTCTGTTTGATTCCTAACAGTTATCATTATTTCTCCCAAATCTTGACTATGATTCACAATACTGGCTGGCCTTGATAAACTCTTCTGGCACAGTTAGGCCATCAGTTTGCAGAAGAATGTTTGAGGCGTACCTTTTTAGCATCAATAAAGGGATATCCATCACCCTGCCAACATGGTCATTATTGCTCCAGAATACTCCTAGTCTTAATTTCAAATCCATTAAAGAAAAAACTAGTTAAAGAGAAAAATGAACAGTTTGTCATTCATTATAGCAAATTACATTTTAAGATATTACTCTCTATTACATTAATGCTATATTTTGAAATAAGACATTCTATATAATCTTCCTGCTCTGAGAAAATAAAAGTCCCATCCACAACTTGAAAGCAGGTAGCAGTTGCCGAAAAGAATTGTCATGAATTAAGTCTGAAGAAGCATAACATGAGGAAAAGAATCAAGTAACTTAGTTTATGAGGAAGAGGGAAAGCAAAGATCTTTATAGAGGTTGAGGGCTACAAAGTGGGAAATCCTAGGAATCTGAGGAGTTGGTCAAAAGCTAGGCAGCTACTCTTCAGTGCACCTAGGCTGAGTTCTATTGTTAGGAAAAATGGGCCTTTCTAGAGAGCAGCAGAGCTGGAGCCCTCATTGCTAAAGGAGATAAAAAGTTGATGGAAGAAGGAAATTTCTGGTTGCAATTGGACTGTACTGTGAACTGGTGAGGCTTCTATTTTTTGGTTTAGATGGGATTGTAGAGGGGATTTGTCTGAGGTAGGGGGCGGTTAATTTGAGCCTGATAGGGATGATGGCATATGACCACAAAAAAAATACATATATTTTATAGGATTAGGCCAAAAGAGCAGCTGGGTTTGAGACTGGCCATGTCTAAAGTTCAGGGGAGGAAAAAGATTCAGCCTCCATTTTGTTTTTTAAAGTTATTTTCTCCACTATATAAGGATAGAATTTTGGAATATTATTAGGAATAAACCTTTGCATTTAGCCTTGTGAGTGAGGATGACCATTATCAGCAAAGCTTTTCTGCTGCCCCTTGCTCCTTCCCTAGTAGGTCATTAGTGCCAAGAAGGGAGTAAATGCAATGTGAATAATTTCACATAGTGGAAAATGGATAAAGGTCCAATGCCACATATGTACCATGACATCAGAACTTAAGAACATCTGGGGGTTTAAGTCTCAAACAACAAGGGAGGCACTTATCTCTGTGCTTAAGCCATAGCGGGTCAGCTCCTATCATCTCAGACCAATTCCAAATAAACTTCTGAAGCTATGCAGTTCTTTCTTGCTTTAGCTGGATTTTAATGGTTAGTGCAGAGGGATGATTTATGCCATCGTATAACACTGTATAATTAAATAAGTATTTATCTTGTTGGCTTTATGGGCTTCTAAGTTTATTGCCTGCTGAGATCCACAGGAAAGGCATTGTTTAGAAATCAAATTAAACAAACTATATAATGAAGTTTAAAAAAAGGATTTATTCCTCCTATTCCTTTGCAAACAGGCATAAAGGAAATACTTAGCAAATAAGTTACACCCTATTTCATTTCAACAGTTTGACTGAGGGAAACAATCATCATTTCTAAGTTTTGTATGAATTCATCTCTGAGTAGAAATGAAAATTACCTGAATATGTTTTAATACCTTTAACAACTCTGCAGACGTGAATCTACAGTGTTTATATCTGAGAAATGCCTGATGAGAAAAAAGAAAAAAAATCAAACAATTAGGAGATGCAGGAAACATACCCATGGACAGGCATAAAAGTCTTAAAGCTTATATACAAATGCTCAAAGCTTGGGGAACAAACAGACTGAACTAGAAGCAATAGTACAGGAGGGCAGGTATGACATAGTTGGCATTTACAGAAACCTGGCCGGATGAAACCCATGACTGGAATGTACTGATGGATGGATACAAATTGTTCAAAAGAAACAGATCTACAAAAAGAGGAGGGGGAGTTGCACTATATGTAAGAGAACACTATATATCTACAGAAATGCATGTGATCAAAGATAAAATCCCTCCAAAATGTATATGGGTCAATATGAAAGGGGGGGGAAAACTGACATTGCTATAGCTTTATATTACAGGCCACCCAACCAATCAGAAGAAATAGATGAACTCTTTGCCAACCAGTTAACAAACATTTGTAGGAAGCATACCACAGTAGTAATGGGAGACTTCAACTATCCATATATTAACTGGGAGACAAACTCTGCAGCGAGAGGGAGATCAAACAGATTCTTAATCAACCTAGCCTACAACTTTATCATCCAAAAAGTGGAGGAGAGGGAGTTGAAGTTGCCAGGTAAAAGTGACCACGTCATACTGGAATTCAATATAATGGAAACACAAGCAATAGAAAATAATCCAACCAGTGTCTTAAAATTCAAAAGAGGTGATTTTAATAAACTCAGAGAGAACCTAGGAAAGATTCCATGGATGAAAATCCTAAAGAGGAAAACAACTCAAGAAACATGGGAAACTCTGAAAAATATGATCATAAAAGCCCAGTCCTGCACAATACCAGTGAAAAAGAAAAACAAGAAATTCAAGAAGAAACCAGCATGGCTGTACAAAGATCTCTCTGACAAACTGAAAAACAAAAAGGATAAGTACAAAAAATGAAAGAGGGACACATAACTAAGGCTGATTATCAGCAGACAGTCAGAACATACAAAGATGAAGTCAGGAAAGCAAAGGCTCAGAATGAACAAAGACAGAAATCAAGGACAATAAAAAAAGTTTCTTTCAACATATTAATAACAAGAAAAAAGTCAAGGAAACTGTAGGTCCACTAAAGAGAGAAGAGGGCAAGGAAGTATCAGGCAGTAGAGAGAAAGCAGAGCTGCTTAACTCATTCTTTGCATCAGTCTTCACACAAAAAGAAATTAAAGAAAAACTACTGCAAAAGACAAACTAGAAACAAAAATTTGACAAATATCAAATTTACTTTCACCGGGACCTGGGACCCGACAGATTACATCCCAGAGTTCTGAAGGAGCTGGCAGATGTTATCTCAGAACCATTGCACCAGGGAAGTACCTGAGGATTGAAAAAGGGCTGATGTGGTTCCCACTTCAAAAAAAGGGGGGGGGAACAGACCCAGGAAAATACAGACCAATCAGTCTAACATCAATACCTGGGAAGATCCTGGAAAAGATAATAAAAAGCAGATCCACAAACAACTAGAAGCAAACAGAGATATAAGTAATAGCCAGCATGGGTTTGTTAAAAGCAGATCATGCCAAATCAATCTTATTTCATTGTTTGATAAAGTAATTTAATTAGACCAGAAAAATGCTGTGGACATAGTTTACTTAGATTTCAGTAAGGCACTTGACAAAGTAGACCACAACCTGCTGCTTGGTAAGCTAGAAAAAAGTGGGATAGATAACATCATCACGAGATGGATTTGTAACTGGCTGACAAACCATACTCAATAAGTAGTCCTCAATGGTATTACATCCACATGGAGAGAAGTAAGCAGTGGGGTATCACAAGGCTTTCAATATCTTCATAAATTACTTAGATGGGGGAATAGATGGGGAACTCATCAAATTTGCAGTTGACACTAAATTGTCAGGAATATCCAACACCCCAGAAGACAAGCTGAGGATCCAAAAAGATATTGACAAACTTGAACAATGGGCCCTAGCCAACAATTTAATATGGGAAAGCAAGGTTTGACACTTAGTTAGGAAAAACTAAATATACAAGTACAGATTAGGTGAGAACCAGCTCAAAAATAGTAACTGTGAGAGTGACCTTGGAGACCTAGTGGATGAGCACTTGAATATGAGCCAGCAGTGTTGCAGCAGCAGCCAAAAAAGCAAATACAATCTTGGGTTGTATAAACAGAGGCATAGAATTAAGATCATGCAAAGTATTAGTACTGCTTTATAAAACCCTAGTAAGACCACACCTGGAATATTGCAACCAGTTTTGGTCACCATAGTACAAAAAAGATGTTGAGACTTTGGAAAAAGTTCAGAGAAGAGCAACTAAAATGATCAAAGACCTGAAGACTAAAACATATGAAGAATGGCTGCAGGAATTGGGTTTGGCTAGTCTAAAGAAAAGAAGAAACAGGGGTGACATGATAGCAGTATTGTAATATTTGAGGGGCTGCCAAAAGAAGAAGGGATCAATGTATTTTCCACAGCACCAGAAGGCAAGACAAGAAACTATCAATGAAAGAAGCAACCTGGAATTAAGGAGAAACTTCCTAATAGTGAGGACAATTAACCAGTGAAGCAACTTGCCTTCAGAAATCATGGGCGCTCCATCATTGGAGGTTCTTAAAAAGGGACAGTCACTTGTCTGAAATGGTATAGGTTCTGCTGCTTGAGCAGGGGGCTGAACTAGAAGACCTCCAAGGGGACAAGCTCTATTATATTCTATTTATTTACCTTTGGGGTGACTTATCAGAAAGTTCATGGAAGTGTGAGCTCAATAGTTCTGTATTAGTCATCCAAGCGGGCTAACATTTTTCAGCATTTTATTCAGCTCGGGGCGGGGGAATGTTACTGCTGCTTTAAGACAGGGCTTTTCAACCTTTTCACCCATTGTACCAGTTTTAGGATATGGCAACATCCGAGTACCACCAGTCACCTAGCAAGGTGTCAAAAACTTGATGACCAACAAAAAAGAAAAAAGAAGTGATGAAGTACAGGTAGTCCTCGACTTACGACAGTTCGCTTAGTGACTGTTCAAAGTTACAATAGCACTGGAAAAATGAATCAGTTGCCAAGCATCTGAAGGTAAATCACAAGACCCTGGAGATGCTGCAACATTCCAGCTAATTGGCGCTTCTTCTGGGCTCAGCAGAAGCGCTGGGATCAGCACCGAGCTCCAGCTGGAGCCTGGTGCTGATCCTGGCGCTTCCACTGAGCCCTGACAGCCCCGAAGAAGCGCTGATCCTGGCGTTTCCGCTGAGTCCTGACAGCCCTGCAGCTCCAGCCGTCTCTCACTCAGGCTTGTGCAGTGCTGCCACCAGTTCAGCTCATTCCCCTCCCCCACTAGCACTTTTCTAGGATGGCCGCGTACCACCTGCCAGGTGCCAATGTACCACAGGTGGTACCCGTACCACTGGTTGAAAAGCCCTGCTTTAAGAAAGCAACTCATTAAAGTGACTCTTAAAGCAGTGGTAGTTTTTTTTTTTCACCAAGTGCAGAAAAATGAAAAATAGAATAGCTTCTTTAATGACTAGCACCTATATGCTGTTTTACTGTGAAACAATTTGGTGACTTTTTCCTATCATTTTTCAAAGATGCAGAACCCTATTAAATATTCTTGTTTCTACTGCCAATTATCTTTTTAGATCACATGCAATCAGTAGAGAAAGTAATAATTTAATAACTGCTCCTAAAGTATTTGGCATTCGTATGCTCATCTATTCATTATGATTTAACAATTAACATAGCTAAATTTACCCCCTCTAGCATTTTTACATCTCTTGCGGGAATGAGAAATGGTGCATGATATAACAACATGTTCAAAGTACCATATGTTTTAAAGTAACATACAATTAAGTTTAATTCATTTAATGAAACTCAATTAAAATCATTTTTCAATAAACATGTTATGACTGCGTCTACATCTTTATTAGATTTTGCAGTACCTTTTCTGCAAATCAACAGAAAGAAACCAAAACGATAGCAGCAAAATGTACTTGATTGATCTTAGCACACCAAACAAAAATGAATTGTTAAAGTGAGTTGGGCTTCTTTTTTTAAAAAAAAAAATCTGTCTACCATCTTTTCCTTTGTTTAACTTGATGTGGACGTTTAGCAGGCCCTGTCTCTTTTCGAAATCCCATAAAATTTTATTGCCAGTTTTTTTTTTATTTTGTCTCAACACCTCCCCGACTCTCCATTGCCCTAATATTATGACCTCCAGGGATCTAGAGGAAACCTAACAGGCAGGGCATAACTCAGATTCTTTCTTTCTTTCTTTCTTTTAGGAATTCTAATTAAATTTAAAAGTCATGTGGCTGATTATTAAGGAATTGGGATCTGAAAGCTTCAGGGAAAAAGACTGTGAGCGGTTGGCTGGCTTTTCCACATGTATTTGAGTTTTTGTCCACAGAGAAATAACAGACTTCTAACCATGAGATCTGGCTTTCTCTGTAAGTGAAACAGACCAGAGAAACTGTGACATACAAATAGTCATTCCAGTCTCTATCCAGAGATAAATCAGAGATCTGTTTTTCCTCAGAATGTGTAGGGAAGGGCTGCTTATGAAGCAGCTGCCTAAAAGGAAATTTACTGGACAATTAAAAGGGCTGACTTTCAAGCAGTGCTCTCGGAGATGGACTCTGAAATTATTGGGTGTGAAATGCAAATAAATTTAACAGTTTTATTGCCATTTATATGATGTCCAGCCATTTTCAGCTAAGGCTGGCTTGTTGGTTTTCTCTTTTCTTCTTTGAAGACTCTGTGAGTTTGAATTCCATGGACTTCAATGATCACAAATGTATTCTGAGCATGCAGTAAACCTGGAGTTGTTCCAAGGTCAGATGAGGCCAAATTAGTTATGTTCATATTGGAGTGGGGAGGAGACACAGAAATTACCCAAACTTTTATAGTCACTTTAAATGTTGGCCTTGCATTTATTCTTTACTTCTTTAATGGAAACAAAAGAAGCAACGCTGCTCAGTGGATTGGAGAAATTCAAAATGTATTTCTTCTTTGCTTATTTATCAAGTTTACTGTCAAACTAGCCTACAGCTGTTCACATGGAAGCTGACCAATACCTTTAGTAACTGGACTAATTCACTTTGACACTTTATGATGCCAATAGCATCTTTCAGTGGAGGTGGGAGAAATATCACCTTGACACTGACCCATCACAGGTCAAGAAACGGGAGGGCGGAGCCAACTGTCAGAGCGGGCGGCTGTGTGAACGGAGCTCTCTCCACGCACAACCTCTCACCCAGTGTTCGCGAGGGCTTTTCGGAGCTTCAGGAGGTCCTGTAGGGACATCCGAAGTTGCAGACAGCCCGGAGAACCTTCATGAGCGGCGGTTCGTGTTGAAGATCCGGAGAAAGTCTGATGCGAGCGAACCGGGGAGAAGGAGGCCAGTAATGGCCGACATGAAGATCTGACAGAGGGACGGAGCTAGCACGTAAGCAGCGGGACAACGGTAGAGCGGAGCTGACGGAGAGTGTATCCGAATATTTAATAGGAAGCGCTTGAGAAAGAGGTACTGGTTCGAAGTGGGAGCCTCACGGAGAGGGAATAAGCGGCGAGAGAAGTCTTGAGAGAGGCGTTTGGCAAAAACAGCAAGGGAAAGAAAGCCGAAGGCTATATGACTGTATACTAGCTGGAGATAAGCTACAACAGGTCAAAATCTGAGCTTTGGAGCCATAGAGACTGAACTCTGGATTGTCGGGCGTGGAAAGCGATCAGCTTGGTCTAGTCTGGTCTATCCTGGTAAATTTTGAATTTGTGAACTTTTGGAACTTTTGAAATTCTACTCTACTTGTCACGGGCGGCCATTTGATATAGCAATTTAGTAACTGGAGGTTTGTTTAGTGGGACACCTACTGGTCTTTGACAGCAGAGGAAGACGGAAAAGGTGCCAATTTCTGCGCCGGAAACGGGGGGAAAAAAAAAAGAAGAAGAAGAAGAACGTGACTTTGAATATATTCATACTATAGAATTCTATTATATAAATTGCTTAGTTGGTAATAAGTATCTGGTGGTAACTGTTTTATATATCTTTTGTCATAGAGTTAAAAGGTTTATATAAGACTCAGGGTATTACACATTGATAAAACGCGTGTTATAATTGGGGAAACATGACAAGTATCTCGGGAGCAACTAAGCCTAGCGCTGGTAAAAAGGCGGCAGCACAGGGACAGGGGATGGCCTCAAGCCCCTCCAATCAGAAATCTATAGAGGACATGCTACAAAGGGAAAGATCTAACTCGAATTCCTTTAAAGATTTACATGCCCTTTTGCAAAACCTACACGAGGCAATGGCCAAAAATCACGAGGAGATGAAGAGAGAAATAGGCCAAATAAGAAACGACACTGGTGAATTAAAGGGGAAAATCCAAGCGATAGATGATAAGTTTGAAGGGATTCAACAACAATTAGTCAAAAATGAACAAAGACTTCAAGATATGGAAGCTAGAATGGAAAAAGAGGAAAAGAGAGTAGATGATTTAAATGAAACACTCCTTCAGGCTAATAAGGAGTTAGAAACAACAGTCATCTTTCTGGAAGCAGAAAAGGCTGCCCATTATTTACGCTTCCAAAACGTTCAAGAAAAAAGAGGGGAAGATCTGTTGGTCATGATGGCAGAACTGATGGCAAAGGCACTCGGTGTAGGGAAAGAGGAAATGCTGGCGGAAATTGATGAAACATACAGGGTCCAAACTAATTATGCGAGAAGGCACAACCTCCCAAAAGAAGTACATGTAAGGTTAGTTAAAAAATCAATTCGGGATGAGCTTCTGCATAGATCTAGAGAGGAACCATTAGAATTTCGGGGCCAACCAATCACCATCCTTAAACAGATACCTAAAAGGATGAGGGATCTGAGACGCGGTTATCAATTTTTAACATCTAAATTAATAAGAGAAAATGTAAACTTTAGATGGCTAACTCCAGAGGGTATTCTAGTTACGTGGCAGGATAGAAGGCATAGACTGGACACGATAGAGAAGGCAGAAGATTTTTATAAACGCCAATTCCATAGCCAAGAGGAAGTAGATTTAGAAGATCAAGATGGAAGGGAGGTAAGAGAAAGAGATACAATACGTGTGGCAATGGATGGGAAGATCTTAGCTACAGAGGATAGAAGGAACAAATCCGGTGAGTTAACAGAGAAACATGGAACTAGAGACAAGGAAGAGAGAGAGCCCCGAATCACGAGATCCACAAAAACCAGGAATAAGTAAGATGAAGGGAGGTGAGTGTAGTATTATGTCTGTGAATATTAATGGATTGAATTTGCCAGTGAAAAGGCGGAAATTTTTTAATAGGCTTATTCACCAACAATTGGATATCGTGGCAATACAAGAAGTCCATATAAAGGAACAACAAAAATATTTGTTAGTACAACCAAGAATAGGGAACCTATTCGTTTCCTTAGACCGACACAAGAAAAAGAGAGGAGTGGCACTATATGTAAACCCAAAATTGACTGCAAAACAAATTTATAATGACAAAGAGGGTAGAATACTGATAGTCGAGGTTGTAATAAATCACAGGAAGGTCATGATGGTAGAGATATATGCCCCAAACCATAACCAAGAACAATTTTTCAAAACACTTCACAATAAGATATGTAGCATTGATTATGAGGAGATTTGTCTAATAGGAGATTTTAATGCTATCCAAGATATAAATTTGGATTATATGGGAAAGAAGCTTAGGAAAAAGAAGAGAAGAACTCTACCGAGATCTTTTCTCAACTTGGCTGAGGAACTAAATATCCAAGATGTCTGGAGGGAAAGAAATCGTAAGGCTAGACAATATACATATTACTCCAACCGACATAACTCATGGTCTAGAATAGACATGGTATGGATGACGAAAGAAATTAGTTCAGAAATAGACGAGGTACATATAGCGACAGGCACTTGGGCAGATCATAATCCTATTAAACTTAACTGGAAAGGTTCCAAAAAAATACCCAGATGGACGCTACAAAGAGCAATTTTAAAAGAAGATGAATTCAAATCTAAGATGGAGAGAGAACTAAGTTTTTTCTTTAAGGAAAATAAAGCTATAGATACCTCAGTACAAAACAATTGGGATACAGCTAAGGCAATGATGAGAGGGGTAGCGAGGGCATACATGGTATATAAAAATAAGGGGAAAAGACAACAACGGGAAAGACTAGAAGAGGAATATAAGAGCTTAGAAGTTACACTCCAACAAGATCCACAAAAAGAGAACATCAAGCAATCTATGGATCTGATTAAACACAAACTTAACATTCTAGACAAAGAGAAATTAGCACAACAATTGAGAAACACGAAACAAAATTTTTTTGAAAATGCTAATAAACCGGGCCGGTGGCTCGCATATAAATTGGGAAAACAAAAGGGGAAAAACTGGATTCATGAACTACGAGATGAGGAAGGGAGAATATTCCACCAGGAGGAAAAAAAAAATTATAGCCCAGGAATTTTATGAGTGTTTATACAAAGAAGACAGTCAGGCAAGTGTGGAGAAAATGGAGGAATATTTTCTAAGAGCCAAACTACCCAAGGTCACAGAAGATACCAGAAATATGTTAAACGAGGAAATTCGACTATCTGAGGTGATAAAAGCTATTAATGCACAAAAGAATAATAAATCATCGGGCCCCGATGGTCTTCCATCAGAAATTTATAAAGAATTACAAAATATCCTAGCTCAACCCCTAGTGGAGGTATTCAATGCAGTATTAGAAGGCGCAAGAACGCCTAAATCTTGGCTAGAGGCAAACATAACCCTTATCCCGAAAGACAACACGGACTATACATTAATCCAAAATTATAGACCCATATTACTTCTTAACTCGGACTACAAGATATTTACATCAATTATAGCGGAACGATTGAAACGATTTCTGAATGATTTCATACACGCAGATCAGAATGGTTTTCTCGCTAAGAGACACACTAAGCACAACATTAGAATAATATTAGATACATTGGAGTACTATGAATTACATAGCGAACAACAGATGGCATTACTTTTCCTAGACGCCCAAAAGGCTTTTGACAATGTTAAATGGTCTTTTTTATGCCAACAGCTTAGCTTTATGAATATGGGTGAAAAATTTATAAATATAATTAGGGCAATTTATGACAATCAGGAAGCAAAAATAATTATTAATGGGGAAGCATCTAGCAAGTTTCAAATTCAAAAGGGAACACGGCAAGGCTGCCCCTTATCACCATTGCTGTTTATATTGACTCTTGAAGTATTAACGAGAACTATAAGAAATGACCCAAAGATAAAAGGATTAACCATTAAAAAGGAAACCTTTAAATTGCAAGCTTTCGCGGACGATCTGGTTTTTATTATGGAGGATCCATGTCAGACGGGACCAAAGATATTGGAAGAATTATCTAAATATGGTGAGGTTGCCGGACTGCGAATAAATAGAAATAAGACCAAGATGATTGTCAAAAATATGACCAATAAACAAAAAGGTAATCTGGCCGGAATCATGGATATAGAAATAGTCAAGAAAATAAAATATCTAGGGATTAACATTACGGCTAGATGCACTTCACTCAAAAAGGATAATTATGATAATGTAGTGAACCAAATAAAAGGTGATCTGGAAAGATGGGGAAACCTAAAACTCTCATTATTGGGAAGAATCGCTGTCATTAAGATGAATATTCTGCCTAAAATCTTGTTTCTGTTTCAGAATATCCCAATTCAACTCGACTCTAAATTTTTTCGAAATTTGGATAAATTATCACTAAATTTTATTTGGCAGGGGAAAAAACCAAGAATTAAATTGAAATATTTACAGGACACGAAGGAAAATGGGGGTTTTGGATTGCCAGACTGGGAATTATATTACCATGCCGCGGCCCTGAGCTGGATTAGAGAATGGGTAATCTTGAGAAATAGAAGACTATTAACTTTAGAGGGTCACGATCTGCAATATGGCTGGCATGCTTTCCTATGGACGGAGAAACAAGGTCTTTTCTCGCATTTTCAAAAACATCGGGTCAGGCAAGCGCTACTTAATACTTGGAAAAAAATTAGATCTCACAATTACACCAAAATACCGGTCTGGCTATCCACCCTTGAAGCGATAGTTTACCCAAATCTGTTTGATTTGGGTAACATAATCTCATACAAGGATATTCTGAATGAGGAGGGGGAATTGAAACTTAGGAATGAACTAGAATTACAAGGTATAAAACTCGATTGGTGGGCCTACTTACAAATCCAATCGAGATTTAGGAAGGATAAAAATGAATGGGGGATATATACCTCTGAGACAGCATTGGACAAAATATTATTGGGACCGGACTCTAAACAAATAGGGAATTTTTATAAATTACTTTTGGGATATAAGCTGTTTGAAGAGCAAGTGAAAGACCCCATGTTGACCTGGGCTAACAATTTAGGACATAACATCGACTTAGATACTTGGCAAACAATTTGGGATAGAAATAAAAGGATAACATTGGCCTCATCGTATAAAGAAAATTTATTTAAAATGTTTTACCGATGGCATCTTCCCCCAGCCCGCTTAGCAAAAATGTACACAACAGCATCTCCCCAATGTTGGAAGTGTTCTGAAGAGATAGGCACATACTTCCACACGTGGTGGTCTTGCAGTAAAACACAAAAATTTTGGAGAATGATTTGGATTTGGCTGAAAGAAATATTGAAACAAGATCTTGAGTTTAGTCCAGAACTTTTCTTGTTGGGAATCACGAAAGAGAAATATCCTAAAGATGTGCTATACTTAATGATCCATATTATCACAGCAGCTAGAATATCATTTGCGCAAAAATGGAAAAAGAATGAGATCCCAGGAGAAAAAGAGGTTATTAGGAAAATTTTTGATTGCGCTGAAATGGACAAATTAACTTTGGAATTAAAGAATAAAGACCAATCAGACTATTATAGAATTTGGAACAAATTGTATCTTTGGATGGATAAAAAGAAAGGTCTCTATTAGGTTTTACAGACTAGCTCACTGTTTTAAATATTGTGGTATGTCACCGATTTGTAATCTAAGTGTATTTAAGTGTATTTTTGATGTACATACATACATGTATATATATATATTTAAACATTGTAGACAAAAAGGTTTGCCAGCTCGCTGGTACTGTGTCCAATGTTTTTAAATAATAAATTTAATAAAAATATATAAAAAAAAAACAGGTCAAGAAACATAATACCCACAATATCTCCAATACAATGTTTCTTCATACAGATAGTTTCCATATTAGCTGGGTTAATACTGCATGCCAATCCAACTTTGTTTCCACTATGAGTTGCTGAATAAGTTAAATGACTTTCTTCATATCTTTATATTGAACCATAAATCATGGTTCATAAACCAGAATGACTATGTTCATATACCACATTAAACCAAAACCAAGCAAACCTTTTTATAATTTAACACAGAATGGTAGTGTAGTTTTTCAATGATCTAAACCAGGGGTCCTCAACCTATGGTTGGCGGCCCAATCCCCGGTCACGGGCTCTTGTCCAGTGGGCCACAGAAATGGCTGGCTGGTGCGCACATACATGGACGTGCATTCTCCCCCACTTGCTCTAGTGCCCGTGGCCCCATTTGCACATGCACATGAGCATGAACAGGGATGCTAGTATGGGGCAGGTGTCTGCAGCCTGTTTGAACATGTGCTGCTAGCCCAGGTGGTTTGCACAACCCATTCATGCATGCGCAACCTACTGCTAGCCATCATGGGGGTGCGTGGCCATTCACACTTGCGCACGGCACTACACATGCCACATGTGTGAATGGGGCTGCTAGTGCCCCACCAGTGTGCATGGCCCCGTGCATGTGTGTATATGCGCACACACCAATTTTGAAGCTGCTCTCCTTCCCTCTGGTCCTCAAGCCCGGAAAGGTTGGAGACTGCTGATCTAAACCATATTCAGACATTCTGTCGATTATTAATATCTATTAGAGTTTTTCTGATAAGCCAGCATTAGACTTAAGCAAATTGTAGATATTGGCTGAATTAATATATTGTGTTAAACTGCTAAATATGGCTTATAAACTACAGTGGGTGAGTTTACATAATATGCTAAGCCAAAACAATAAATCACATTATGATATAGTGTGCTGTATGAATAAGGCCCTTAAGCTAATAGTTTTTAAAGTACATCACTCCAAGCTATGCTTGGGATAATTGCTGTTCCCTGAAACAACCAAAATTGTCTGGGTCACATAACCTTTAAGTAATAATTTATCATTTAGAAACCAGTTGGGTTTGTATGGCACCCTAAGCCAAGTCCAAACAAACCAAATTATTGGCTAGTATATTAAATAAATCAAGATATCAGATAACCCATCACCTGTTTCAATGTAGCATCTAATTGTAAGAGTACATGAAAATGAAAAAGCTGTTCTGATTTTTATTCACATATTTATAATACTAACTTTTTACAGATAATTCCAGATGTGCCACAGCTTAATCCCTTATAATATTTAGATAAAATTAAACCCATGCAACATTAAGGAATACTAAAAGTTTCTCAGTGAATCTTGTTTAAACTGCTGATGTGTAAATAGCTGATCTACTAACCATAAAGTTGTAGATGAATTGGTCCTAGCAGAAAAATTAATGTTGTCGCAGAAAAGTAACATCTTGAACTCTTGTGAGACCTCCTTGGGTCTGCTGTTAAAGGATTTTGCATGCTGGTGATTTGGCATATCAAGATAAACTATGCAAAACTCCTTCAGCTTTCTGTAATAAATAACAGTAATAATCATGCACCAACACATTATTCGGTGCAATGGTGCTGATTTATTTGGCATCTGAAGATCTTTAAAATATTCACTAGTGTATTGCTGTGTATTGCTTAATTGCTTACACTTGTTTAGGCAAATGCCTGCAATAGTTGTAATATACAAAGAATAGTTTAAACTATGAACAAGAGAGGAGACTTGACCTACATTAGCTTTCAGTGAATAAAAACTCCATGCACACAAGGTACTTCTTTGTACTATGTGAAATATGAACTGAAAAATTTCTATATAAGAGATTATTAACCACAATAATCTCTTAAATGGAAATATTTCAGTCTATATTTCACATAGTACAAAGAAGTACCTTATGTGCAAGGAGTTTTTATTCACTGAGGTTTTTTGAAAAGCAAACAACAAACAAAATTGCTGAAACCAATTTTATTTTCCCAAAGGCAGAGATTCTTTTCTGCTGAGAAATACAGAATAGTTTTTAATGACATAAGGACATATCCTGAAAGCTGTTGAGTTTGTCTGAATGTTCTGTAGATGGAAGCTTAAGTATATGCTGTGCCATCAAGGCATGGTAATTCTGGCTGAGTCACTGAGCCAATCTCCATCTAGAGCAGGACAAGGCATCAAATTAGCCTGAAGGATAAAGTTTCTCCAAATACCCATCTAGGCTTTATTATAGCATGGAAGGAAAAAGGTGATCTGTGATCTACTGCCGCTCAGAGACAAAGGCTTTTGAGGAGCAGCAGGGAGCAGTGTGGAAAGGCAGCCAGCTGGAAGCAGCAACTTCTTTGCCAGATTAGGGGCACCATATGGATTGGCTTTGGTCTCTGTGTTTGGCCAGAGCTTTTCCATGATGGAACATAGAATAAACAAGGTTCTTGAGATATCTGAGAACTTGAGGTTCCTGACTGTTTTATAGAGGACAGTATGGAGTAACGTCTCCTTATGATTAACTCTTTAGGTGGAAAATCTCTTCTCAATGTTCAGTGAAGTTCTATACTGGCTTCTTTCCTTTCTTGCCACTTGGTACATGTTATTTTTTTAAAAATAATAATAATAAGGAAATAGGGCATGATGCAGAGTGAAACCACAACCATGTCTGCTATCTTCATCCTCCAGTATGGGCTCCAAAACACACAAATGAAGAAAATGGGTCCACTCCCCCACCCACTCCACCCCGCAAGAAACAATGTTTTAATGGCAGTGTTTCAGTTACAATTAACAGTTCTATATGAGGAAATGGATTACCTAAACAATTATCTATTGCAGGCAGTTCTTCTTCTATAAATACATTGAAAGATACTGAGCTTAAATCCTGTTTGTGGCCTTCCCATAGCCATCTGGTTTGTCCCTGCGGGAAAAAAAATTCTAGGCATGCTTGATTTTATTTTCAAAGATTATTCAGTGTCATTTTTGATAATGTCATACAAGCAACAGCTAAACATTTCTTGCCTATGCAGACTTATTCTATCATTACTTATTACAAGAGATTCAGTTTATTTGCACAATTCTTGGGAGAGTGTTCACCAGGAACATTTTAAAATTGTGAATATGCTAATAAAAAGGAAAAATCTTTAAGATCTTTAAAAATGGATTTATTTTTATTGCTTTGTTTTTAATAAGAAAAGAAAGAAAAGAGCAAAACTAAAGATAATAAGGATGGAGATACATGTCAAAGACAAGAAAAAAAGAACACATAAAAAGTGTGCTTGTTTAACAAAAAGTGGAAAAAAAATATGACACATGTACTATTTGCTGCTGGTAGCAAATGCTGTAATTGTAGAAAAATCCCTTTAAGATCTTGACTCTTTATGACTTCGGGCCTTCATGAAGTTTTCTTGGTGAGATGATTTACAATCTCCAGAAATATTTTTTTTTAACCTTCCAATTTATTTTTGGTATTCCTCAGGAGTCTCCTTATTCAAGAACGAACCAGGTCCACACTCCTGTAACCTGAGAGGGTGATAGAGTAAGAAGTTTACATTTGGGTGCCTTTTCGAAAAGCTATGACTATGGACTGGCTGGAGGAGATGAAAGAAAGGTAAAGGTGTGTGCAGAAACAGACAGCAGAACCCCCAGGAACATAATGCTGAAAGTTCAATAAGGGAAGGAAAGGTAAAAGAGAAACTTCAGTGCAGAGTTAAAGTGATGTGATGATTAAGATGATGGCTACAGAAGCTTGCTAGATGACATACGGTCAGTCTTTCTCTTTTGTTCTGACACCAGCAGTATAGTTATGAGCAAAAATGAACGAACAAAGTACTATGTATGCCAGCTTGAGCTCCTGAATGAAAAATAAATATATAAATGATACATTTAGCCGACAAAGACCAAGTGATGGGGTGAGTCAAAAAAATAGTAGGAAAACCACAAACGATCCCAAGGGCTGTAGCAATGCAACAGAAACTTTCCCACAAAGTTGGAAGTAGCATGATTCATGGGGAAAATATATATTTTCTCTCTTCTCAAAAATTACAGGAGGGCAAAAATGCAAATTATATTTGAAATGGTCCCTCCTGAGCCTTATGAGTTCTCATTGTAGGTAACAGTATGTAGAATTTAATTTACAGCAAAGCTCAGGAATTTTAAAGACTTAATTCAGAAACTTTTATTATTGTTGTTGTTATTTGCTGGCAATTTTCACTTCATTATTCCTGACAAGAAATAAGGTAACAATTTGGTAATTGAAGAAAGGCTCTTGATGACCTTACACAGAAGGAGGGTTGCATACCTAAAATATTCTGATCTGATTAAAGGAGTCAACGATTACCTGCCATTACTATGAAAGTTAGCTGAATGCCATTTAAATCAATAGGAGAAACATTAAACTGGATATCCTAATAAACTGGGTCACACTATTGATAGCTAACAAAGATTTAATAAATTATTAACAGCTGTGATAAATGCCTAATCAATTGTTAGTGGCTGTTAAAGATCCAACAGATGGCAGTTTAGGAAATATCTAGCCTTCTTTATTGGAACATAACCTCTTAATATAATTATGGATATTCACCATTATATTTATCGTCAGCTGTTTAAATCAATCCAAAGTCTTATTTTAGATTTTGAATTACTCAGAAAAGGCTATTTCTGTACATGTGCAGAATCATATTATTTGGAGGTACCCAGTTCACTTCATGATTCTCTTCAAATCCATGAAACGAAGTGACTTGACTCAGTCAGTTTTGAACATGTTGAACTGAATATTCTTATGGCTGTATTCACTAGGCACTACCAACCTACAAATGGAAAGGAACAATAGAACAAAATCCTGACTTGCCAAAGTGGAAACAAATGTAGCTTTGAAATAAACATTGTTTTGGAAAATATGAGAAGAATAGAGACCCCCGCACACTCACTTCATGGTCTGTTTCTGTTGCTCCCCTCTGGGAGGAGGTTTCAAATTATTTCTTGCAGAACTACCAGATTCCGTAATAGCTTTGTTCCCTATGCCAGAGGTCTTCAACCTTGGCAACTTTAAGACTTGTGGACTTCAGCTCCCAGAATTCTGGGAGACCCCTTCCTTATGCCATCCGTCTGGTAAACCCCCACGTTTTCTTTTTCTTGCCATGTATATGTATACATTCAAACTAGGCTGTGTTGTTTCTCTGGGTCATATATGTGTGTGTATGTGGGTATATGCATAATTATTATTATTTTGGCATGTTTATGTAGTGTATATTGGAAGTGGTTACCCTCTGAGAGCTGTATGCAATGAAATCTCATTTTAATGCATGCTGATTAATGTACATTTAAAGTGACAATAGATTCTATTCTATTCTATTCTATTCTATTCTATTCTATTCTATTCTATTCTATTCTATTCTATTCTATTCTATTCTATTCTATTCACATAATGACCAGTTTTTAACAAAACAAATAAGCTGTTACTACTGCAAGCTGCTGGGTGCTCCCTGCACTTTCCTGAAAAAAAACACTGTTTAATCATTAAAGTGAATAAAATGCTGATCATAAAAGTGCATAATGAACTATAGAATACACTGGACTAGAAGAAACTAGGCTGAAAAAGAACTTATGCCAGTTTCCCTGGAGCATCTTCAGAAAGAATTTAGGAGCAGAATTAATCTTGTTGTTAGTCGGCTGAGTTTTGCAAAGCATAAGGAGTTGGTGAAATGATGGTTTCTGTACAGCAAGGCAGCTGGGCTGCTACACAATGGCTTTGAATGGCAGCGAGCAGAGAATCTTATCACAGAGGGAGAAAGTTGCATAAATCATGTTAGGCAGTCCTTCAGCATTTTTAATAATGGGCACTCCCAGCCACCTGCCTTCCAGCATATGCAGCCTGTGGCAATTTCCTCAATCCTGCCTATTAGTTGGCCAATCCTGTCCAGTGGTTACCAGACATCACTGTCTGAAATATGAATCAGGCTTTTTCAAATCTCAATTCATTACCAGATGAATTTCCAGTTGATATGGATTGCGTAGAAGGAGCCAATATGGACATTTGGTGCACTGAAGTTCACTAGATGTGACATAAACATCCTCAGCTCTTTCTCGCAAATGACCCTTGTGGAGACCCTGGGGGCACAAGGGATGTCAGAAAATAGCAGAAGCTTGGAAAAATATTGTCTCAAAAGGTGATATTCTTCCATAATTTCTGCTAATTTTTGAGCACAGGAAAAATATCTCTTACAATCAAGGCCATCCCACACTCTCACCTTGGCATTGAGCCTGCTGAAGGAACCAATACTTTGATGGGAGGATTTCAGAGAAGGCAAAATCATTACCTTTGCCCAGTCAGGTTGAGTAATGCTGGTTCATCCATCACTAAGGTATGTACTGCAAATAGGTCTAGGATTAACCAGTACCTCCAGGACAATATTTCCATCAATCTAGCCACCTGGATCCCAGGTTGCAAGGCATGATTAGCACCAAATATTTCTGTTATGATTATGCTCTATGTTCCACAGTATTGTCTCAGCTGAAGTGGTTTATTTATTTATTTATTTATTTATTTATTTATTTATTTATTTGTTTTTATAAACCGCCCTTCTCCCGAGGGACTCGGGGCGGTGTACAGAATAAGGTAGGCATACAGAATGAACAATAGTGAAAACAAACAATAGTAAAATACAAACTGGGACCCCAATTAGAGCTATTAGGTTTATAGAGCTATGAATAAATGAATAAATTATTCTATCATAACTCTGTTATTCCCTTTCTCTGCATTGTGTGGCTTTCTGAATCAAGTCTCAAAATGCACAACTAAAGTACATAAAGTCATATTTATACAGTACACTAAGATTTCTTGTTCGCGGCATGGTATTCTAGAAAAATAACAGAAGGGACCTTGGAGGTCTTCTAGTCCAACCCCATGCTCAAACAGGAAAGCCTGCATCATTTCAGACAAATTGTTGTCCAATCTCTTCTTAAAAACCTCCAGTGTTGAGCAATATGTATCGGACCTTAATTTAGAATAATAGTGGACACTTTATTTGAATTTTTTATATGTATTCTTCATCAATTCATGAGCATCTTAGAAATCATGTTATATCATCTTCCCATTATTTAATGACTTTTCAGGGACTGGTCCAACTCTGATTGTCATATGGAATCCATCTCTTGTAGTTGCTATAGAATACTCAGAAATCCCAGTTAGGATTTTTTGTTTATGCCTTTCCAATTAAGAAACAAAGCACTTGGAAACCATTAATGGAGTTTAAAGAGCCAGAATCTGTTAGCATGGCTAATTCTATTATCCCAAGCTTGTTCTTATTTTTAAAGATTTGTTTGAAGATTAAAGATTAATTATGGCTACAAATCTTTCTGCAAGGAGCATCAGAGTTATATTGATTGACCAGGTTTTTTTTTTTCACATTGTTGCATTTATACCTCAGACCTACTTCCAAGAATGATCACAGTCAGGTTTCTTCAGATCAAGCCATAAACTACAATGTGGTTTCCTTGCTTGGAATACTTTTAGATGACATTTCTGAAAACTAGGATGCCATGCAAAAATTCCAATTGCACCTCGAAAAAAAAGTATATTCCAGAGTTGTTGAACACCTATGTTCTATTCTGTATGGGCAGAAAGGATGAGAAAAAGGAGAGAAAAGTTGGTTTGTATAACAGAGGAGGAGAGGAAGAGATAAATTAGAATGAGCATGTAACTCTCCATGGACATCCCCCTCCCCAAACAAAATCTGCCTTTAATACAAAGTAAATTGGCTTACAAAGGCACGTGCCTAAATGTAGTTAACACCGATTTAGGTTTAATGAGATTTTTTAACTCCTTACTCTTCCAGAAAAGAGCAAAATCCTACCACTGATTTATTTGGACAGGAAGCTGGGCTAATTTTCAGCAGCAATTCAAAAGGCATTAGGATGTAGTAGTATGAAGAAGGGTTTACTTTAACTAGGCTATTATATAATTTTCCCACTTATGCATGTAAAAAGAGAAGTATAATTTGCTTCTGTCAAGCAAAATAATGGGGAAGGTAGCAGGAATTGGAGGGAGGAAGAGAAGGAAGGAAGGAAGGAAGGAAGGAAGGAAGGAAGGAAGGAAGGAAGGAAGGAAGGAAGGAAGGAAGGAAGATTCCTGATGCTCCATGCTGGATTCCCAAAAAAGAAATTCAATGGGGAAATAGTCAGGAAATCAGAAATTACTCCTGCTCCCACTGCTTTTTTTGCCCACCTGTGGTCATTCTGTTTTTCTGTTTAGGTAAGGACATATCTCTGAAATGATGATTCAACAGGGCTCAAGTTGTCTAGTAAAGCAGGCCTTTCAGAATACCAGCTTTTGATCACCTTTCCTTCTCTCCTTTTGTAACCCCCTTTTTTCATACAACTAAATAATAATATTACTGTACTTTTATGCTAATGCTAAAGTGTCAAATACTTGTTCAGTCAAAAGAGGGAAGATCCTCTTCCCAGGACTCTAGGTATGGCAGAGGTATGTGAAATGTGAAGGGTTATCCTAGTTGCTCAACCTTACATTAATTCTGTATGCTTCATTTGGTTGCTGATGCACTCTGAACCACAGGCAGAATGTGGTATCTGGTACAACTCCCGATAAGAGATGCTGCCCTTGAAACTGCCCTCTGGATTTATAAACAATCTGAACTTTTTGTTAGCTTTTGTCCATCCTGACTGATAAGAAATTGATTTCCTATGGGGGACTATTGTTTTACTCCTGGCTTCCCAAACACTGATCCATTTCTCTTAATAATTCCTAAAATGTATTTTCTCATAATGAAGCATTTGGATTCAGTGTATGTGACTCAAAGCTTTCTGTAAGCATAATGCTATCGTTATGATCATTATGCATTTACACAGTCCAAAGACAAACATCTTGGTGTTGTTTTTTTAATAAAGCAGAAACTTATTGTTATATCTGCTGCAGACTAGCACTTGGTAGAGTAGTCATGAAGACATTGGAAAGGATAATCAGATGCCGTGATGCGTTTATATATACAACGATCAGAATCATGCAGAAAATTGTTGATACTCTGAAGAAGCAACAGCTGGACTTTGAAAAAGCAATGTAGAGTATTTCTGCTTTTGAATGTTGGCGTTGGAGGAGACTCCTGAAAATATCATGGGTAGCCAAGAAAACAAATAAATGGATCAATCATATTGAGCTAGAGTTCTCCCTTGTGGCTTAAATGACCAGGTACAAATTATGTTATATTGGACACATTATGCAAAGTCCTAACTGTATGGATAAATGCATAATGTCAGGAAACTGGCATCCTCTAGCTACCCAACATGATAGATGAGTATTGTGGAAGTTTAAGTGCCGGTGTATCTTCACAATAACAATAAAAATCATCGTCGTCATCAACTGAAATTGTATGTCGTTTGACTCTCATTGATTCTGGGCAGTTTACAAAAAGTTAAAAGCATTAAAAAAATAAAAATACAACATATGGGGTAGGGGAAAACAAAACCCAACACCACAAGAGAAATAAAGATGGCTGAGAACACAGGGGTGGGGGGAAGAGAAAAAGGTGTGTCAATCATTCTTGTCAAAGATTTGGAGAAAGAGTTATATCTTCAGGGGTCTTCAAAATACCAGTAGGGTAGGACCATTCAACTCTCTGGCAGAACTTCATCCTAAAGGGGTGAAGGCATGTTTCAGGGTTCCAATTAATGTCATTGTTAATTAAAGGATCCCAGTGTGTGCCAAGCTGATCAGATTGGACTGGTCAGGGAGACGGGCAATCCTTCAGGTAATCAGGCCCTATACCTGCAGAGCTCTATAAGTAGTGATCAGCACCTTAAATCACAAGCAAAGTGACAACTACTGCAGCCCACGAAACAGAGCTGTGACATGGGTATACAGATCTATGCCCATCACTGCTTGCACTGCTGCATTCTGGAACAGTGGAAGCTTATGAGTGGTCTTCAAGGACAACCCTATATAGAGCACATTGCAATACTCTAGCCAAGAATATCCACCCTGTGTTAAATGTAACCTGATGAGCATGAAGTTGTAAACAGGGACTGCTTTTCTTCTATTCAGGTAGGCACCTTGTCTACTTATTTATCTCAGAATCATAGAAAATGCAAACTGGTTTTTTTTCTGAATTTTTTCCAGAACAGCTTGAAATGCTTTTTCCAAAAGCTTGAACATTATTCTTCAGTTGGCTAATGAAAACTGACTTAATTCCATGGATGCAATCAATAGGATTCAATCTTAACCCTAATTTTCCTTTTTTCTAACAATGAGCTTGGATGATGATGATGATGATGATTATGATTATGATTATGATTATGATTATGATTATGATTATGATTATGATTATGATTATGATTATGATTATGATTATGATTATGATTATGATTATTATTATTATTATTATTATTATTATTATTATTATTATTATTATTAATCTATGCCCACTCTATTTTATACGACACACAAACGTTAAAGGCAGCAAATGAAGAGCTGTGGCCTCTAAAGAAAATTCATACTTTAAACTGTAGAATTACAGAGCTGGAAGTCTTTTCGTATTACATCATGGTTTTCAAGAGTTTCCTTCTAGACCAGACCTGGGAGGACTTAAAATAAACATAGTGTTGGTTTTATGGCAACACACTATCATAACTGTCCTTCTGTCAACTGGATCCTCTGCTGAGAAAATCCTGTACTTCGTGGCTGATCATGTGCTTTGCATATAAAGGTCCTCAGGTTAAATTCTTAGCATCTCCAAATACAATTGGGAAAACCTCCTGTCAGAAACCCTGGAGAGCTGCCAGTCAGTGTAAGTAATCCTGAGCAGAACAGTCAACATTCTGACTTGGAACACATCTATTGGATTCTTAAGTTGTTCCTGTCCTGTCCTGATGCTGACTCAACTTTGATCTGGTTTACAAAAAATCTTCTCTAGACTAAAATACTCTGGCAAACTACCCAGGCTACAAACTACCACAGCTTCTCATTAGAGAATTCCTCTGCTTATACACCCTTCCAACTTAATGTTGGCATCTTTTCTCTGGATGGCTCTTACTGGATTTATATATACATATAGTGTGTGCACACACAATCACAGATAAAGATACAAAATTATGTACATTTTGCTTAATCCCACACACACACATACACAAAATAATCAAAATGTGCATATATTTAGGGACAAAAAACAGATTTAAAATAAAATGTTGTTTCTTTCATTTTCCTAATTTACTTTAATCAGGTCTTTTAAAGGTACTGTTTTTTTAAAAAAAATCCAAGAGCTAGCTTCACATGTAGAATGACACAGATCCAAAATCCAGCAGAAGCAATTAACAATTGTTATTTTTTTTCATTTCCTGAGCTATCTACTTTTCTATAAGTTATGTATGTGTGTGTGTTTGTGTGTCCGTCCTTTGGAGCAACATTACCTTGTTTTTCCATCACTTAAGATAGAAGCATTTGTTGTTGTTGTTGTTGTTGTTAGCTGCAAAGTCGTGTCCGACCCATCGCGACCCTATGGACAACATTCCTCCAGGCCTTCCTGTCTTCTACCATCTTCTGGAGTCCATTTAAGCTCACGCCTACTGCTTCAGTGACTAGATAGAAGCATGTCATAGTTAAAAATGTTTTAAGTGGTGTTTTGGTGGACTTTCATAAATAAATATATACAATAAGGGAAACTAGAGGACTGAGAAAAAGAAAAAGAATATTTTTTAAAAAAAATGTTAGGTTTCAAAACACTGAGTTCTATATATCAGGCAAATCTTATAACAGCTATTCTATTGAGATTCCTAGTTCTTAAAATACCTGCAGCACACCTTGTTTAGAGAGCTGCATAGTAGCAATCACTGACTTACAGTAAATGAGAGGTCATCCCTACAGTCTGTGCAGTAGCCAATCTACCAGAAATACAGAAGTTTACCTAGAACATAATAATGCATAACAGGCAAACTGGTTAGCAAAGTGTAAGCCAGTGTAAAAGAGGTGTGTATTACTCTCAGCTCAGAGTAGAACCCTTAGACAGATATATTTGTGGTAGTCTGGAAGTGATGAGGCCCAATCCTACTCTCCAAATGGATGGTGGCTTATGGCCTGATAGGTTAACCTATCTGAGGTTATGAGGTTATGCCCTTGACCTAAAGCAGGGGTGTCAAACTGCTGGCCCATGGACCAGTTGCATCATGTGGAGGCCATGCCCACCCCAGCTCCAGCAATGCAAAAAAAGGTTGTGATACATCGCAGCACATCACGTGATGTGGTGAGTTTGACACCTGTGATCTAAAGTAAGACTTAATTATGTTTTTTTTTAAAAAAAAAACACAAACCAGTCCATTTTCATGCAACTCCAAAAAGCGTTGGTATGTCTTTGCCAAGGCATTAGATCAGAGCTATCAAGTCAACAAAAATAAAGGGCTCACTAATGAATTGCACAAGGATCAACCTATTGATACCAAAGTGATATAGGTATTCATAAAGTCATTGGGGAATGTTTAATCTTAAGTACAAATGGTCAGCCCAAGGATATCTAATACTTTGAACCTACAAAAATGTCATCTAAACGCATGGCTGTGATTTAGAATTCCTTCTGCTGTACCATTTGAGCAAATTTTCAGAATACTTTCCAGTGTTGATTGTGTCCAAAGGGGGTCATTTTTATGTGCATTTCCAGAGGTTGAAACTGAACATAATATATATTCTAGTGAAATATATATAGCACAGGAAATAGCTGATTTTCAACAACAAAACTTAGAAATCTTTCAAGGTTGCTTTTCCTCCAGCTGCCTGAAGGAAAATATCTTCTTGTTTCATTTGGAAAGGTTAGTTGCAGGTGAGGGAAACTTCACAGAGTAGACTTTATGTAGGCGTATAAAAGCCCCTTTGCAAATTGGACCTTTTCCAATAAGTATTTTACAAAAGACTTGCATTGGTCCATCTTATGCATTGGAAATTAGCTGCTACCGCCACCCCATCAAGCTAATGAACTAATGAAACTGAGGATATGAGATCACCAGCAGGACTTGCATTGGCTCCCGCTGAGCTTCTTTCAATAGTGCAGTTAGGTCATTTTAGACTCTGGGTTTAACAGAGAGTTTCTTTAGATGACAATATGCATGCTTCAAAATATGGGGTTCAACCATATTTGTTGACTCCAGCGCTTGGACTGGAATTTTATTAGGTGCCTCTGGTAGAAAAATGTTTGGAGCTAATATCTGAGGACATCGCTGGGCAAGCAAGTGTGTGAAAGTGATGATGGTTGTTTCTGGGAAAAGGGGATGGGGGGAGGAGGAGGGAGGGAGACAGGCAGGTGGGCATAATCACAAATCTGCACTCAGCAACCTATATAGTAACAAAAGCCCCACATTTCTCTCCTTGCCAAATAGCAAGAGCCCCAAGGAAGTAAACAGAGGCTGTAGAATAATGTAGCATTTTGAGAATAATTAGGGTGGAATGAAACCTCATTTCTTTTTCATAGTTCACATGAGAATGTTCCACCTCTCCTTTTGATAAGATACAGTCTTTGAGCTGAACCTTGGGAAAAGCACAATGTCTATATCCAGGAGGAGCTTGAAATTTATTTTTTTTCTTGAAAATATATTATATACTTTAATATCCTTCCTTTTACCTGTGCATACATGAAGGGGTGTTCCCTCATTTTATTCTCACCATAATGATACTGGCAAATAGATTGAGCTAAGACAAAGAGAGCTTCATAGTAAACTTAGTTGCCCACATCCAGCACCTGAGACCATCACACTACACTGGCTGAAACTTCACTTCTCTGTTTTTGAAATGGTTTTTGAAGATTCTTTTTTTAAAAAAAATCGAACAAAGGAAAAGATAGACCATAAATACATTTACAATGCTTTTAGAATTTTCAGAATAACAAAGTTGGAAGGATCTTGGATGTTCTCTAGTCCAACCCCCACCCCCACCCCTGCTCAGGCAGGAAATGCTATACCATTTCAGGAAAGTGATTGTCCAATCTTTTCTTAAAAACCTCTAGTGTTGGAGCAACCACAACTTCTGGTGGCAGGTTGTTCCACTGATTAATTGTTCTGACTGTCAGGAAATTTCCCCTTAGTTCTAGGTTGCTTCTCTCCTTGACTAGTTTTCATCCATTGCTTCTTGTCCTTCCTTCAGATGCTTTGGAAAATTAGTTGACCTTCTCCTCTTTGTGGCAGCCCCTAGTCCTTCTCTTCATTAAACTAGACATACCCAGTTCCTTCTTCACATCTTTGGTGCTCTTCTCTGCACTCTTTCTAGAGTCTCAACATCCCTTTTTTATATCATGACAACCAAACCTGGATGCAATATTCCAAATGTGGTCTTACCAAAGGCATTATAAAGTGATACTAATACTAATTCTTCACATGATCTTGACTTTATCCCTCTATTAATGCAGCCGAGGACTGTGTTGGTTTTTTTGGCAGCTGCTGCACACTGCTGGCTCATATTTAAGTGATTTTCCTCTAGGATTCCAAGGTCCTTCTCACAGTTACTACTGTTGAGTCAGGCACCACCTACTACACTATACCTGTGCATTTATTTATTTTTTTCTTGCCTAAATGTTTTCTTGCCTAAACTAATCTTCCCAGATTAATTAGGCCAAGGCTACTGAATCTCCGAAAGGGCTGTTTTTCCATTTCATTTATTTATTTATCAAATTTCTACATTGCCCATCTCGCTTAAATGACTCTGGGTGATTTACAGATAAAAACCATAAAAAATTACAAATTTTAGAGAAATAAGTGCAACCTGCAATAACAATATGAGTTCTCTGTGTATTTTCTGGCAGAAACCTATTTCATTGGCTTAAGTCATTTTGCATCCACACAACTCCTTTTGTTCTTTTAGCATCTGGTTACTCTGCAAACTATAAAGACAACAGCAACAACATGCAAACAGGACGGGATGAAAAGAGCCAGGATTGGATTAAAAAGCAATGACCTAAACAGGCATTCAGTTCAGTCTGTGGGTATTAACACACCATCCGGGTGCTGTAAAAGCACCAACTGACTGCTGGCATGATGTTCAATTGAATAAGAAAGGCCACAACAACCAACTCCTTGATTTCAACTCTTTTTTTTTCTACATTCCAACGAAGAGATCAGGCCAATTTAATATTACCAAGTCAGCTTTGTGTCTCAAAAAGCATTTGATCTTTTTCCTCATTTACTGGTGAGCACATTCTAGCAGCCACTTTGTATGCCTTCTTTTCATTCCCACAGTGAGGCTAAATAAGACTGGTCGATACTACTACTAAGATTGGCAGCCCTGAAATCCTAATCTAATGAAATATGGAGTATGTGAAGTGTGAATTTGGGAGGCTGAATGGCTACAGCTAATAATGATCATAGCCAGGGGCTGCTCCTCCATTGCCAATTGCGAATAAAAGCTTTTTCAGGTAGTCCTTGACTTACAGGCTGCTCAGTGAGATGGCATGACTTAGATCTGACTTAGACTTAGACTTAGATTCAGCAACAGCTCACCTGCCCTGCCCCTTAAATTTGCCCAGGCTGGGTTGGAGGTTTGCCTACGATTGAAAATGATGGTTTCTTGGATCCCTAATGTAACAGAGTGAGCGCCTGTTACTTGTCCCAGCTTCTGCCAACCTAGCAGTTCGAAAGCACGTAAAAATGCAAGTAGAAAAAATAGGGACCACTACGGTGGGAAGGTAACAGCGTTCCGTGCGCCTTTGGTGTCTAGTCATGCCGGCCACATGACCACGGAGACGTCCTTGGAGAAGCGCTGGCTCTTCAGCTTTGAAACGGAGATGAGCACTGGCCCCTAGAGTTGGAAATGACTAGCACGCATGTGCGGGGGAAACTTTACCTTTACCTTTTAATGTGCTATCTGCTTAATGGGAAGAAAGTGGGGCAATAGGAACTGGATCAATGGAAGCATAATCAGAATTTGTTTGGATATCTGCGTTATCAGGCTTGTTGCTCTTTAACCTTTAGCCTTGACAGCAACCTATTAAGGCTTTTCTGCCAGACCTGGGTTTTGTTAGAAAGCCAACCACTTGCAATTTTAACTGGATGACAGTGGTTGAGGGCTGGAGTTTGATGGGGCTTGTGCTGGTTGCCAGAGCAACTAAGTAGCATAGCTGGCTAGCTGGCATGTGTCTTGAGGCAGAAGCAGTCCAGGAGGGGAGAGCTAAGGTTCTGAGGGAACTGTGGGGAGAAGACAGGGCAGGCAGTATCATCAAGGTCACGATGGGGCAGGATAGATGTAGTGGGAATCTGAGGGTGGACAGCACTCAGGGACATTCAGGCTTCTGTTTGAGAGTTGTCCCATCATCTAGCCCCCAGTACTCACCCCTGAATCTAGTTTATCATATTGTCAATGGGCCTGGGCTCCAGCTGTGTTTTTGAATGCCAGTGAGTTTGTAGTAAATCTGCCTCTACACACACACACACTTCCTCAGTTCGTCACACCTCACAAATGAATGACTGCAATGCACCTTACCTGGGATTGCCCTTGAAAATTATTTGGAACCTACATCCAGATGCGTCCAGCTTCAAATAATTATGCATGAATAGAAACTAGACACAAAATTACATTTTCTGTTTAAAAAATCATACTTGTAGGCATATCTTAAATTTGTCTTAGTATTTGGAATCTATCATAAACCTCAGGACCATAAAATAAATGGGATGGGTGATAAAAAAGTAGTAATCCAGAATAAATTTATAGCAATCCATGGAATTGCTTGAAGCTGACCTTGATACAATCTAGGGCAGATTTGATGTATGGAGCTCCTCTCATTTATGTACAATTGGAGATTACAGAGGTGCTCAAATGACAGGCAATCCAGTTGCACCTGCCACTAGGACATTTATATTTTGTTCCTGGTGCACTCTCTGTTACTAGGCCTTGGCCATTTGCCCTTTCAGATGACCCAGACTGCCAAGATGGTCTTGCAAAGAGTCTCCACAATTTCAGCAAACCGTATTTCTTAATTCTTCAGTTAACTTGACATGCACATGCAAAAATAATCATGTGGACAGAATGTCGCCAGCCAAAGTTCATCATCACCCTGCACCCACCCACCAAAATTTTCTCAGTAGGCTGATCCTTCCTTTTAAGCATCTGTCTGAAAGTCCCAGTGCCATAAAGCAACCACAATTTTTCTGTTCAATTCTTGGATGTAGTTTCACTGAATGTCCACGTGGAGTATTTTTTCCTTGTTTTCAAGATTGTAAAATCATCAATAACAGCAGCGCCATTTCTTCACTTGGCAAGTTTATTCTTTAAAAGGTTAACTCTACAAAATGCTGATCTCTAACAGCCAGGAAATCTAATTAACATGCTATCCTGCAGTTGTTGAGTTGATGAAATGGTATGCTGGCATTAACCATGCTGTTCTGACTGCTTACCTCAATAAAGAGAAACATTGGAGCTGGTGTTGTCTTCACAATTTTAATGCTTCTGTCCTTTTTGTTTACATAATGGTTTCTGAATATTTGCTTCAAGGCCACAGGGGTTTAGGTCTCTCTCTAACCTGTAACACTCCCCATCCATTGTTGTTGTTAGAGATAGGAAAGCAAAGAACGGGAGTCCTTGGTCCACTCTGAGCTTGGTGCTTAGAGAGCACCAAGGACTCCACAGTTCAGCTCTCAGCTATATTATTTTCTATTAGAAGCAAAGAAGTATATACAGAGTAGAGTGACTTTATTTGTTTCATTATCAGCTTTATTTTGTTTCTTTCATTCCACTTTTTAACAAGCTGAATCTGACATATTGCTTATATCCCTGGGCTGCTAAAACTGGGAGGGGTCTTGGGTCGGAATCAAACCTTTCCTTTTATTGCCCTGGGCTTAGTTCCTCAACTTTTTTCAGGCTCCAAAAACCAAGAAAGACATGATATGATTGTTACAAGCACCCCCATAAAGCGTATACTCTGGGAATTATTAGGGAGGAACCATCTTCATTCTCTCTTTCTCACACAACCTATCTAACCAAGTTGTCTCTTGCTCCTCTGAAATCAAACATTTTTTTTTTGGGGGGGGCTAAACTTGCCAAGAGAAGAAATGGTGCTGCTATTACTGATGATTATACAGTCTTGAAAAAAAAACAAAATATATTCCATCACAATTTTGGCTCCATCCCAAGCTCCAAATTTGCCACTGACAGTCACTGTAACATAGGAACATTTTTCCCTGGTTGGAATGTTCTGTTTCTTTGTGTTGCTCTAGACATCACTTTCCTTCATTATTCTGCTAAAAGAATGCTTCATATTATGAGACGAAGGAGAGAAAAATGGGTTGATATATTATTGTACTTTATTCCTGACCCAATAAGGTCTGCTGAGAAAGTGAATTAGAGGAGCTCTACCAAGCCTGTGTCTTTATCAGCTCTGGAGTGGTATGAGCACATCCTTCTTTGCATTCTACATTTCCCCTCGGCAGCAATATGTCAATGGGGATATAATACTCAAGGTCAAAGCTAGTATGTGAGCTACTTTGCTGTGTTTATCTATAGGCTACAACAGCTTCTTTCTTTGGAAGAGTATGTCTAACAGTTTGGGCAGAGTTTATATACTGTATGATGCAATGAGAACAAACTGCAGGAAAGGTATGTATATTGGATAAGGAAGAGATGAACATACATTTTGTTAGCCATTCAACACTGGATAAAGTTTTAGACAAAAATTTCATAAACAGCTCCCAAGGCCTGCTGAGGGCAATCTCTTATATTTCTTAGCAATCCAATGAAAACAAAGCAGTTTCAATGTCATATTTGTTTCTACCCTTATGATTACCCCCTTCTCAGCAATCAACCAAACCAAAAAAGAGAAGCTGAATTTACCTAAAATATTGGAAAACTAGCAGGAAAGTCAGTGATCTTACAAGTGGGAAAGTAATTCTGAGAAACAAGTGGAGTCCAGTTACCCCTGTCTATAGGTTAAATAGGATGGGGGCCCTCACTAAAATATGCAGCCTGTTTGTAGGCAACAAGAATAGAATCAAGGCAGTGCTAAGTTCAAAATTTAACCAAAGCTGCTTCCATGAATCTGATGCTCACAGTTTTACAGAAAAAGAGAGCCCCCCCCCCCCGTTTCAAGCTTGAGACATGACATTTGAACTCTGGCCTGCTATGGAAGGGAGCCCAAGGTGAAGAATTCTGCTTTGAATCACATTCTACCTAAATCAGAAACAGATTAGCAAAAAGGGGGAAAGATATAGATCCAGAAGGATCTCTTTCAGCATATAGTCTACACAGGAACACTTTTTAAGGTTTACACAACTGTAAAGAGAACAAAACGAGGTGTGTGGTAAACAGGAGAACAGTTTTAAATTGGTCCATTGCATTATAACATCATTTATAAGAAAACTGAGTGCCCCCTAGAGTTGCTTAACTTTTGTTTTAGCTTTATTCAATTTTATTAGACCAAAAACATTAGCAGAAAAATCGGTGTAAAAACAACAGGACAAGGTTATGTTGAAAAAGAAATCCCCCAAAGTGGGGTAAATGTAGTAAGTGCCTCTTCCTAGCAGCCATAAAATTTCCTGGTGTGTTTTCTAAGCTTACTGTAATTCAAGCCCAGAAGCTAGCTTTTTCTCTAATGCTGGGGGAACAGGGCAGAACCAAAATGGAGACCTAAAAGAAGATGGGGAAAGCACTTCATGAAAAGGAAATTCCAGGAGAAAAGAAATAATGTACACTCTTGGAGACTTGGTATTCTATCTAGAAACCAAAAAAGAACAAGAAACTATGTGAATGACTAATCAATTCTTTTTGTTGATGATATTTAGGACCATGATATGACAGGTAAACAAGAACACACCTTTATCTTTAAACAATGTAGACCTAAATGACAAATGCATAAATCAGAAACCTTTATTAAATTCCAGCAGACATCAGAGCATGTTATAGACATAAAATGCCTTCGGCGATAAACATCTTCTCCAAATTGTATATGGGCTATAAAGGTAAAGGTAAAGGTTCCCCCGCACATGCGTGCTAGTCGTTTCCAACTCTAGGGGCCGGTGCTCATCTCCGTTTCAAAGCCGAAGAGCCAGCGTTTGTCCAAGGACGTCTCCGTGGTCATGTGGCCGGCATGACTAGACGCCAAAGGCGCACGGAACGCTGTTACCTTCCCACCGTAGTGGTCCCTATTTTTCTACTTGCATTTTTACGTGCTTTCGAACTGCTAGGTTGGCAGAAGCTGGGACGAGCAACAGGTGCTCACTCTGTTACACGGCACTCGGGATTCAACCTGCCAAACTGCCGACCTTCTGATCGACAAGCTCAGCATCCTAACCCACTGAGCCACTGCGTCCCTTATATGGGCTATAAGACAAGTTAAATTTTAAATTTTCCAGATATGGCTGGCTGGCGAATTCTGGGAGTTGAAGTCCACCTATCTTAAAGTTGCCAAGGTTGAGAAACATTGCTTTAAAATGCCAGAACTTGCAGGTCCCAGTGAGTCATCTGCAATAGTTGTACATTAACACACCAAATGCAGGATGTTAAAACATGCCTGCATTTTACCTGAACAAAATGTTGCATTCATCTTGCTTACTAATAAAGTGGGCCCTATCGTGTTCCTCAGCTCTAAAAAAACAGCTGCAAGTTCTTAGGATAGGACTAGAACAGGTGTGCCAAACTGCCGGCCCACAGGTCGGTTGCATCATGGGGAGGCCGCGTCCACCCCACCTCTGCCAATGTAAAAAACAAATCACAATACATCACAACACATCATGTGACATGGTGAGTTTGACACCCGTGGACTAGAAGATCTTTTTGGAAACAGCTGAGTCAGGGCTGGATTCTGTGAAAGACAGATCTAAGTTTTTGACAGATGATAGAGCATTTTAAGAGTGCTAATATATAGGTAAATAATCCCATATCTCATGTAGAGAGGCATGAAGAGGAAAGCAGCCAGAGTTTGGGAGACAGATTAAGAAATGAGGAGATTTTTTTCCCCTCTGCTTGAATGGAACTTCATTCAGCTGAATAGATCTCTGACCTGGAGCATTATCTGAAAGTAGCATGTATGGAGCATCGTTTCTTGTTACCATGGAGTCTAGTTGCTTCTGCAGTCAAGGACTGAAAAGAATTCCTGGGAGATGAACTTCTGCTGGAGTGTTCCACCATGTATGTATTTTTCTTTGTAGAATAGCAGGAGTCAAATAGCAGGCACATTAATGTGTCTGCAACCCATCTCTGTAAATTGCTAATAGCCAGGCACATACAAAGATGATGAGTGCAAGGAAACAGTTCAGTTCATTATATTCATTTAATCTGGGAGTTAGCCAGAAAGCCAAACAGCCTGTTTTCTTGCCCTAGTCAGCTTTGTGTCTTCCATAAACTAGCAGGAAAGAAGAAGCACTGTTTTATGGTCGGATATGTTTATAAGCATTTTTTTTCCACCCATCTGATGGTAAGCCCTTTCCCCAGGTGAACAGTCCTGAAATTCTGGGGCTGAACTTTGCAAAGCACTTGTCCCAGGATCAAACTTGTGAGCTTCTTCTGACTCCCACAGAGGGAAATTATTTAGTCTTACGTGAGGCACTTTGGAATCTCCATGTTTATAGTGCTGTCTCCAAATTTTCGGCAGCCTGCAGCAGAGTAGTTCACTAATGAGCATTTCCCAGAGAAGGTTAGAAGAGGGTCAAGGTTTTAATTGAGAACACGGGGCCCTTTGACGGTACTGTTTTGACAAACAAATAACATTTGCTGAAAGTCCAGGCAGATAATAGGGTGAAAGAACAGTCACAGTATCTGTCTGAAGCAAAGCCTTGTGGGTTAGAAAACCATTACAGTTCCTCTGAGAAACAACTTTAGCCATCCGAGATTATTTGGATTTGGTAGATAAAGGGCTGTTTCCGTTTCGCACAGCTGGGAAAGGTTGTTTGTAAAAGAAATGCAACAAAGGAAAGGCTATATTAAATGTTCAGTATTTTATCTGTGTTCCTGGTATGTCTGGCCAAGTATGCACTGAAGGTGGGAACACTTTGTTACAAACTGGGAGGGGGGGGAAATGTAAAAACTTACTTGGCAGATCCTCTCTTCTAAGAGTTTCTCAATACGATACACTATCACCAGTCAAAATAATCCATCTCCTAATCTGTCCTGTTTATTTTATTTATTTATTTTATTGAATTTATATACCGCCCTTTCCCGAAGGACTGTTGGGTAGATCTTAGCAATAGACTCTTGTGGACAGGGAAGGGGCAAGTAACATTGCATGTGCTGTGATTTTCTTCACACAAGTGAAGCCTCACATACTTGCACCATTTGGGCAATGACATTCCAACAGGCACAATATCATTTTGATGTCACTCTGATATCTAGAAGATGCCTATGTTCTTGATCCTCCTAACAAAACATCTATCTGCAGCCCAACTTTAGAAAAGCAGAAAGTAAGGTACTTTGGATCTAGTACATAGTACACTTTGGGCCGATCCTGAAGCACAAGAGGTAGCATGAGATCTTGCAAGTATGGAAGTTTTTAATAAGAAATGTATTTGTTAACTCAATGAAGCCAAATGTAAAAATGCAAAAAAAAAAAAACACCACCACCCAATTTGCTGCAAAAAGCAAAATATAGGGAAAATAAGAAATGGGTGCACAAGTAGAATTTCAAATAAAATGAACCCAGTCAGTTTAGTTAAATTAGTAATTTATTATCTTCTTGAGTTTCAGTATTCTCTCCAGTGCAGGGTAAAGAGAAGGCTGGGTGAATGCGTGATAGAAATACTTTGAGTAAAATTATGTGTTTAGGAAAGAGAGAGAGAGAGCAGAGGCCCACTTTCACTCGCCATCAACCAAAAGATTTCATGGAGCCTCCCAGCCCATAGCAAAAAAATGAGCTACCTAATGCAACTCAGTTCTAAAAGTTATCAGACTCACTTTCAATACTGTTCTTTTCAGAGAATAGCTGAAATGCTTGGCTGAGAGATGGAATGGATGAATGGATATTAGCCCTTCAAGGAGTCCAGACAAGAAGCACAACAATGAATACTAGCTTTATCTCTATTGTAAGGCTATAATAACAAAATTCTTGCAAATCTGAAAGTATTCCTCCCCTGCTTTCTTGTTATTCTCTGGAAAATTCAGAAGAGCCTCTTCTGAAAAGCCTCCCATGCCTCCTCTCCTTCTGTGGACTGAAATATATTTTACATTACGGTTATCTAATCTGAAAGACCTGTTAGAAAGTAAAACACCCAGGTGGATTTCGCCACTACTGTAGAGGCTAAGGCCCAGAAAAGGTCAAATATGGAAACCAAGTGGCTGAAATATAAGGATATATTGATACAAGAAGGAGACCAATTTAAGATAAAAACATATGAGCAGTTGAAAGATAAGGCTGATGATTGGTTTCAATATTACCAAATGAATGAAGTGTATAAAATGGATAAAAAAGAGGTTTTCAAATAGAGAAATCCAAATTGGAAAGGTTACTGTTAGATACAAAACTAAAGAACCTTTCCAAGATGTATAATTTATTGCTGGAGTGGCACACAGAAGATGAACACGTGAAATCAGTGATGATCGATTGGGCTAATGATGTGGGGCATAACATTATGATTGAGGACTGGGAGAGGATGTGGAAAAAGGGTATTAAGTTTACAGCATGCAATTTTTTGAAAGAAAATATGATGAAGATGATGTATAGGTGGTATTTAACACCGGTTAAGCTTGCAAAAAATTATCATACATATGATAACAAATGCTGGAAATGTAAAGCTGTAGAAGGAACCTTTTACCACATGTGGTGGACTTGCCCCATAGTAAAAGACTTCTGGGAAAAGATTTATAATGAATTAAAGAAAGTTTTGAAAAATACATTTATTAAGAAACCAGAAGCCTTCTTATTGGGTATAGTCGGAAAAGAAATTCCCAAAAAAGATGTTACTTTCTTTCTGTATGCCACAACAGCGGCGAGAATTTTGATAGCTAAGAATTGGAAGACACAAGAAATACCAACGGTGGAAGAATGGCAGATGAAAATGATGGACTATATGGAACTCGCTGAACTGACAGGGAGAATCCGTGAGCAAGGAGAAGAGTCGGTGGAAGAAGACTGGAAGAAATTCAAGGACTATTTGAAGAAATATTGTTATATCAACTAGTTTGAAATGGACTTGGAAGTGTTTATAAGTTGTAGTTTTAGAATTTAATGTTTAATATTAAGGACAATATGAAATGATGATTGTTAAATGATAAGAAATTAAATATAGATAGATATTAAATACGATTTAAAATTATGAAATAGAAATTGCTAATGATGATTAATGAAGAAACGCAGATAGGGGGGACTCGAGGAAGTCACCCGAAAATGATTAGAAAGATTAGGAATAACGGAAGCTAAGTATTCTTGTTGTATTTTTGTTGATTGTATTGTTTATGTTATGTCTTGTTTTTTTTAATATGTATATATATATTTTGTTTAAATATATGTTTATATAAAAGCAATAAAAATTTATATTAAAAAAAATAAAAAATACAGTTATCTAATCTGCATCTCTTCCTTTTGTCTCCCAAGGCCATTCCTACATACCATTACATTGGATCAACTATGCCACCAACTTTGGGTAACTTATTTGTTGACACCATTGCCACAAAGACTATTCTGGACAGTGACTAGATGACAGCAAAGAAATACTGAACGTTCTCTTTGCTGCCACTGAGTGGTGACCAAAACGTTTGCAGACCAGCTACTATAGCTATAATTACTGCTATTACTATATATTGCTACTGAACAATTTGTAACAATTTAAAATCCTGTGAACCAGATCCTCTCCAAATAACTACAGTATAAACTCCTGGAATTATTCTCAAATCCAAGAAAATGTTGGACACATGTCAAGTATTTTCACTGGTGGTTAATGAGGCTGTATTTCTCTAGAAACAAAAAAATTGCTAATCTCTCCACATCCTATCAGGTACCTGAAATTAAGGTTGCTGTGTCTCATTTTAAATCTTTTGTGTCTTCTGAGATGCTTTTACAGCACATTACTGCAATCAAATAGATGTGTTATCCAGATGAATAAGCTATCAACACCAAATCTGAAATGGAGAGAGAGAAAAAGTAACTGTTCTAAAACAGGCATTAAACCAGAGCATTAAAGCAGGCTTTTCAATGCCACTAAAAAAAATGGATCAGGATGAAAATAGACAGCTGTGCATGTATATGGGAGATTATACATTTATATTATTTCTTACATATAATTAAATTATGGCTCTCTTATTATAAATATACTAAAATGAAAGGAAGCACGATATTAGTTGCCTGTAAAATAATGTAGCTATGCAGATTATAAAACATTGACAACTCAAGTTACACTGACTAATTACAATCAATAGAATCAAAAGTAGTTCTGTGTTAAAATTTGAGGAGATCCCAAATTGTAGGTCCATGCAAACCATTTGAAAGGGAACATTATGCAAACAGAGTCTCAAAGCTAGCATACCAGGTCGTCAGAAGGCCTCCTTGAAGCTTCTTCATTTGCATCCCATCAGATCCTTCCAAATAGTTTTCACATGTCTTAGTACATTTTATTAGTAAGGTTTTTCCTTAGGACATACAAGTGGGAAGTCTACATGAAAAGAAGTCCCTTGAACTTGCCAGGTTATATGGAAAGGCACACCCATGGATACACATCTAACTTCTTCCCATAATGAGCAATTTTTCATTGACTGATCAATCACATACACAAAGTTGCGCCTTGTTCACATTGTAGTGTGCAGATTTTTTTCTGAACTGTTTTCCAGAGTAGTGCCATATGTCCAAAGTGCAATAAACACTTATGCTTCTTCCCAAGAGTTCAGATGAGCCCTTCTTTTCATGCTCAGGTAGGCATGTACTTTTCTTCCTGAACAGATGCCTCATCACCACCTTTTGCTCTGCCACTTAATTAAGCATCACCTTTCCCGTACACTTACACAGTAACCTTCATGTTGTTGCATGAGTTACACATCAGTTACAGATTAGGTAGTAACATTTCAAGACCTATTAGAAACAAAATAGTGGCATTGTGACCACAAAATTACTGAATAACAGCAAGACATCCAAAGAAAAAATAGCAGGAAGTTTAAAACCTTGTCATCCTTTGATCTGATTATTATTCTGGTCAGGATATTGCATTGCTAGTCTTTCTACATTTTCCCATAAACATTGTGAGTTGTCCTGGTCAATGAATGAGGAACTGGTTTACTAGAGTTTGTTCATGAATGCTTCCAGACTCTGGCTATTTAAGTAGATCCAGCCATACCCAACAATAGAACATTTCTTCTGTTGTTGAGCATCTCCTCCAACCAGATGATTCTGCATTTGGATCATATTTTTTCTTTAAAATTCAGGGTAACTATTTCTTTAAAATTCAAGGTAACACAGAGGGCTTCCTATTTGCATTGTAGAACAGAATGAGATCAGAAGAAGATTGCAGATCCATCCATGTGTATTCAGAGTTTCTTTCAACATAATCAGTGATGATAATTATGTGAAAAGAGGCCCTAAATGATGATAGCATGATTATAGGTTCATATTAGTCTATGTTTATATTAAACATATTTTGATCCTGCCACAAACCCCCAAACTCTCAGTAGCTTACTTAGAATAAATAATACAATTATAACATCTATGGAATGTCTATGGAGATTCTCAGTCATCCAAGTCATAGTTTAAATAATACAATTATAACATCTATGGAATGTCTATGGAGATTCTCAGTCATCCAAGTCATAGTTGTCCCAAAGGTGCTTTTTGAAGAGGCAACTGGACTTTGTTTTTCTTTGAAGACCTTTTGCTTCTCACCCAAGAAGCTTCTTCAGCTCTGACTGGACAGCAGGGAATGGAAGGATTTATATTCCTTGTAGACAGCTGGTCATTTGCATTCTTTTAGTGAGTCGTTAGTGCTACCTGGAGGCTTATCTGTGTCTTCAGGGTCACCTTTGTGCTACTCAGTCCAGTTGCCTCATGGAAAAGCATCCTTGGAACATCTATGAAGTGATTCAAAAATCATAAATATAAATAATAAACATAAAGAAAAACACATTTATACCATGAAAATAAAAAATAATAATGGCAGCACCAAATCAAAGAAGGGTTCTCCAAATAAGCTCAGTTTTCAGACTTTAAAAAAATCCGAAAAGAGGGTATTCAACTGATTTGCTGAGAAAGGCTATTCCACAATGTAAGCATTGTCATAAAGTACTTTGCTTTAGTTCCCCATATCTTATAGAAGTGTAAGATTTGCAGAGATTTCTCTCTCGAAGATGTAGCTTGTTGATCCTCCAGGTATCTATATGCCAAATTATAAAGGGCATTCTAGAACAAAATCAGCACTTTAAATTGGACTCAGAAACCAACTGGCAACCAATGAAAAATCTGTGGAACAAGGGTTCCAGGTACTCTTTAAAGCAGCTGCAAGCACAGTACATTGCAAAAGTCTGATTTGGTGGTTATAATAGTCAGATCCCTTTGTTCCAGATATGGTTATAACTGGAATAACAACCAGAGCTGGACATAATTCCTCTTGGTCATGACTTCCAAATTCTTTATTCAGAAGAAATTATGATTCCAAAAGGACACACAACTCCCTGTTCCATGGGAGATAGTGTTTATCCATCAAGGTAGAACCTTGAAGGTCAGTGGAGAACTCTGATAAATCAACAGCAACTCTGACTTTCTAAGTTTCAGCTTCAGTCTGTTCTTTCCTATCCAGACCTGGTCAGCCTCCAGACACCAGGAAAGGATGTTGGCAGCATCTCCCACATAGCCTAAGGTAGCAGTGTACAGTTGGGTATCATCAACATACTGAACCCTGAATGACTTTTAATAACTTCAGATGGATGTTAAAAAGCAGGGGAGAGCAACTGTTAGGTGAATATTCTCCCTTGATAGGGATATACAGAAGAGCAAGGCATCCTGGGTTGATATTTCATCTTCAGGGATTAGTTGGTCATCTACATTGGTTTAAGGCAAAAAGACATGCATATTACATTTGATACGCGTGCATACAACCTCATCCACACACCAGGTGACTTGCATAAGGTAAGGATCAGTGACAGTAGGTAGGTAGATAGATTGGGTATCAAGTTGCTCAACTAACAGGTGGCAGGCACAGAGGTGCTGTATGCCTAATTGTCATTTGGTCTCTTTTGGAACATGCAGTGATAAATAGCTAAATAGAAATAATGTGGCTGACAGAGGAAAGACATGAGGCACAGCAGGAGGAAGCAACAATAAACAGTAAACTCTGACTAGTCCCACAGGGGAATGACTGTGCTAACATCAAGTGGCTGGAGCTGAGACACCCCGGATGAGTATAGACTGTAGAATGATCAAATGTGTAAGTAGTTGAAATGGCCCTGTGGCTTTTCTCCCAAATTAATAAAAACAGTAAAGAATACAGGTATAGGAAACCCATTGCTGGCACAAATACCAGAAAACCTGTACTTAAAAGTAAAAACATACAGCTGGCAGAACCCTTCACTTGCTTAGTTAAACCCATAATTTTTTTTAAAAAAATGGTCTGGTATTTTTTTCAGAAAGATGCTAAACCTTTGTTTATAAGGAGACCACATTATTGTTAACAATAGTTTTGGAAAGCACTAATTATGCACTGCATTGGTCAGTCCCTCTGCAGATGTCAGGTGCCTCATGAAGCCCAAGCAATAATGGTCAAGAAAGGCAGATGCCAGTAACTGGAGAGGAGGAAAAGACTTGCTGCAATTTAAAGAATAAAATACTTTGTTTGGCCAAGGGTGATTAGACACACAAGGAATTTGTCTCAGGTGCAGAAGCTCTCAATGTAGATGCAAAGCAACAGAGAAATAATAATCATAGCAATGAAGCAATCATAATCATAATAATGATGCCAATAAGAGAAAGCAATGGAACAGATGAGAAGGATAATAGTAACACAGCTATACTACATGCCATACTATGTGAATAAATATACTAAAGTGACCAAAGGACAGATCGCCGTTTCTGACTGAATCATTAATTCAACTGTCTATCAAGCTTCCTAGATCATAAACATGGCCAGAAGTAGACAAATGATTATTTGTTTTGTACTGTCTGTAAGCCCAGAGCAAACACATGTGCACACCTAATATAGATTTCTGAATACTTGAGGTGGACAGCGCATAAAACAAACGCCACAGAAATGGCATCAAGTAATCAGATTGTCTTGATAAGTTCTGGTTTTCTTTCATTCATGATTTTAGAGGCACCTACAGATGGAATGAGGGACAGTGATGAAATAGATCTTTTCTTTTTTTCTATTTCTTGACTGATAAAGGTATCTATTGTTTATTAGTCATCCATTAACTTGGTTTGACTTGGTAATACTTTGCAAACAATCTAGAGCATAGCAGGGTACAGGAAGTTTTGAAATTAAGGAAGCTGTTTTATTACAGGAACCATTTCCAAACATTAACTTCCAATCTGTGTAATTTTTGCCTTCGGAAATTGAATGTTGACTTATCATTAATAAATATGCAAACTTATATCAATGAATGTGTTCCAGTTTTTTTTTAGTACTACTAGTATCTATAGCATAACCCAAGGGTCATAGTAGTCAGATGTAATCTATTAAATGTGTGAAGATGGATCAGTTTTTGTATACACAAATTACAAAATTAGCAATATTCACACAGTTAAAATAAATTCTAACCTTATGATTTGTATAATTTCAAGCTTATTTTGATTTAAAGTTTTACATCTACCTTCTTATAATTTTATCCAGCAATTAAAATGCAGTGGTAACAATTATTTGCCAATAAAAGAATTTCAATGTACAGGTAAAGTGATTTATTTAGTTGAGCTACTATGCCTAGTGACAAAATCATTCTTTATATTTTGATGGAGAATTACATTGTTAATTTGGAGAGTGCTATAGTAAGATGCTTGATGATTACAGCATGGGTAAGTCTGGAGACTTTCCTGTTTCTTTATTTTTATTTGTGAATTATTCTAGCTGAGGTGGGAGGGCCCTGATTTTAAAAAACTCTGATGCTGTCTGTGCTAACGTTTTCTCACAACTATGCATTGAGAAGCCCTGATTCCATTTCCTTTAGGTGATGATAAGTATTATGTAACTATGATTTCACTGGCAACAAATAACTTAAAAAGAATGATTATTCAGCATTTACATTTCTTGAAAAACACTGTTGAGTTTTGTTTGACCTGTGGGTCAATAAGGACACTCAAATCCTTTTCACATGTACTACTGACAAGCCACGCTAGGCTTCCCCCTGCCCCACCCCATACTTATTCCTTATATATTCCTGTACAGATGCAGATCTTTACTTTTCTCTTTGTTTATTTCCATCCTATTAATCCTAGAGATTCAAGACTGTTTAAATCTTTCCCCCCCCCTCTGTTTTCAACCTAGAATTAAGGAGAAATTTCCTAACAGTGAGAGCAATCAACCAATGGAATAACTTGCTTTAGAAGTTGTGGATGCTCCATCACTGGAGGCTTTCAAAAAGAGATTGGACAATCATTTTCTATCCCTCTTTATTTTATCATCTACAAATTTCATTGTCCCTTCAATTCCCTCATCTAAGTCATCAATGAAAATATTGAAAAAGCATAGAATCCAGGAGAGTACTCAATAATTCCAGAAAGAAACACTCGGGCATGTCCAATGATGAGTAGTAACAGCTAACTCATATTTGGCCATTTTATATAGGGCAATATCATGAGGCACTCTGTCCATGGCTTTGCTAGGTCTGCAACATTCCACTGGCCTACTAAACCAATATCAAGAAGCTTAGATAAGCTTAGTCTGGTATGATTTGTTTGCAGCAATCTCATGCTGATTCCTGTTAAGTGTAGCATGTCTTCAAAATGCTCATAAACCCTTTGCTTGACAATTCATTTGAACCCCTTGCTCAGTGTATTTGCAGTGTTCCCCATCCTTCCAATTTTTGAAGATTTGCTGTTCCCAAGTCTTCTGGAGGCCTCACCAGCCAGCCATTTTTTTTAAAAAAAAAACACCTGATAGTTAGTTTCTTCAGTACCCTGGGATGTAATCTATCTGGCCCAATAGACTTGAATTAATATTGTTTAAATTCTCTTTTCCTCTCTTCGCGTATCCCATTGTCTATACTTATATACTTCTATAAAATTTGGAGCTCTCCAAACATTTATACCTTCCACTTCATTCTCAGCAGTTCTATTTTAATTACAGTCCTGTTGCTATTCCTTAGTTGAGTTTACAGCTACAGGAAGTGGTAAGTCTGCTACATCTGACATGATTATTGCCTATGATGGCTAGGAATTTTGGATGGGGTAAGATCCAAAGCAACAGATTGGAAAAGATTGTGTTTTTAGATAAATGATACTAGAAATTGCCCTCTGTGGATTCAGGAAATTATTTCAAGATAAGATTACTTAGAGAAGACTATGGATGACTGCTGTTCATCTCTCTTTACAAAAAATCTTTGTGACTCTCTGCATTGTCCTCAGTTCAGGAACAGAACAGCAATCTTTTGGCTACAGAGAATATAGCCACAGATAAAATCTAGGGCAAATTAGTGAAACACTCCATTCCACATATTTGTTATCTCACATCTCCCAAACCATAAGGACTTGCTGGGGAAAAATAGTGTGAAGTCTCCTGGTGTTTAAGGAATTTCCCAGTAAGCATCAAATTAACTTTTTGTAAATAGAAAATAGTGGTAGAAAATAGCTCCAGCTGAAACAGATGGAAGATTAAGTATCATCATCATCATCATCATCATCATCATCATAATTTTATTTATATACCGCCCTTCTCCCGAATGGATATCTTGCACATGAAATCAGATCAAAATTAACCCCTATCTTTGAAATGGGTATACATGGCTTGACTGTGATAGCCTTGACAGGCAGAAAGGCTGTCCTCTACTTTGCAGCCAACTTGCAAGAACTGACTAGATTCTGGACCATTTCTAGGCCAAGCAATAGTGCATTAGGGAGGGAAGCTATTCTGGTCTCAGTGTTAGGATTGCAGGGATAAAACAAACATATGCATATTTTAACCTTTTCATCTAGAGAGTTGAGTTGTATATGTCATGCCCTTAAGCTAAAGATTCTATGACTTTTTCTTCCCCCTATCCTGCAGCTGATTTATGGTGTATGTTTTTGCTACTCAATGACCAACAGGAGGCAGAATGTTATTCTTATTGGAACTCACTGATACATATAGCCATTGGGATCCATTTTACATCTTATACAGGCCAACCTCTTTTACAAGAAATGGAAATTTCAGACCATGGTACTTTGTTGACTATTTTATAGGATGCTCTTGTCCAAAGGTGCTTTTTCAAGAGGCAACTGGACTTTCTTGTTTTTCTTTGAAGCTTTTTCAGAGTTATCACCTTTGAGACAACCATGACCTGGATGATGGGGAATCTCCATAGACATAAAAGACACTCTTCTTTACAAGCTGTAGTGGCCTATAGTGGCCTGTCAACAAGTTTGCAAAAAGGATTATCATTTTATTATTACTTATCAAATGCTATCATTTTCACTCCCTAAAGTCTCAGAAACGGTGTTCAGGTGAACAACCACACTTGTTGCCACTGATCTAAAGATTCTGGAATGAAATAGATTGAGTCATTATTTCCTGTGAAGGATCTACCAGGACACCAGAGCCCAGCATCAGGAATTCCATCCAACGTGGAAACAAGCTTTACAGAAGTACCAGACATCAAACTATTGCAAACAAAATACTGATGTTGCTTCATCTTCAACAGCACTGAGCTTAGAATAAATTGTATTAACTGTGTTTTGTGGCTCAGAGAGTCACGGTACTGCTTTCAGATTATCACACAGTTCCCATGTGGAGATTCCCTGAAAGAAAGATACTTGCCTAGTGTTATTTAATTGATTCATGATGAAGGCAAGATTCAAACTACATTTCTTGAGATATGATTCCTCTTCACAATTGCTATACCACACCACCACAATACATTTCTGCATTTATTTATTTAGTAATCAAATTTACATAGCAGCCCATCTCTCAAGAGGCATGAACTTTTAACAATTTCAAAGAAACATGTCTTAGTAGCATATTCATGTGGGTGAAGCATAATCTCTGTAAGGTCAGAACTGTTCTCATGAAAATGTGCAGAACATATTTGGGTAAAGACAGTTTCTTCTTTCAAAATATTCATAAGCAAAAACAAAAACAAAAACCAGAACAGGAGTAGGCCTTGAAGAAGAAAACAGCCACAGAGTAATTATGTCTGAATCAATGGAGTATTTTGTATTCTACGTATGTCTCATGTGAAGCAGTCCTCCAGAATTATTGGTGGTTCCAAAATCTTCACAAGTTTTTACTTTGGAGAACTAAGGACTATTTGAATGCTGGCCATTTTAGGATTTGTTCCACTTGGTGAATGCAAATAAAATACAGAAGATCTAGTAGGCTGAGAAATTCCCTCTTGTATGTGCCCCCTAAACAGAACCAGCTCATTAAAGCAAGTAGGAAGATAACACAAGTTTGTTTCCCCAAATGCAAGACCATCTGTCTGCAAAGATTTCTCACGCCCCATCTGCAAGTTCTGGGCAGGGAATTGGAACATTCACTACACTAGAAGAAATAGTATAATGAATAAATAATAAAAGCCTTTTAGGGTAGCTATCAGGGGTATTACTTTACACATTGATATCAAGTAAGAAGAATATGTTATTCTGTTGACTAACTCTGCTTGGTCTCAGAAAAGATAACTGATTATAAGAGGAATGTTTGGGATACCAAAATGACATGTATTTATTTTAAAGACACCCCACCCACACACATAAATTAAATAAGGGGCAGAGTGTCAGATGTCAGGTGAATGGAAGGTTATCAGAAATAAATCAGCAAACCAGATTATATCCTTCTTTTTTGCAGAAATGAATCTACAATAATTTCCCTGCTACTACCAAAGACCGTTCATCATTTCCTGCACAGATAAAAGACAGCAGTTCATATATACTTGCCTCCCATTGTGTATTTTGTGATTATGTTGGGAATAATATGCACAGCCAGCTGAAAACCATGCATCAAATGTGCTTCTTTGATCAATCCTTCCACATTCACTAAGAGAAAGGGAAGAGCTAACATACAAAATTTTGCCCATGTGTCTACAGACAAGTTGCCCATGTTGCATACAGGCTTACTAGATATTTTTGTACATGCTTTTGTTCTCTTAAACAGAATGCTCATACCTCTGTGAAAGGACTGAAAGGAAACCAAGAGGGAACCAATGCTACTTTTCTCTTGAAGGTTGCATTGCATGGGAGGGATAGATGTTGTAGTCAAATGACTTGGAAAATACCCATTTGGGAATGATGGCTGTATCAAATGTAAGAGTTGGGAATTTTTGTATATTTCAATGCATTATTTGAAAACTTTGAAGACTGCACTTTTCCAGGGAACTATGATGTCACTGAAATCTTGAACCCTTTCAAACACCAGAAGTACCTGCAAATTTATCATGGTCTTCATAGCAGTTACTGAAGCCAATTTACCTTCTCTGTGATACTGGTGGGCATTGGGGAAATCTATGATATATAGCTGCCATCAAAACAGGTAGGGTTAATGCAAACTGGAAACCAGTTTGCATTAACCAGGCAATCACCTGTGCTATGCTTTAACAGTGCCCGTGCATTGCATGACTAAAAACTCAGCTTCCATCACTGGAATCTCCAGCTCAAAGGAAGTCAGGTAGCAATGCTGAAAAAAAGCTTCCCTGTGTCTGAGGTTTGGAAGAGCTATTGGCAATCAAAAGAGATGACCGCAGGATAAGTAAACTAGAAAAGTTAGCACTGCACCTTCTAATGAGTTTAACGAATAAATGATCCCAACAATCAGTGTGAGGCAAATTATTCTGCAGAATTCATTTAGCCAGTTCTAGGATGGGGAATGAGTTACACAGGTTAAACGTTTTGTGAGTTTGCCAAAGTCAGATTTATTTCCTGTACCTGCAAGGATTGTCTCGTGAGGACTATTATCTTCTTTTCATGACAAGCATAAACTCCAAGTTCCATAGTCATTTAAGTCGAGTTCTAATAGTTGCATTTAGGGGCTTTAATTGAACTGAGAATGGGTTGTAACAAAGGATAAAAGGGCCTTTTCTCTCTTTTTAATTCTTTCTAATTTTATCAACAAGATGAAATTATTGTCACTCATGGCTTTTAACAGCTGTCAGCCTCATCTCTGAATAATATTCCATTGCCTTAAAATTGGAAGGCTGAGCTAATGAAAAAAAGAGGAGCATAAAAGGTAAGATCGCTAATGGAAAACAAAGGCAACCTATTTATTGCCTGCTTGCTCTGGATTGTGACTTAGTCAAGCATCTCTCAATTAATTATTATATCTGTGCTCTAGATGAAGAAGTATACTTCTACCTTACTACCTTAATGCTTTAAAAAAATAAGGCAGGTATTCCCAGAAACAAATAATATGCTGCTTTTTCTCCCCACCCCACCCCAGTGAGGGGGCTGAGCTGTGTGCAGCATTTGCATTTCAATAGAGCAGAAAGCATCATTTCTCAATTGTGTTTCTCCAGAGCACCCTAAAGGCCTATTCTTGCCATTTGATTAATCACTTCATGCTTAATGCCTTTTAAAATAGTACTACTTTTCACAAACAAAGATAAATGCACTGCACTTCTGAGCAAGCCTAGGTCTTAAAGAGGAAACACCCCCCCCCATTTCTCTCTCTCTCTCTGTCTCTGTCTCTCTCTCTCTCTCTCTCTCTCTCTCTCTCTCTCTCAAGACTCTTGAGCCAGTTGATGGGGAAGGCTTTTTATTAGACTTTTCTGGCTGAAAGTAAGATGCTGGGGGGGCAGGACTTTAAGAGATGACAGAATGCCACAAGTCTCTCCCAAATGCAGAAAAGCATTTTGCAGAAAGGCTGTCCATTCCTTCAAACATCTGAAACTCACGGCATGCCAAATGGCTAATTTACTTAACAGTCAATTGTATATCTGCCTTCCCCAATCCAGCAGGAAGGGGTGGGGTTTGTCTGTGTTTTTGTTGTTGTTGTTGTTGTTGTTGTTGTTTTGTGCAGCTGAAATTGGAGGCCAAAAGGGAAGGGAAGGAAACAGCCAAATAAAGCTTTTGAGCAGTTTTGGATATGGGGCTAGCTTTTATACATGTACATATCCATGCACTCCACGTAGCCATGCCATATGTTTCATATATATATAATAAATGCACATATACAAAACAAAAATCAGGAGTCTAGTACTTTTTTTTTTTCAAAAAAAAAAAGGCACAGCTTACCATATTTCATCAGATCCATGGAGTTGCTAAGGGACCTTGGAAGTCACCTAGTCCAACCCCCATCTCAAGTAAGAGATCCTATACCATTTCAGACAAGTGGCTGTCCTGTCTCTTCTTAAATACCTCCGGTGATAAAGCACCTACACCTTCTGAAGGCAAGCTGTTCCACTGGTTTAATTGTCCTCACTTTTATGAAGTTTCTCCTTAATTCCAGGTTGCTTCTCTCCTTGATTAGTTTCCATCCATTGTTTTTTGTCTTGCCTTCTGGTGCTTTGGAAAATAAGTCAAAAATAAGTTGGTGTAGGATTTAAATTAGGTTAGGGAAGAAGGGGGAGGAGACAGTGATTATGCAGATGAAGGTTACCTGTGAGATAGATTACCAGTACCTGATCAATTAACAATTGCAACGAGTTAAAAACCCATTTTGTTTGTTGAGACCGTTTGAGATTGCTGGAAAACTTCTGATGTAATTTGTTCTATATGCACTCCCTGGATTGTGCTTTCCAAAATGGCTACTTTGAGTTCTGTAATGGAGAATCTTGGGAGGTTCAAATGTTCTTTTACTACTTTGTCCTTGTTTTGAATCTTGATTTTTATTGCTGCTGCTGCTGCTCTATTGTCAGTCTGACATTATTGGGTATATTGAATAGACACGAGTAAAAGATTCATTTGGTATTGTTTAAGATAAAAGGTTATTGATATTCAGAAAGTTCCTTATAAATTGTATAGGAAAATCTTATGATTTAAAAGGTCTGAAATGTGGGAGAAAGTGAAGTTGACAGATCCCTCACTTTCACCAGAGAGCTTTCAGAATTCTTTTTGCTTAAATGCCTAAATTTGATGCTCTAACATTCAACCAAGTTTGTTGTTTTGAATAAGGCATGATCTCCTGTTTCTTTCTCTTACACTTCTCATGACCGGGAGTAAATTATGCTCCTTTCATCCAGGGAATAGCTGTACTTTCTGGTACAGATGAATGAGAATGTTACTTACATTGGGAACAGCTGTGTGTATAAGTACCTGTATATGTTTATAAATCCAATCACAAATGCCTTTGGCCTAAATCTGAATTTGGGAGAAAGCAAAACTAGCAGGTATGGAGGTTCCCTTCCTTATCATCAAGGGAAAGATGCTCTGAAAAGGGTCTGCCCCTGAGAAATTGCTGCTGCTGTAGGCAGATGGGTTGTAGTTTAAGCAGCAATGCTACTTTATGAACCAGGAAGAGGATAGAGCAGAAAATTGCTAATCAGCTGCAGTGCCGGTAGTGCAAAGAAATAAATCTACACAATGTTTTGCAAAAAGGAAAAGCTTGCTTTAGTTCCTGGTAATGAGATAAGAAGACTTGGAACAAAGTAGAAATACCAACAAAACAGGGCATGAGAATAAAACTTTTGAGGCCAATGCTCTTTCACAAATTGTTTAACCTCCCTGAGAGCCTATATTTCACACCAAGAATGTTCACTGGAAAACATCTCAATCATCCTTAAAGATAAGATTTGGCTTTTAGAGGAAATGATACCAGCAGCTGGGCAATATATTATCCTCCTCCTGATGTTAAGAAGACGGCTGAGGAAAAAAAGGAAGGAAGCTGAGGCAGTCAAACTTATAGCTGGACCTTGACTTTGGGGAGATTGGCAAGGATTAGGGCCAAAGAGTGTGTGTGGTGTGTGTGTGTGTGTGTGTGTTCTATCCACCACTGTTGGGAGAAGCTTTTCAGATTTATATGTTGTTCTGAAAAAAAAACAATAGGGGCATTGAAAAATATAAGGCGTTATAAAACATGAAATGCCCCAAGCGTGGCCCAAGTGTCCTGCTGAACATTTTTTTAAAAAACAACTCCCTTAGCCATTACCTTCATTTGCTGTATTAAAGTAGATATTTCAGATCTGTTGCCTTGATGGCAAAAATGATCACTTAGGATTCAGTGTGGATTGACTATAGATCAGCTCTGTCTGCTAACATTGTGCTAATGCATGCTGTCTGAGGTCCCTGTACACAGCTAGGGAAGACTTACTGTTCCCATGGAAACAGGCCAGTTCCTTTCTGGGTTCTACTTTGAAAGATAATGTCATTATTGGGAGTATGGTCTAAAGACAAACTGGCAGAAACCATACAATATAGAGTGTGAAGTAAAACAGAAAAAGGAACATAGTATTCTTTGTTGGCAAGCCTCTGCTATGCTCAAAGAGCATTTTCAGGTTCTCTGAGTTTAAACAGCAGGCTGCTTAATTTAACAGAGAGGCTGCTGAAGATGAAGTCATTATGAACTAGCTGGGTTCCCTTTGTACGGGACAAATCTTGCTCAGCAATTCTAAGCTGAAAACATATTTCAGCAGTACCCAAGCTTTTTGGCATCAGGTACCGGTTTCATGGAAGACAATTTTTCCACAGACTGGGGGGGAGGGGCGCAAGCACGCATGCACAGTTTACAGTAGGTTTTGCACTCCTGTGAGAATCTAATGCCTGATGATCTGAGGTGGGACTGAGACAGTGATGCTAGTGCTGGGGAGCAGCTGCAAATACCTATGAAGCTTTGCTCGCTTGCCCGCCACTCACCTCTAGCTGCATGGCCCAGTACCTAACAGGCCACAGACCGCTACTGATCCCTGACCCGAGGGTTGGGGAACCCCTCTTATTTTGGAAATGCCTGATCCTTCCACTAGGACTGCAGGAAAAAAACAATTGCTACCAACCTGCCTTACATTGGGGACCTGTATACTGCAGGAGTCAAAAAGAGGGCTGTGAAAATATCTACAGACCCCTCACATCCTGGACATAAACTGTTTCAACTTCTAGCATAAAAAATATGCTATAGGACATTGCACACCAGAACAACTAGACACAAGGAGAGTTTTCCCCCCATGCCATCACTCTGCTAAACAACTAATTCCCACAACACTGTCAAACTATTTAGTAAGGTTGTATTGCTATTATTCTTCTCATCTTTGCTATTTCCTTTCTCCTTATATACTTATGACTATAACTTTGATGCTTGTATCTTATGATTTATATTGTTTTATTTAGTATCCTAGTATGATTCATGTTGATTGCTTATTTAGTATCCTATGACTATCACTAAGTGTCGTATCTTATGACTTATGATGAATGTATTTTTTTAATGACAATGATCATGATTTATCACTTATTGCTTTTATGTAAACTGAGAGCTTATGCACTGGAGACAAATTCCTTGTGTGTCCAATCACACTTGGCCAATAAAGAATTCTATTCTATTCTGTTCTGTTCCGTTCCATTCCATTATATGAATTTTTAGGACAATGCTTTTGGAGAAAGGGGCAAAAATTGGCCTCCTGATCAATAGATGGACTGCAGAAGAATTTCCAGTGATCTTGAAACTCTTTTAAAATGATTTTGAGCTCTAATGTTGGCCTTTATAACCTGAAAAATGAGTTCAGCTCATTTTTCAGAAGGATGGAAGGATTTTAAGGGCAGGAAGGCAATTCGATTATTACCCCTATCACTTTTTAGTTAAAAAAAAACTTACCCCACTGAATATTGCCACTTAAATTAAAAAAGAGAGGGGGAGAGAGCAAGAAAACATTGCTTTAGATTCTTGCATGGAATAACAGTTTTACAGATTTGTAACAGGATACATAATCTGACAAATCCTGAAACAATAGTTCAATATTTCTGTAATGAAAATATTTTGCAATTCCCCAACTCCTAAATTTTATGCTTCTCCAAAAGGAAGTAGTGTGTGTGCATGTTCAGATCCTATTTAAAAAAAAGCAATAGTCTGTTTTTTTATGTTGAGAAGTTAGTGGTGTGGCTTAAGTTTTTAAAATAAACTTCACAAAAATTATTCCCCGTTTCTATTTAAAAGGCAAGTTGTCTCAGCAACATTTTTGGAAGTGACTGGCTTCATTCCTAAGGCAGGATAGCCAGTGTGGTTTAGAGACCATGGTCCTGTTTTTGAAGCAGGGAGGGCAAGCTTCTATGTCCTTAGACAGGACTTTGAATTAATCATTTTATTCTTAGCTCTAGATTGAAAAGTCAAAAGATATCTGTCTACCAACCCTCATTGAATTACAACCCAAAAAGTTCAAAGAAAAGATTTCCATTCCTGCACTGAATCCATTTGTTGTTAATAATAATGATGATGATGATGATGATGATGATATATTTGTTTATGTATGTGTTTAATCCATCTTTCTAAGATTCAAATTTTACTCTGGAGAGCTTGCATTTATTTTTATTAAACTCCAAAGAAAGGCATGTATATTGTCATTATAAAGAGTACATGTTGCCAGCAAATCTCAAAATGTTTAACAGTGAAACCTGAACCTTAATACGATATAATGATGCAATATTATTTAAGGAAGTTTAATAATGGAGAAATCTATTTTGCATATACAGCCATTATTCAATTCAAGCAGATCCAAGACAGTTTGCATGTTACAACCTCTTAATGAAAAATATGTTTATTTCCGCAGAGGCTTCTGCTTTCCTGATTTGCAGCAACATTTCCTAACAATCCCATTTATATTTCATAAAAATCAAATGCCATTGTATGCTCTAAAAAGTTCATTATGTCCCTTATGTAGTCTTTCTCCAAATATTCTAAATTCTTTCAAAAAGATATGCAAAATTACAGCAGGAGGGACATATTTTTAAAGAAATACTGTTGAGGACCATTTTGGAATGGGATAGGGCAACCTCAAGTGGTTTTGAAGTAAAATAGTATCATCTCACTTGCTCCTAAATGTCCCCAATTCTAAATCTTCATAATCTTCATTCATAATGAAATTTATGAATGAGTAGACTTTGCATGGGACGCGGTGGCTCAGTGGGTTAGGACGCTGAACTTGTCGATCGGAAGGTCAGCAGTTTGGCGGGTCGAATCCTGAGTGCCGCGTAGCAGAGTGAGCGCCTGTTACTCGTCCCAGCTTCTGCCCACCTAGCAGTTCGAAAGCACGTAAAAATGCAAGTAGAAAAATAGGGACCACTACGGTGGGAAGGTAACAGCGTTCCGTGCGCCTTTGGCGTCCAGTCATGCCGGCCACATGACCACGGAGACGTCCTCGGACAAGCGCTGGCTCTTCGGCTATGAAACGGAGATGAGCACCGGCCCCTAGAGTCGGAAAACGACTAGCACGCATGTGCGGGGGAACCTTTACCTTTACCTTAGACTTTGCATAGACAAGTATAATGAAATCCAAAACTCATTTATGAAATACAATAGGTTAAAAATGATAGCTAAGTTTATAGAAATGTATTAGAAATTAATATTTACATAGCTGAATATTATTTATATTAGAATGAATGTTATATTGTGTGATTTGTTTTGCTAGTTGTTAGTATATTATTGTATTTATTGTATTTATTTGTTTCACTTTGCTTTTATTCTTTTAAATTTTGCTGGTAATTGACCAAAAAAGTATCATTCATTGATATATTACATAAATATATCTGTTGTATAATATACTTTTTCCTGTTGTATTTTTTCACTTTTTAAACCATTTTAACGTTCTTTTTTCTTTGAAAATATATGTATTTGCATTAGAACTATTGTTGTGTTTGACTTCTTTTATCTTTTGTTATTACTTTAAAAACAATAAAAAATAAATAAAATAAAATAAAAATATCCCAGAGAAACAAATACACAAAACAACTACATTTACATCAGCTGTTTATTTTCGATACTTTCATCTTCTCTCTGCTTTTCCAAAGATGCGTCGTGATGATGGTTTTCAAATAGGATTATGATTTCTCACACAAATGTTTTCCTTCGTCCTTATAATTCTCTCTCTTTTTCATCCCATCCTAGTTGATTTACATAGCTGTCCTTAATATATGTGAGGCAAGCCCTTCCATGCCAATACATACATTTTGAAGGTACTTTAAGAACAAATTAATTCAATATTTTCTGCACAAATAAAAGTTTCCTATTTTGGATGCCCTGGAATAATATTTTTTGACAGATGTGGGAAAGCATCCTTCGTGTTGGAACTGCAAATAAGAAAATAATCCATTCTAGAATGAGATGCAAAGAAGCACCCTTGGACAAGGATGAAGAGCAGGAAGAGATGGAGACCTTGTTTGGTGCTTCTTTGGATTCTCTTAAATTGGGTTTTCTAAATTGAGGGCAGACATTCTGTTGGGGGAAGATGAAGGAATTTCAAAGGGAACATGAGAAACATGTGGATGGTTTTAAAAGAATGGAAGGATGCCACCTTTCAAATAAAGATCTGACTGAGATTAATGTGGTGGGAGCTGATGGGTAGGAATCTCTTGGAAAATTGCTATGTGCAGGATGGGAAGGTCAGGATTGACTGGGTTGACTGATGAGGAGGAGGGAGAGAAGGTGCTGAGAAGATTGAGGTGCAGCAGGTCTATAAGGGCTGGGTGGGCTTTTAGGAAAGTGGGAGGAAGTGCTGTGAAGACAGGATGGAAGATCAACAGCTGGGCAGCTGGAAGATTGGAGATTGTGGCAGATTGCTGGGAGAATGGAAAGCCAATTAATGCTTTTATTCATGCACAAAATACTGAATAAATTTAATGGGTGGTCAAATGGCCAGGCATATGAAGGTTTCTAAGCCATCAAAATGATAGCACAATGTAAACAAGTTTGAGAATCCCAGCACTACAGTAATCTGCTAATCAGAATGTGAATTGGACTGAAAGAAATCAGCTTCCGTGATGATCAGATTTTGTAGCTGTTGTTAAGAAAAACCATTGTATTTTCTATTGTCCTGAATTGCTGATGATCCACCTTTGAGTGGTGAAGCTGGTGATGGATGTTCCCCTGACCTAACAACAGTGAGGCCTCCAGGCCTTGACCCATGCAGGTTGCAATTAGCCAGAATTAGTCATCTGTATCCTGGGCTCATCTTCCTTTAAACACTTAACAGTGTGAAAGCAAGAGCTTCTTTCCTTTCTTCCAAGCCTCTCTTTTCCAGTGCTTTGTGCTTGGCTACATCCTCTTTCCGAAAGAAGCTGATTGAGTTTTGTTCCTAGCGATCATTAAAAGAAACTTAACAGCCCTATTATTATCCTGAGCAATTCTTAACTCATTCAGTTTTTAAAGCAGGGGAAAGACCAAAAAGGGGAAATTGAGAGGCAAAGGGAAAGAACAAAAGAGAAATCTAGAACTTCTACTGGCAATAATCATAAGCATCTTAGTTTTTGTCATTGTTTTTATTGGGCCATATGTTTCTCTTGATAATGTATCTGATGGTTGTGTTTATGAGGACTATCATTCTGAGAGCTTCATTTTAGCTGAATTAAAGTGATGATGCATGTGTGTATCACAACTGAAAAGGAATGGAAAAAAGGAGTCTTTTTTTGTCAACCAGCTGTAGTGGGAGAATAATCCTGCATATATGTTGGCATGCCTACTATCAGTTTTCTATTTTGAAAGATTTATTCTAGTGAAACTCATTTAAAAATGGAGATATTTAACCCAAGCCAAGAGATTTAGTTGACTTCCCCCAATTGTGAACTCTCAGTAATGGATTGTTTACACTGACAAGATGCAACATCCGGTCTTGGAGATGTACATGTTAATATTTTTTGGCAAGCAACATGCCTGAGCTCATGCTCAACTGTAACAATTCAATATACAGGATAATTTTTTAACATAAACTTCAAGCAGAGCTGCCCTCAACACAAATGGTGTCAAAACTCAGAAGGAAGAACCTTCAGGGCAGGATAAGAATTTGAACTCAATAAGACAAAATATGTGTCTGTACATACATGTGCGTATGTTAAATTCACAGAATATTGTTTTTGTACAGTTACAACATAAGGAAAGCATGCAGAGAATGGCATCTCAAATTATTGCCAATCCCTTACCAGTAATAAATAGAGGAAGAATCTACAGTTTTTTCTGTGTAACAAAGTTAGCTATTTAGTTATTAGATTTGTTACGCATCACAACCATTTGGAAATTACTATTCTTTATTGTTGATGCTGTTATTATTCACTGGTTAGCTGGTCTTATGAGGATGGTATAGTGAGGATAGTGTAGTGTAATGAACATGAAGTTGGAGTAAATAAAGTGTCTTTAAACTCTAGGGACGCGGTGGCTCAGTGGGTCAGGACGCTGAGCTTGTCGATCGGAAGGTCGGCAGTTTGGCGGGTCGAATCCCGAGTGCCATGTAGCAGAGTGAGCGCCTGTTACTCGTCCCAGCTTCTGCCAACCTAGCAGTTCGAAAGCACATAAAAATGCAAGTAGAAAAATAGGGACCACTGCGGTGGGAAGGTAACAGCGTTCCGTGCGCCTTTGGCGTCTAGTCATACCGGCCACATGACCACGGAGACGTCCTCGGACAAGCGCTGGCTCTTCGGCTTTGAAACGGAGATGAGCACCGGCCCCTAGAGTCGGAAAACGACTAGCATGCATGTGCAGGGGAACCTTTACCTTTACTTTAAACTCTAGGGAGACTCTTAGTCATCCAGACCACGTTTGTCCCAAAGGTGCTTTTTCCTTGAAGATGTTTTTTTTTTCCTTGAAGATTTTTTTTCCCTTGAAGATGTTTCACTTCTCATCCAAGAAGTTTCTTCAGTCAGAACTGAAGTGAAACATCTTTCAACTCATATATTCTCTGATTCTAGTAGCAAGCAGACAGATGAGAAATGTTCATGCTGCTTGTTAAATCACAATTAATTAATCTTATCTGATTAATTATATAAGACTGGATTAATTTTCATTATCTTTATATACCCAAAATGGTCTTTGTTTTTGTTGTTGTTGTTGTTGATTCATATTTTGTCACATAGGGCATCAGTGTACATCTTCTTTATGTCTTCAAAGAAAAATGCCTCCTCTCTGGGTTTTCTCCGTGTCAGGTTTTTGTTTTTGTTTTAAAGAAAGACAGCATTATGAAGACTGATTGATCAAGTCCTTATAATTCACAGTGCTTGAATTATAAGAATAAATTAGGTTGTCTTTAGTGAAATGTACAGATTCTAGCCCTGATTCTTCCCAGTCTTATCCAAAACATGCTCTCCAACAATACTTCGAGCCATGGCATAAAATGGGGGCAGGTATCCCTTATCGCTTCTTCTCTAAATATTGAATGTTTATCATTGAACATTGATGGTTATGGGAGTATAGTCTAAATAAGGGCTGATTTACTTTTAGCCAGCCACATAATGAGGCATGTGTGGCCCAGAGACAAAGGACCATAAATCCTGCCCCAGTAAATTTAGAAACCAAAGTTAAAATAGGTTGCATAGGGTAAGCAACACTCATGTGACCTGGGCTGATCTCAAAAAGCTAAGCAGCCTCAGACCTATTAGTACTTGGATGGAGTCCAAAACCATCCCAGGAAAAGATAATGGCAAATCACTCCTATCCTGTTATCAAAAAACCTGCATGGTTATGTTGATGTAGTCACTGGAGCCAACTCTGATTTGAAGACATTGCTTTCTCTTTTCAAACACCTTTTTGGTAATTTAGATGTTTCATTAATTAATTTGACAGATTGGTCAATCAAATCATGTATTTCTATTCCTTGCTTAAGCTTCTCCAGCAGGAAGTGGAATTCTCCTTTCCACTTGTTATCTTCATGCTGGTTAGGTTTTCTTATGCATATGTCAAGGAAAAGATCTTTGCATCACATTGTCTTCCTTTCTTTTCAGAAGGGCTTTGTGCATAGCTGAGGCTTTTTTCTATCACATAGTCTTTGCTATATTTCTATCCTGCCAACCACAGCTAGTAATAAAAATCCCCCTAATTGGAATGTCACTGGGAGACTTTGAATAACACCCTCCAGGCCAGGTACTCTGGGCTGACTGATCAGCATCCTCCTCTCATATAACCCACACCTGTCCTTTTTCACAGTTGGATTCCTCTGACTAGAGACCAGATCCCAAAGTTTGTTTGGGCATTTTATCTTCAGAGAAAAACAAACCGAATATGTCCTCAAAGATCTGCGCTACAGAAAGATCTGCCAAATCAAACATATGCTCTGAGTCCAGAGCAACAGGAAGTTCTTGCTATAGTGTTCAGGGTCAGCTTGCCTTCTCCTTTTACAATGAGGACAGATTGGGGGTTGGTAACAAAACGGGGTGGGGGAGGAAAGGCAGAAAGCTAGCATGAGTTAAAAGCCAGAGTTCCACTTCTAAACACATAAGAGGCTGGATATTCTCAATGCAGGCATTAATGTGCCTTTCCCCCTTCTGGAGATGTGAAGCAAGTATTCAAACAGACTTTTTTTTTTTAAAAAAAGGTTCATATTTGGAGTTTAGATTGTGAAAACGTATTTGGTACCACACATGTAGGGCACTGTCTTCTTTACCATTAATAAATTTTGAATTTCAAGCTTTCCTACTTGGCAAATTGGGTTTAACATTAGCAGCATGTTGAACATATTTCATGATGATCATGTGGTAACCTGACATTGCACAGTATGCATATGGATGCCCAAACTCTCTTCTGTGAATGTTCATGCATTGGGCACACCACCTCCATCTTCACCACCTCCCTCTACCCCTAAATATCTAATCTAGTGCATTATAACAACCCTAAAAAGACTAACTTAGTGTTTATTCACTTTCTGAGCTTACTGTATAAGGTGATTGTGGCCAATTAATTTCTAGTCTACCATGGGTACTGTTTATTACTATTAAGAATAATGAAACTACATGGCTGTTTTGGATCAACATATTTGTCTGTAGCTTGCTTATCACTGTGACATTGTATCTTATCATATCAGTCCAACTCTATTAGAACTGAGTTTTACCCTGAAGAAACCATGATTTGCCAATGTACTCTGTTTGGCTTGGCTCCCCATCAAAGTCAGCGATGAGGGAGTTTTGCCCAGGAAGGATTAAGCTTCTATGCCAAATCTCTGGGCATCTCACAAAGCCCAATTATCAGAAGTGGCAATGCTACATCATCCCACAAAAGCAAGTCAACAGGCATTTCATCATGCCAAGTATAGAATCGCTTCCAAAGCCCTGCTTTAAAATTCAAAACTATGCCGTATTCCTCCTTCATACTGGCTCTGTTGGTATTTTTGCATGACTAAATGTTCCTTCAACCTCGCAATAAATACAATTCCATTAATGATTAATTCTATACAAGTTCATGAATGAGGGTGAGAAGGACCTTACCAAAAGTTAATCATCCCTATAGCAGTTGAAACAAAGATCTGAAAATGAACTGTAATAAATCCTCAGTTAGGAAGTATTTTCCTAATTCACTAACAGAAATTCGTAATTTGCTAATGATTTAGTTCATTAACCTTAAGTCATGCCTGGCTTTGTCATTCTTGCTTAGGTGCTGATGTAGCTTAAAGCAGCATTGCAAATGGCTGGACACTTCACCAAGGTATCCTGGATGAAGTGGGGTGTTATTTCCTTTTACATTGTTAACTCTTACTTTTTGAATTTATTTTTTTAAAAAAATAATTAATTAAATAATTATTTTAATTTCCCAGAGCAATTATGTTCATGATATTAGTTTTAAGTAACAAAAAAAATCATTATGTATATTATAAAATATATTATAATGTTTCATGGTTTAACCATGTTTCCCAAGAGAACCAAAGGCATTTACAATTAAAAAGAATATCAAAGCCTCTCTTCAACGTTGGAGAATTGTACTGTGCTTTTATTCATTTATTGACCAATTAACCTTTCAGGTTATTTGTTTTTGCTTCCCTTCCAGTAATAACAAAATAAGTACTCAAAACAAATGCAGAGACTGCATTTCAATGTCACATAAACATCAGTCTGCATTAACAAGTAAGAATAAGAAATGCATATGCAGAAGGAGAGTAATATGATCTATGAAAATTAAAAAGTGGGAAAGTGTCATAATAAAAACATAGGAAGAAAATTGGACCAGTTGGATTCAAGATCTTCTTTTTGTTCTTCTGTCAAAACTAAATAGGTTTCTAGGAATTATTAATTAAAACCACTTTTGCACATGATATACCAGCAAGAACAGTGGCAGTGAGTATGAGTTTTTGTCAGCTTTCCAGGCTTCCAGATTTATTATTGGGAGGAATAGCTATAATGACAGGTGTAACTTGTGTTTTCTATTTTTACTGGCATCATAGCAATATTACATCTTTGTTCTGGGAAAATCTGCATAGGCAGAGGACAAGAATGAAAACCTCAAGGTAGCTTGCCCAGCTACCTTTCCTTCTGTAATTGGAATTCATAGCTTGTTTGTTCTCCACCTTGGGCTGAAAGAAGATGGCCTTTGCAAGTGTGTAAATCATGAGAACTCCACATAAATGCAAATCCTGTCCTATTTTCAGGTCACCACTCTAATTACGCAACCCATGAGGGAACCTTAAAATGGGCCAGTCTGTAGCCTTGGTGAGAAATATGATCCAATCTTGAATCATCCTTGCCTCCACATAGATTAGCCGGGTAACTTATAAACTGCATATTCTCAGGGTTGCTTTTTGTTTTGAAAATTCTCTCTCAAAACCTGGCTATTATCTACTCTTAAGTTACAGTTGAACAGCTGTGAATTCAAAAGATTTTCCTTTTATTATCCTCCAACTTTCTTGGCTTAAAATCATCCTAAAACCTCTGCCCATTGTCACATTTTAACTCAGCAACTCAAAATCCACACCGGGTTCTCGTAGCATGATCAAATTTGTTTCATTTTGCCTTACTACACTGTGTAAGTCTAGCCATAATCATTTGTAAGCCATGATTCATGATACAGGTCAACAATTGTGTAACAATTGGGGACCACATTTTTAAAAAAATTACTAGAGTTTTCTACTATACCATTATTACAATGGTAGTGATGCACTAATGCCTCCAAAAGAGGAAGGGTCAGAACCTAAATTTAGGGTCAGCATAAATTTATGCAATTTTTTGCTATTGTGTAGGAGATTGGTAAGTGAAGAAGGTAGAGGCCTTCAATCTAAAGGTAAAGCTTAACCTGTCAGTTGTGTCCAACTCTAGGGAATGGTGCCCATCTCCATTTCTTGGCTGAGGGAGCCAGCCTTGTCCGAAGACAATATCCGTGGTCATGTGGCCAGCATGGCTATATGGCAAAGGCGCATGGAACACGGTTACCTTCCCACCAAAGTAGTACCTATAAATCTACTTGCATTTGCATGCTTTCAAACTGCTAGGTGGACAGGAGGCCTTAATGAAACCAAAGCTTAATACAATTATCCTCATGCAAAGTTTTTGAGCAGGGGGTCTTTAAAATTGGCCCTTTTATGATGTGTGGACTTCAACTCCCAGAATCCCTTAGCCAAGGGCTGAGGAATTCTAGGAGTTGAAGTCCACAAGTCATAAAAGGGCCAAGTTTGAAGACTGCTGTGTTTGAGGAAGAGATAAAGCCTGTCTGCCAAAGCAGCTGAAAATAACAAAATCACACATGAAAGCTGAATGCAGCCTTGTTATGTTATGATTTGATACAGTGTATGAACCCAGCTTAAAATTTTCCTAAGGATCTGTTATGGAATCTGGCAGAGATTGGCTCTCTATCATGCAAGCATTAACACTTCTCTGGAACTTGTTAACTTATAATACTTTCTTATGTTTCTTCACTGCACCCTCTTTTTTATTTTTTCCCAGAGCATTCCCCAAGTTTTGAGTCCATTTGGCAAAATTCTGTGCCCAAAATGTAATAGCATAGGCAATTTACACAAGTGTGACATCACTACAGTGCTCCTCCCATCCACATTATTTTCCTCTAAGCTTAAATATAATTTTATTGGTAGTTGGAACCTCAGGCTATAGTTGGATAAGGGAGATACACAATGTAGTGTGTAGGCTAGAGCAACTGGGAATTACTTATCTTAGAATGCATTATTGTATGGCCAGTTTAAAATCAATAAAAATTAAAAACTGCTGTAGAGCAGGGGTCTTCAAACTTGGCCCTTTTATGGATTGTGGACTTCAACTCCCAGAATTCCTCAGCCAGGCATGCTGACTAAGGAATTCTGGGAGTTGAAGTCCACAAGTCATAAAAAGGCAAACTTTGAAAATCCTTGCTATAGACAGAGCATTAAAAAGAGCAGAGATAAACTGTTTCAAAGTATGACTACATTTTTGAAAAGTAATAATCCACATTAATATGGGAGCAAGGGTGTGTAAAATCCCAAATACAGCAACCATTGTTGTTGTTTTTTAACTTGGATTGAAAAATGCAGGTGAAGAAACTGTTCTCATTCTGTGGTTAAACTGCAAAATGCCACAACTACTGTAACTCAAAGTAGAATAACTGGGAAATGCATTGGCAATTAGGAAGCAAAGAGAAACTTGGCCCTTGACATCCAAGTCATGTTCATTTCTAAAAATACAAGAGAATATAAAAATAGGGCATGGACTTCTCATTGACTTTCTTTTACCTGAGAAGGAAGAATTTCATTGAGCCAATTTTTCTAACCTTGAGCTGTCCATATTCTTGGAATATAACTCCCAGAGCTCGCAGTCAGTACAGTCAATAGCTTGCTATCTGTGAATTACAGCATTGGTCTTCTAACACATCTAGGGAACACCTGGGTGGAAGAACTGGCTGACAATCAGGAAGATGTGAGCTCTGCCAATATTCTGCCATCTTGTCATAGGTAAAGCCAGTGAGAGTTTATCATGTTTGCTTGCCTTTTCTGTTTCCTGTATTTTAACTTTATTCCAAAAAAAATAAAAAAAAATAAAAGGACATTCCACAGAGAGCTTTTCATAACCTGAATGAGTCTTCTTATGCTTTCCAAGCAAGCACTTCATCAGCTGCATATTGTGCTCTGCCAAGTGCTCAACAACATTCCTGTTTTTGCAGTCACAGGCAGGCCATTAAAGTAGGAAGTTTATCAAATCCCTGGTGGGCTGCCATACACGAGTACATACTTCGTTGAGCTTGATGGTTAAAGGGAGCAGCCTTTCAATGTTGCATTCGTCAGTATCATTCAGGGGTCTTTAAACCTGGCCCTTTTATGACTTGTGGACTTCAACTTCCAGAATTCCTCAGCCATGGGAGTTGAAGACCACAAGTCATAAAGGGGCCAAGTTTGAAGACCCCTAGTATAGTTCATCAAAGCATCTCCCATTATATCCCGTGTCCACTGAGGATAATTCCTGGGCTCAGTACCATTCTAATTGGGACATGGAACTTGATATTACTGGAAGTCCAGGGAGAATGAAGAGTTGCATCTTTTCATACCTACATGTGACATTGTGTCAAAGGGCAGGGCCTGGGTCATTTTATCATGGTGATATTTTGTCACATTGATAACATTACAGCAGATGCCACTTCTACCCAAGTATTGTATTATTTCCATTCAACTGTTTTCAGATGCTGTAGTCTTACTTCTGCCAAGCTCCAACTGTTGACTACAGTGCTATTATGGCTGAGCTTGTATGAGGATAAAAAGAAAGACAGGGTGAAGAATAACAGCCATGCTTGAGTGAAATGACCAGCTTTACCGTGTTTCTTTTACAACATAAGCTGAACCATCAATAAATCATTTTAGGCTCCTGGACATAGCTGAAGCCATGAGACTAGATAGGTCTGGTTGAATCAGTCTGTCTAAAGGTGCCTTTGTCTCTTTGAATTTATTCAGGCAGTTGAACAAAAGAACTTTGGCAATGTATCACTTGAATTATGAATTTAAAAACCTAATAAACATAGAAAATATAAACTACAATCCTCTATGCATTTACCTTTGACAATGCCTGGTGAATTCAGTTTGGTTTCTGAATAAACATACACAGGATTTCCACCACATGTATTTGGGTTCCTGATTGCAATAGAAACTGCATACATTATAATAAATACAATAATTGAGTTGACAGCAGTACAGACTCATCTAAATCTATTGCATTTGCAGCAATAGCAACAGTAGCTTTATTTATTAGGCATGTATAACTAAACTCAGTGAACAGAATAAGATAACAATTTAAACAATACATTGTAATAAATCATCATGACATAGTACAAAATTAGAATCCTATAAACTAAAAAAAATCATAACAGATAATAATAACCTCTATATATTTAAAATGGCAGGTAAGGCTTTTTAAATTTTAAATCAACTTCGGGGGGAGGACATTTAAAATTTCAAGAGATTTGATTCCACATCTAAGCCTGGTGGGGGTCTATTCCACAAAACTGGAGCCAGACACATTTTTTTTAAAGTATGACATTACTATTCTTGTAGTATATGGCCGAAAATAATAATAATAATAATAATAATAATAATAATAATAATAATAATAATAATAATAATAATAATAATAATAATAATAATAATAATAATAATAATAATGAGGAGGAGGAGGAGGAGGAGGAGGAGGAGGGGACCTTGGATGTCATCTAGTCCAACCCCCTGCTCAGGCAGGAAACCCTATACCATTTCAGACAAATGGCTGTCCAGTCTCTTCTTAAAAACTTTCAGTGTTGGAGCATTCACCACTTCTGGAGGCAGGTTGTTCCACTGGTTAATTGTTCTAACTGTCAGGAAATTTCTCCTTAGTTCTAGGTTGCTTCTCTCCTTGACTAGTTTCCATCCGTTGCTTCTTGTCCTGCTTTCAGGTGCTTTGGAGAATAGCTTGACTCCCTCTTCTTTGTGGCAGATATTGGAACACTGCTATCATGTCACCCCTCACCCTTCTCTTTGTTAAACTACACATACCCAATTCCAGCAACCGTTCCCTATATGTTTTAGCCTCCAGTCCCCCAATCATCTTTGTTGCTCTTCTCTGTACTCTTTCTAGAGTCTTAACATCTTTTTTGCATCGTAGTGACCAAAACTGCATGCAGTATTCTAGGTGTGGCCTTACCAAGGCATCGTATGTGGTATTAGTACTTCATGTGATCTTGATTCTATCCCTCTGTTAATGCAGCCTAGCACTGTGTTGGCTTTTTTGGCAGCTGCAGCACACTCCTGGCTCATATTGAAGTGATTGTCCACTAGGACTCCGAGATCCCTCTCACAGTTACTACTATTGAACAAGGTACCACCTATACTATACCTGTGCATTTGATTTTTCCTGCCTTAATGTAGAACCTTACTTTTTTCACCATTTAATTTCATTTTGTTAGATAGCACTCAATGTTCAAGTCTGTCCAGATCCTCCTGTATCTTAAGCCTATCTTCTAGAGTATTGGCTATTCCTGCCAGCTTGGTGTCATCAGCAAATTTGATGAGTTCCCCATCTATCCCCTCATCAAAATCGTTGATGAAAATGTTGAAGAGCACTGGGCCCAGAACAGAGCCCTAGGGCACCCCACCACACACTTCCTTCCATGTAGATGCAGTTCCATTGAGGACCACATGCTGAGTACGGCCTGTCAGCCAGCTATGAATCCATCTGGTGGTGATGCTGTCTAACCCACATTTTTCTATCTTATCAAGTAGTAGGTTGTGATCTACTTTATCAAATGCCTTGGCCCCATAAACTGGCCAAGCACACACAGAAGCGTTCCTTCATCAGATCTTTTAAATAACTAGTTGTAATGTGTCAATACAATCTATACTGGTATCTTTCTTAAATTCCAAAACAAGGTAATGCCTGGCAATAAAAAGAGATAGTGCAAAATAAAGAATGATTCTATTTTTACTATTATGGAATAGTAAAAAACAATAGTATCATTCTACACATAAGTTAAATGGTGGAATGATATCTTGGATAATCCAGCCAACGAGCCACTATAAAAATTCAATGTGACACCCAAGCAAGGAGTGAACTGAAATCTTAACCATTTCAATAGTGAGAAACCCTTGAATACTGCAAATGTCTGATAAATGGATGCAGTTATTAAAACAGTTTTTTTTCAGTGAAGGTTTTAAGGACAATCTATCTTTTCTTTGTCTCTCGCAGTTGAAAAAACCCGTAACTGGAGACCTTGAAACACACAGGAAGAAATAGATTTGAAAGAACATGTTTGATCTCTTTATTTATGAGAACAGTATTGTAGGTTAATGAATAAGAATAAAAAGTGTACATCAGCAATGACATTTGCATCTCCAGAAAAGATTTGGCTCAAGCTTCAAGGTAACAGGAAGAGCCACTTAACTGACCACAGGGTAATTATATCACAGAAGACCCCAACATTCAAGGGACAGAGTTTATGGCTTTTTAAAGGCTTTTATGGCTGGGTTCATAAAGAACACTTACCCAAATCAGCCACTAACACTTTCTAAGTCCTTACCATGGAATTGAGCAACACACAGTCTGTATGAGTCCCCACCTACACCCTTTTAGCCCTGCCTTGTATCCCATGAGTCCTTGCATCAAAAGAATACAGGCATCACATTAATGGATTCTTCTCCTTTGGCTAGAGCCACTACACAGTCAGCAGTGGGCCTGGCTTTGTTCCTGCAGTGAATCAATTTTGGGAGTCTTGTTCTACAACGGCCAAGCTTTGGCAGTGAGCTTTGAAGTGGATGTGCCTTTTATTTTCAGCAACTCTACACCTAGGAGAACTGACAAGGCAGGCTTGATAGTTAATTCTCAGTTTATTAACTTTTTGAGACCCGTAACATTGGTGACTGGAAGAGGGATATTAGATTCATAATTTGCCAGAATTTGGAATTAAAACTCCCTCTCTGTTGTCCTGTTACTGACTTGGTTAGCAGTTCAAACAACCTAATGGATGAGTTGGGTGAAGCCAGCCTATGAGTCCACAACAAGAATAAAAACAGCTATTGGAGAGAAGACAATTCAACTGGAAAAGTAACTAGCATTGGAAGGACTAAGCCTCCATATTAATCCCAGACTTCTCCTTTCAGAGGGCTTTATTAAAGAATATGAGAATATTCTGGGCGTCATGAACATAAGTTATTCTTACACTGGCATTCAACTGATGCTTCTTCTAAACCTCTCCTTTGAAGAATCACAGCTTTGTGTATATATTGGTGTAACCATATCTGTCCCATCCTGCTACCGCATCCTTCTTCCCCAATGACCCTGGGGGTCACCTTCCACTTACAATGCAAAGATTAATTTTCTGGCTGCCTTTAATGCAACTCAAGGTGCAAGGAAAGTTGCTGTAAATGATGGGAGAGGCTGACAGGCACCCTTATGGTGTTACCATCAAGGATATTGTAGGGCTCAGAAGCCATTCAATAAAGTTCATCCCGGATGCTCTGGATGCAAATGACTCTAGGCCTCCATGTCTCTAATCTGGAGCACAAGGTTGCTTGAATTCTCAATTATTTATGTGTTCATGCTATGGGTTAATACTGACTGACACTGAAACACAGCCTAGATTTAGCTTCATAAAATTTTTATCCCACTATGAACAGCAAGTGTTTCTCTGGTTTCAGTGGATGGAAATGGCCAGCTAGAAAGCTTAGACAAGCCCACCCTTCTGCTAGTCCAAAAAGTCTTGGAGCTCAGTTACCATGGCAACTGGTCGTAATTTTTAATTCCCTTCCTGGTTACATCTGCACAGGGAAAAATAAATTTTCTTGCTTTCATAATAACTGTCCATCTATTTGAAGCCAAGGGCCAGGTTCACAGTAATTCTTTTCCTTGTGATGATACAAGGTGGATGTACAAGGTTGATCTATTCTCTAAATGTAATGGTCTGGGAAATGTAGCTGAAATGTTGTGCATCCTGGTAAAAATACATTAAATGTCTCATATAGCTGTAGACTGAGCACAACATGAGATATGGAAAGCAAATAGTAGTTAGTGCATAGGTTAGTCACTTTACTTTTCCTTACACACATGGGGGGGGGGGGAAATCCCATATTACAATTTAAAACAAAATGGATGGCACTAGGATAATATTTAGTTAGTTCAAGAACACACAAGGTATTGGTCATCTTTAGAAGAAAATTAAATCTGATGCAATCCATGCCTATATTTCATATCTGTCAACTTGCAAAATTTCTTCCCATTGTAAAGGAGATGGTCAAACAGCACAGTGATTATTCTCAAACCACCATCATTGGTCTTTCATTTGCAACCCCGGCCCCCCTGTTACTTTTTGGCATAGTTCATACAACTATTGGATAAGAATCCTCAGTCTATCAAGGGCAAGACCATGAGAAAATCAGTCTCCTGCTAGAAAGTGGATATTCATCCCTGCAAACTGATGTTAGACAACCTAGATGCCATAATCAACAGGGAGTAGCCATATACACAGGAAACCCAGCCATTGCACAGGTGGATGAGAGGTTGTCACTTTCTGCATTTATTTTTTTCAGCTTTTTGTACATTCCACGAAAACAACACAAACCTGTGATGGCCATTCAGAATTACCACTGTGGGAAATGTTGAAGGAGGCTCACCACACCCACTGTTTCTGGCCTTGTCTCATTTACTGCAGTGAGAGTGAAAATTGTCTCAGAGAAGTAGCTTCTTAAGAAATTCCATTTTTGTGGGATCCTCCCCCCCCCCCCCGGCACTCTAAGGAAAAGGAAGAATAAATCCTTCTTCACATTCACATTGGGGGGAAGTTAGTTTAACCTAAACAGCCACAAAACTGTGGGTTTAAAATTAGCCCTCTTTAATCCTACACCTGACTAGGTTTAGTTATTCATATAATACTAATCCCACTTGTTGCTCAGTTACTCACAGCGACATTGAATTATAAAATAAAAAAAATCATTAGGACTATTTTAAGCCAAACTCCCTGCTCAGTGCAGAAATCCAGATAGATAGTTTACTCTTGCCTGAACATAGCTAATGAAGGGAAGACTATCATTTTTGATTAATTGACCCCATTATCAAATTGCTATTGCATTAAAATATTCAATTGGACTCTCCTTCTTGTGACTCAAATTCAGTACTCTATATCCTGCATTGTGGAATAGTTAAGCATTAGCTATCCTAAATTGTTGTTTCTGTCCACTGATTAATCTCTATCTTCTTAGCTGAGCCATTAATAAAAAGATGAAAACCTTTTTATTGGGTACCCCGCTTGATATTTTAATTAGAGAAAGTAGATTGAGGATCACTCTTTTCTCACCAGTTATGGTGAGGAATGGAATGTCATTCAGCTTATTTTAAGACAAGCTTAATTTCTAGAGATTGCATGGACATGACCATGGCAACAATATAGAAGTCATGTTCCATTGTCCTCTCCTGGGGTATGTTTTTCAACTTCCCAGTCTACTGCAGTGCTGGTAGGTTTACTGGAAGATTTCAAGGGGGAATTATGTAGTAGTGCATACCCCTTTGTTTTAGGTAAAAAGAACCCCATATGATTTTATAGGTTCATGTAATGGTTCAGTCCTGTAATGCAAAAGTGAGCAAACATTAATTTTACTCACTAAATAATCATACTTAGGTTGTTTTGACCTGTCCTTTACCCATGGAATAAAATCATCTTTCTCAACTTCAATCCAATTAACTTTGTAAAACCTTGTTCTTGTTCATGATGGACATCCTCAACATTAAACCTTGATGTCTTATTCTTGGCAGGAGGACAAAATGTTCCAAAATAAGATAGACTTGTCCCCTTTGTCCTTAACAAAAAATCCAGTGACATGAGACTATTGTAAAGCAGGCATGTTTAATTATCATGCAGAGTCTACGTAAGCTAGTCAGAAAGCTCCATGGGATGGAACTTTGAGGTAGACCTGCCTGATTTGTATATTTGTGGGCCTTGAAAGGGTTTATCTCATCATCTTTCTGGGGTTCTCTTACTGCCATCTTATTGTATTCTTCATTATTCTTCAGTATTACCCAAGATTCCTTTATCTCATATTATGTTGTTTTCTTATATTGCCTTGAAAAATCTTTAAACATTTATACTAATTCAGATTGCTTCTGAATCCCCCCAAAAATCTGTGACTCAACTCTATTGGGCTGGAGACAGAGCAATATATCTACCCTACATGCTTCATATTTCTTCATGATCTCCTATTCAAGCATAACTCCAGATCCAGCCCAGCATAGCTTTTTCGAGATCAGCCAAGCTTTTTCATGATCACCACCAGCTGTACTTAATGAGCTTGTTAATCAGAACATCATGGGTACCTTTTCAAATGCTTCTCTGAAATCAAGACATGTTCTGACTACAGGATTCCTACAATCCTGTAAGCTAATTATCTGATCAAAACATAAATAAAATGAGTCTGACAGGACTATTTTTTAAAAAAAAATCATGCTGAATTTTAATAATATTTATTTTAAATTTGTTTTCAGACTTATCTGTTCATTATACCTGTTCGAACAAGCCGGCCTGGCCTGAGGGGGGATTGGTGGGGTTTTTACTATCACTTTATTGGGGTTTTAGGGGACGCGGTGGCTCAGTGGGTTAGGACGCTGAGCTTGTCGATCGGAAGGTCGGCAGTTTGGCGGGTCGAATCCCGAGTGCTGCGTAACAGAGTGAGCGCCTGTTACTCGTCCCAGCTTCTGCCAACCTAGCAGTTCGAAAGCACGTAAAAAATGCAAGTAGAAAAATAGGGACCACTACGGTGGGAAGGTAACAGCGTTCCGTGTGCCTTTGGCATCTAGTCATGCCAGCCACATGACCACGGAGACGTCTTCGGACAAGCGCTGGCTCTTCGGCTTTGAAACGGAGATGAGCACCGGCCCCTAGAGTCGGAAACGACTAGCACGCAAGTGCGGGGGAACCTTTACCTTTACCTTTATTGGGGTTTTATTAATGTATTTATTGTTGGGCATGTATTTAATTACTTTTAATTTTTGTAGCTTTGTGTTTTATTCTTGCCCTGTACACCGCCCTGAGTCCTTCGGGAGAAGGGCGGTATACAAATATTAATAAATTAAATTAAAATTAAATTATACATGGAGGAATATCCTCTGTTATCCATGTTAATAGTTTTATAGTTCTGAATTTTTCATTTTTTGAAAATGGGGATATTTGCCCACCTCCAATCATCAAGTATTTCACCTTTAAGAATTTTGCAGAGATAACAGAATAACTGAGTTGGAAGGAGCCTTGGAGATCATCTAGTCCAGCCCCCTGCTTAAGCAGGAGACTCTATACCATTTCTGACAAGTGACTGTCCAGTCTCTTCTTGAAAACCTCCAGTGATGGAACACCCACAACTTCTGAAGGCAAGTTGTTCCATTGTCAGGAAATTTCTCCTTATTCTCTCCTTAATCAGTTTCCATCCATTGTTCCTTGTCTGGCCTTCAGGTGCTTTGGAAAATAGGTTGTCTTCCTCCTGCCACAGCCCCCCCCTCTCTGTCACAGCCCCTCAAATACTGGAACACTGCTACCATGTCTCCCCTGGTCCTTCTCTTCACTAGACTAGCCATGCCCAGTTCCTGCAGCCGTGCTTCATATGTTTTAGCCTCCAGATAATGGATAGGTCCAACTAGATGAGCCACAAGTTCCTCCAATATCCTATGACACAGTCCATTTGGTTCTGGAGCCTGCATTCATTCAAGATAAGAAAAAAACATAATTAAAGAAAAAGTTTATAATTACCCTTATGCCATCTGTGCTGAGCAATTGACTTCTTATCTTCCTTTCTTCTTTTCATGGTTTCTTTTAAGGAGAAAGGGGGGAACGATTAGGAATGTAATGTATGCTGCATGGTTTTTCACACTATAGTATTGTAAGATTGCTCTCTACTAGCATCAAAATAGTTTTATATTTATTCACAAACAATGTAATGGAGCCATAGTAAGAGCATGAGGGTCTATAATGGTCACCACAGCAAAAAACAATAACAACAACAAAACAACTGGAGACAGATATAATTAAATTCTCTGTCTCACAGAGGTGTAGAGTTTTCAAGTAAGACTGAGAAAATCTCTGATAATAAACCTAACAGTGTAGAACAAGTTTTATAATGGCTACTACTGTCTGAAAATCAGACCAGTCGGTGAAATTTGCCTGTGACTTTTTCACTGCTTGGGGTGAAGGATGGGTGAGTGGGAACAAGTGTTTATAAGGAAGGGGATGCATGAGCCTGAAAAGTACCCTCTCCATTATATAAAAAGTACCTTCATCCACTGAATGGCTTAAGAAAAGGAAGGGCAGGGAAACCATGACATACTAAATACAGGTAGTCCTTGACTTACAACAATTCAAAGTTACAACAGCACTGAAAAAGGTGAGTTATGACCATTTTTCACGCATTTCACAATCATTTCAGCGTGCCCTTGGTCACATGATCAAAATTCAGATGCTTGGCAGCTAGTTGATATTTATGACATTTGCAATTTCCCAGGCTCATGTGATCACCTTTTGTGACCTTCTGATAAGCAAAGTTAATGGGGAAGCCAGATTCACTTAACAACCAGGTCATATCAAATGCAGTGATTCACTTAACAACTCTGGCAAGAAAAAAATCATTCAATGGGGCAAAACTCACATAACAAATATCTCACTTAACAACAGAAATTTTGGGCTCAATTTTGGTCAAAAGTCGAGGATATTTAGATAAAAATGGATAAAAATTAAAAAAAAATAATTATATAGAAATCCCCAATTGGCTATCCATATTAGAGATATTCATGCACCCCAAATTCATAAATTTAGGAAGAGTAATCACATATAAGGATCTCTTAGATGAAAATGGAGACCTGAAAACAAGAAAAAGACTATTAGAAGACGGTATAGAGTTGGAATGGTGGGCATACTTACAAATACAGTCACGATATAGAAAAGGCAAAAAAGAACCAGGGATAAAATTAGAGCATACACAATTAGATAAAATCCTCCTGGGAACAGAAGACCAAATGATAAAAAAGATATATCAATCTCTATTAGAACAAGATTTGTTAGAAGAACAGGTAAAAGAAACAATGTTAACCTGGAGTAAAAATTTTGGTTACAGTATTGACCTAGATAATTGGCAATCACTATGGGATAGAAACAGGAGGTTAACACTAGCCACCTCCTATAAAGAGAATTTGTACAAGATGTTTTATAGATGGCACCTTCCCCCTACAAGGTTAGCAAAAATGGATAAAAAAATCTCACCGACGTTCTGGAAATGCAGAAGACTTCCAGGGATTTACTATCATATGTGGTGGGAATGTTCAAAAGCGCAAAATTTTTGGCAGCGGATAAAAAATTGGTTGGAAGAAATATTACTACAAAAAATTGATCTAAAACCAGAAACCTTCTTATTAGGATTATTAATGATAAACTCAGCAAAGCATCTTTCTACTTATTATTGCATATTTTAACCACAGCAAGATTGGCATATGCCCAGTAATGGAAAAGAAACACCCACTGAAGAAGAAATAATAGATAAAATTTTATCCTGTGCCGAAATGGACAGGTTAACCCTAAAGATCAAAAATAAAACTGAAACAGAGTATTATGAAATTTGGTAAAATTTGTATGATTGGTTAGAGATAAGGAGAATCGCTGAGATGACTATTGTTTGATTAGTTGATAAAGTAAGGACTTCTTATTAGCACCTATATCAGGATACAAGTGAAAGATATGAAAATATAATGCTGATGACTGAAAGACAGTTTACCAAAAAATTTATAGATGTTATATGTACAGTTTGTTATACTCTGTCCTGTCATAGAATGTATTTTAAGTTTTTTTTTCTTTCTGTAACATAAAGTAATACTAATAGTAGTGTTGTAGCCAGGGAAGTAGAATCATGTCCACTTTTGTTTTAAATGTACATTTATTAAAATTTTCTAATAAAAAAAGATATAAATGGATGACCAGATTAAGAACTAAACTTTAATGTTTGGATGGGAGAAGGGATTTATTTTTTAAAAGAGTAAACTAAGAGGCAAGGAGAAAGCAACCTAATATTATTATGGAATCTGTTCAACAAGAGTTGAAGATGATAAGAATATTTAATACTAAAGTTACCCAATTTGCTCAAGCAAGTTCAGAATTATTTATCTCTCCTTTTTTCATACAGTAAACAGGAAAACAATTTCAAGATAAACTTTAATAAGAACTCAGGCTTCAATTGGTTGAGAATTATTCTGAATCAAAACACTGTACTGACGTTAACTGTTTTGCAAGGAAAGGATAAGTATGACAAATATAAAGTCTCCCAAAAGGTTTTGCTTTGCAACCACTGTGAAAACTTTCAGGACATTTTTGCCCAGTTGGGGAAAGCCAATGTAGAAAAAAATAGTGCTGGTGGCTATCATTGCCCCCCCCCCAAAAAAATCAGAAAATATTCACCAGAAGTCATAGTGATGCCAGGTGCATCTTTCCATCCATAACCGCTTTCCCAAATCTGAGAAGGCAGTATACTGATAGCAAATTGTCAGAACTGTGGTAAGCATTTGCTAGGCTGTTTGGAAAGTTTTCACGTATGTCTCCTATTGGATTCGGCTAGGATATTTGGTGGTATAAGTTGGAAAATCCATTTGAAAGCATCTGGATAGGTGTTGTGATTCAGGGTCAGCCTGTGGGTTCGGCAGTTGGGTCGGACGATTCAGAGGAGGAGGAGGGGGGTGTTGGAGAGGTTGCTGAGGGTGTTGGAGAGCTTGCTGATGAGAGCCCTCAGCCAGGCCCCTCCCACCTGGTTACGACGCAGACCCAGCTGTGTGAGCCTGACAGCATGGATGAAGATGACCCACAGCTGGCCCTGTTCAAGGATGCCCGACGCAGGAGGCAGTCAATCAGGAGTAAACAGAGGAAGGCAATGGGGCACCTCAGAAGGGGGCAGAGAGAAGCCACGCCCTGAACTGTTTAAAAGGGGAATGCGTGGGAGGGCTGGTTTGCTGAAGGCAACCGTTTGAATAGCTCCTGTTTCATGGTTCGTGTCTTGTTTTTGCTCTGTTTGCTTTTGTGTCCATAAATTTGGCAGGCTTAGTTCCAGCCTCTTGCCTTCTTGTAAAGGGGTTGTCCCTGCCTTATCTGCAGGGCCGGTAGTAGGCTGGTACAGAACAATAGGAAGCAGATTGAGGCACACCCAACCTCACATATATTTCACAGCCCAATTTAGCAAGAGGAAACATGATGGTGATTACATGAATTTGAAGAGAGTATCACAAAATTAATCAGATCTCAGAACCTGCTTCATCTGTCTCATGATGCCATCACATACACGACATGTACCTGAAAAGATCCTAAATCCCCATCTCTGTAGTATCAGGGAGATGTCTGGAAAATAAGACAGCACAATGATTGTCTCTATTGGAAAATGCCTCCTAATAATGAAAAACACTTTTTGAAAGAATATCCCTATTTGGATACAATAATTCCCCAGCTGGTAGCTGGCCAAGCATTTTTTTTTTGAAGCTAATCACTGCTCTGAGAGTGCCAATCACCCACAAACTGAAAGGCCAGAAGGACTCTACAAATTCTAGGGTAATGCCTGCTAAAAGAACATACATTTTTATGCTAAGTACATTTCTGTAGCAAGCTGCGCATTTTTGGCCATGCTACCACCATGCTAATCAGGTTATTCAATTCACAAAAAGCCTCTCAAGGATTTGTAATATTACACTCATATTTGAAGGGGGGGGAAGGAAACTCCCACTTGAACTCTATTATTTATGGCACTCTTACAGCACAATCTCATTATGTAGGCAACAGTGCAATTCTTTAGTACAATAGAGTGCCTGGAAACCCTTTTATCCCCATCCACCTAGCAGCCAGCCTCCTGTGAGTTGCCATATTGTGAATATTAAAGACTGAAACATAATGGCCCCCAAAGAATATCTTTTCCAATTAGCTCACTGGTTGCCAGCATCAGGTGTACTGAATTAGTAAGACTGGCTTGTAATACATTTCTTTGAAGTCCTCATTAATCCTATCCTTGGATTTGAACTTTGGATGTGTTTCCCTGTCAAATCTGGATTTTTGTAATGTCAAAACAACTGATTAGCTCTCCTCAGCTTGAAGGAAATGGAAAGGGGAGAGCAGAAGAGTGGGTGTTGGATTTCATGAAAAGGCTTATTTGCCTACTCATTTAGCATGACCAAATGGGAGACTAGCCAAGAAGGGCAATGGGCTGGCAACAGTCCAGAGTTCCTGTCTTGTTAGGGATTTCCATAGCAAATGGCAAAGCTGCCTTCATACTAATAGCCAGTCAAGCAATTTGGTTGGCTTCCACTAAAAATAGAGCAATATCCCACAAGCCTCTACAGCAAGCAGCTTCAAATCACGATGTCATTGTTTAGAGCACCAGAAGTCTTCCTCTGGGTATGCAAAATCAAATGCAAAGAGTCACTCCAAAGAGGGCCACCTGCCAACTAATCTGCCTGCAGAAAAAGCGATTTGTCCTGTCCAAAATATGAGAATCAGCAACACTCGAGGGCCTCAGAGACTCACTTCATAGTATATCTCAGTGAGCTCCATGCACCTTGTCGGCCTGGCCAATATAATGAGGAAAAGAAAGAAATGGTTGTTGGAAAGCTACAAGGTATTAACACATACAGGGCAAGGTGGGAAGGGTTTATCTCTATTGTCACCAGAAGTTCAAGCTGACTTTAGCAGTATAATGATCACTTGATGTTCATACTAGCAAGCTGGTAGAGTACTGTAAAAGACAGCACAACAGAGGGTAATGTTAAAAATGTTTTTCTAATCTTAATAAAAACTATGCTAGTACTTTGATGGGAGACCACTTGGAAGTCCCAAGGCAATAAACTAAATTAGGAAGTGGGGGGGTGTCAACAACTGATTATAAGAGGGCAATTGCATATATTTATACAATGCCTCCAAAGAGAGTTAAAAGAAAGAGGGGAATCAGAAGAATTTAATGATAAACTCCTTAAGGAAATTGGAAAAGTTTTTGGTTATATGATGTGCTACAAGAGATAAATGAAAGATTAGATTTAAAAAATTGAATCGTTAGCAACAGAATTAAAACAATCTTAACATGTTAGATTGGACAAGACAGACACAAAATTAGATTTATTGGGTGTCACTTTATATATTGACTTCAGCTTTATCAACCGAACAAAGCTGCAGCCTAATATCAGAACCTGCCTAGTATTCTCAAACATTCTGTAATTAGAAAGGGATTTGTCTAATTTTACAACATCCCAATTGCAAAGAATGTAATCAGGCTTCTTCGGTGAGCTGTTAAACAACAGCATTTGGATGCATTTGGATGCACGATTCAAAGAAACCAATTTTTATATTTACAGGACAATTTAAAAATCCGCAAGGGGAGGAAAGATTTTCAGACTGGGAAATGTGTGGTCAGTGATCAGTGGTCAGTGAACGACTTTTTCATTTCTCAAATGAGAATTTGTAGGACTAAATTTTGTCACAAATGCAGCCTTGAAAATCTTCCTCCCATTATGTCAAGGTTTGGTGTGATGAAACATTGTTATATTACATATTAGGTTGCATCTATGAACTTGAAAAAAACAAAGGTAGTACTTCAGCAAGCAGTGCTATTATGCATCTTGCTTATTTTTTTTTAATCTTCTACTTTAACATCCTCATAGTTCTTTAAAGGCATGAAAATGCTGAGATAATTTTTGGCACCACATTTGCAAAGTTCTTGAGGTCATGGTCATACTTTCCAAAAGCTTCCATGGCTCACTTTTCCATGTCAGAATCAAGGTTCTCACTTTCATCTGGAATGTTGAAGACAAAAGAGAGAATGTTTTCCTGCAACTTCTTCCAGCCACCAAAGTCTCTTGCAGGCCTTCCTTCTCTCTAACCTTTGCTCTCTATTTGATTCCCACAATAACCCTGTGAGCTCTGAAGGAATTCACATACCCCGGTGTTTTGGGACCAGCATCAGACCTGATTGATCTCTTGTCATTATTTGTTTTGGAGAGCAAATCAGTGTCTGAGTCTATTCAGTTTTGTTAGATACTGCACCAAAACTGGTATTTTTGTTTCAGTCATTCCACTTCTACATACTTTGTAGGTAGCCTGATTTCCCATTTAATGGAAACTCTTTTATCTAACTTTGGAGGAGTTGAATGCTTTGTTTATGGTAATCTGAAGTCCCATAGTTTCCTATCCTAGGACAGACTCGTGAGGATGATGATGATGATGATGATGATGATGACTGTGATGATCTAAACTAATCCAACAAATGCACACAAAAATGTGTGAGAAACATGGGATGGGATATTGGTAATTTATTTTTATGTTACTTTTCTGTGGACTGGGATGAGGAAATTTTTGTATTTAGAGACCGGTGATAAATCAGAAAGGAGTGATCGTCATTCCTTGCATTCTTTTAAAAGGAAAAATACAGTATGTACCCTCATTAACGTTCTCTGTCAAAATTGAAGATTGGAAAAATGAAAATGATTAAATTCAAATTACTTGAGGCAGACTGAAGGAGAAACTGAATTTAAGCCTATTTACTACCCTGCAAATAACTGCTAAAAGTTAATCAAACACCCATCCTATCACGTGCCTAAAATTTCCCATACATAACAGGACATTTCTCTGCCCATCATACATTGGATGCTGAAAGGCATTATCATTTACATGTCCTGGATCCTTGAGCTTATAAAGGATTTTAAATCCCTTTTTTACAATAATATTTGTAAAGGTGGTGAGCAGAGAAGCAAGTATAAGTCACCCATTTAGAAGCAGTTTGGAAAGTGTTATACTGTAGTTCAGTATAACATATATACGTACATACACACTTCAGCTATGAGGGAAAGGAAGTGGTAATTGAGGGCTGTAGCTGAACTGCATAACAACTGATGACAGAATTAGCAGAAAACTGATCAGGATAAAGCAGTCAATATATTTGTAAACAACTGGAAACCTTTTAGGGGCTTTTTGCTGAAAATGTGAAAAATTGAAATTGTGATTTCTGTATTTTTTACTGAAAGGAGAATAGAAAGATTTTTTGTAGTCTTAAAGAGCGAAGAAGGGTAATAAGCTTGTTTGCAGGAAAGAAGGGTGGAAGTCACTTCTTTAATTTCTTTTTTCTAACTATTGCCTTTTGTACTTTCTTATCTTTCTTTTTTTTTTCTTTATGTGTAACAGAGTTGGAAGGGACCTTGGAGGCCTTCTAGTCCAACCTCCCGCTCAAGCAGTAGATCCTCTACCATTTCAGACAACTGACTGTCCAATCTCTTCTTAACAACTTGCAGTGATGGAGCACCCGCAATTTCTGAAGGGAAGCTGTTCCACTAATTAATTGTTCTAACTGGCCAGAAATTTCTCCTTAGTTTTAGATTGGTTCTCTCCTTGATTAATTTTCATTCATTGCTTCTTGTCTTCTTTTCTGGTGCTCTCCTTGATTAATTTTCATTCATTGCTTCTTGTCTTCTTTTCTGGTGCTTTGGAAAAAAGTTGGCCCTGTCTTCATTGTGACAGCCCCTCAAATATTGGAACACTGCTATCATGTCACCCCTAGTCCTTTTTTCCCCACTAGACTAGACAGTTCCAATACCTGCAAACATTCTTCATATGTTTCAGCCTTCAATCTCCTAATCATCTTTCTTGCTCTTCTTTACATTCCTTCCCGTCTCAACATCATTCCTATATTGTGGCAACCAAAACTGGATGCAATATTCCAAGCGTGGTCTTACCAAGGCATACTAACACTCCACGTGATCTTGACTGATCTTGTTAATGCAACCTGGTGACTGCCGCATACTGCTGGCTCATATTTAAGTGACACCTAAATCCATCTCGCAGTTGCTGCTATTGAGCCCAGTTTCACCTATTATATATCTGTACATTTGGTTTTTCTTGCCTAAGTGTAAAACTTTACTTTTCTCACCATTGAATTTCATTTTGTTAGAGAGGGTCCAGCGTTCAAGTCTGTCGAGATCCTTCTGGATCTTGATCATATCCTCTGAGGTCTTGGCTATTCCTACCATCTTGGTGTCATCTGCAAATATGATGAGTTCCCCTTCTATTCTCTCATCTAAATTGTTTATGAAGACATTGAAGAGTCCTGGGCCTAGGACAGGCTCCACTGCTTACTTTCATCCATGTAAATGTAGTTCCATTAAGGACTACATGTTGAGTGTGGTTTATTAGCCAATTTACAGCTATAAATATATACTTTCATGTTTATTTTTAACTACTGTACATAACAGTTTTAATATAAATTATATCATATATTTAAAAGTGGCATAACAACTTGGTGGAGCAGTGGGCTAATGCCTCCTTAAGTAACACCAGCTGCCTGCAATTATTGCAGGTTCGCATCCCACCAGGCTCAAGGTTGACTCAGCCTTCCATCCTTCTGAGGTAGGTAAAATGAGGACCCAGATTGTTGGGGGCAATAAGCTGACTTTGTAATAATGCCGCTTGGGGGTGTGTGAAAGCCCTAATAAGCAGGCATATACATAGAATGAAGGCTACTGCTAAGCTTGTAAGCCGCCCTGAGTCTTCGGAGAAGGGCGGGATATAAATGGAAATAAAATAAAAATAAAAAAACTGAAACTGACTAGACAGACCGTTTTGGACCAGCAGACTTGCAAAGCTGCTGCTGCTTATCTTGTTCTCCTTTTCCCTCCATGACTCTGCCTAACAATAATAAGTAACCAAATGGAAGTTTGATGGTGATTTATTTGGCTTTGCCCCTTCCACTCTACTGCATATTGTACATTTAAAAAGGAAAAGAAAGTGTATGTACTTCACTTGCCCATAGCATTTTTGTAAACCTGGACAGAGCTTCAAAGGGGGTGGGGGCTTCTCTTCAATGATTCACACTACACAGGAAGGATCACTTTAAAGAGGCCTACTGAAACCATGCACAAATATCTTCAGGTTCTGAAGTGAAGTGAAATTGATGCACCACCTTGTCACTCTGATGACTTTCTCAGACACTTTCAAGTGCAGAAACCTCTGTCTGCTATAGAATGTGCAGGAAGATGTGGGCAGAATGGAGCAAAATGCCTCAGTGAGGTATAGAGTGTCACCTCTGCACCGTAAAGCATTCACCAAGAAGCAATTAGGGTTGCCATGTGCAGGTCTGAGTCTTAGGAAGATAGTCCCAGATTGTACCTAAAATTTAAATGCCCTGGATGGATTAGCTTTCTTAAAATACACTTCATACTGAAACCCTGTTGAATTTATTCAGCATTTGTCTTCTTATTTCACTGCCTTGTTATGCTTTTTATGAAATTAAGAAATTTACACATGGCCTTGTTAGATTCAAAGTATAATAAATAAGTAAATGAAGTCTATTCATTATAAGGACAAGCGTATACAAGGGTCTCAAGCTGTAGCCCTGTTTACTTCTCAATAAAGCATGTGATATTCAATGAAATTTACTTCTAAGTAAAAGTTAGCTTATAAGATGCAGTATATGGAAGCCCTCATCTTTCTCATTAAGAAGAATCTTTTGTGACTACTGGTAAAAAAAAACCTGGCATTTCTTGGGATAAAGTATTTTCAGTAAACCAGAAATCATTTGGAGCCTGCCGTGTTGTTTCTGGCCCATTGCAAAGCCTCTATTTCAGCAAAATTTACAGGCTCTGAGCTGGGGCGAAGGGGAGTGCTCTGCAGTTATTTAGTAACTTCTCAATTCAATGATTTGCGAGGTCAGATGTCTTTGTTTCTGCCAATGCTGGGCAGGCTATAAACTGCAAAAAAAAGGGGGGGTGGATGCAGAAATACTACCCTGCACCTAGATTTATCTGCAGGATTCAAAAAGCAATGGTTCCCCTATCTTCTCTGCCAGAAAATCCTAACCCTTTTTGATAGCCAGTTTGTATTTATTTTCAGGGTGGATGATTCTGTAGGATATGATATGAAAACCAGAGTTATGATCTATCATACCAGTTTGGGAATGGGTTTCTTGCTGAAGAAGGAACTTACAAGGGGTCGAAAGAGATAGCAACAGCAATAACATTTAGGCTTATATAACTCCCCATAGCACTTTAAACAGCCGTCTCTGTGTAGTATAGAGACGCGGTGGCTCAGTGGGTTAGGACGCTGAGCTTGTCAATCAGAAGGTCGGCAGTTTGGCGGGTCGAATCCCGAGTGCCACGTAGCAGCGTGAGCGCCTGTTACTCGTCCCAGCTTCTGCCAACCTAGCAGTTCGAAAGCACGTAAAAATGCAATTAGAAAAATAGGGGCCACTACGGTGGGAAGGTAACAGTGATCCGTGTGCCTTTGGGGTCTAGTCATGCCGGCTACATGACCACGGAGACGTCCTTGGACAAACGCTGGCTCTTCAGCTTTGAAACGGAGATGAGCACTGGCCACTAGAGTTGGAAATGACTAGCACGCATGTGCAGGGGAACCTTTACCTTTACCTTTACTGTGTAGTATACAATGTAGAAGCATTATTTGCACATTGACCCCTACAATCTGTGTCCTTATTTTACCAATATTGGAAGGATGGAAGGCTGAGTTAACTTTGAGCCCTGTCATGATCAAACTCTAGGCTATAGGGAGAGTTAGCTGCCTTCTAACCACAGTGTCACCATGATCTGCTGAGAACATCCTTCTGATGCCAGACTAATAAGGGAGTGTATTACAGAAATATTATGTGAAAGAAAGGAGACCCACGTTTGCTTGAACATATTGGCATCTGTTGGGTTGAACCCTTTAGTAGACCAAAGAGAGTAAATAGCTGCAGTTGATTCTATTTCCGGGTCTTCAAAGATGACAAGAGTGCACCATGGAGCCTTTGAGACTGCCCTCTGATGACCCACAATCAAATATTATGGGAGAATCGTCTCAGTAAAAGTATGGATTCTCATTATTCACCCCAGCAGTTTAAGCTTCATAGGTTTCCAGTATGTCTACAGCAGGGATGTCAAAATGCTGGCCCACAAGCCGGACACGTCACGTGGAACCCACACCCACCCCATTGCCAGCAATGGCAAAACTGTCCCAATACGTCACGCGACGTCACGTGATATTGCGAGTTTGACATGTCTGGTCTACAGCCACCATTCTACAAGAATTTTCAGAAAACAGAATTATAAAGCAGTTGTGCTTTATAGACATTTGGTTCTACTGACAGAACACCAGAAAAAAGGATGAATTATATATATCGCAGGGTCAAAAATGAAGTAGCCCTTTCAGGCAAAAGATACTGGGGCACAGGGACACGGACACACATAAACAACCTACCTGTTTACCATTCTTACCTTCAATGTCCTTGAGCTGTCAGTGTTTGTCTACCACTGTCCTGGACTGTCTGGCTTGTCTAGGTCACCTTTTCCAAATACATGTCAGGCAGCATGAGTTTCTGAATGTACAAGCAAGCAGAGAGGCAGTCTGTTTGGCTGCCCTTGCAGTTCCCAACTTAACTGTATCTGCTGAAACAGATAGCAAGGAACAACTGGCATAAGGAGTGAGTGCCAATGAGATCCTGGAAATCAGACATTTGTGCATAGTGAAGGAGATTATCCTTCCATTGGTATGGTGAAAGAAGATGACTCTTTGATTAGTTGTGCTTGTAGAATTAGGCGAAGGAAGATGTTATTCCCAGTAACAAAAGGTCTTGCTTGGCCCTCTTGCATTCTCTGGGATGATAAGGGCATCTAGAATGTTCTTCCGAACTGTTCCACCAATACATATGCTACTTAAGTCCTATATATTTAAATCTGTCTTGAAGAGAACTGGCTTCTTCCTAACATAACAAAGAAAATCCCTGTTTAAGCATTGCAAAAAATAGTAATAATAATGAATAAGGTTTAAATGGTTAAATAAAAACAGAACAGTTCACTTGTTCTAAATTGTCCAATTCACAGGGTGAAGGAATAAAACTTTGGGCTAAGCCAGGATCCAGCTGACTAGAATGCACAGCTTCCATTTCATTGGCCAAGCCAGGCCTTCAGGATATGCTTTCATATGGCAGCAATATGTGCCACAAGAAGTCTCTCAAATCATTCTTGGCAAAATTATCTATTTGGCTTCTCTGCAGTCTGGCTCTCAAAAAAAAATCCCTTTCTCCCTGGTCCATGATACGTTTTAGGGGCTTCATATATAAACCATAATCATTTGCAATTTTAAGAGAAATTGAACCTAATTAGAAGCAGAGCCTGGGGACCTTTTGATTGTACTGCCCTTTTTTGTATGTGTAGTCCTGCCAATAGCCTGGAAGATCAAGGCTACTACTGTTGATCTATAGGAGGAAAATCCACATCTCCTTTAAACACAGGCGGTAAGTTATTATGTTGAGTCTTGAATGATTTCAAGCAAGTTGCTCTCTATCTCTTTTCAGCAATGCATATTTTCTTTGGCTAGTTGACCTTTGTCTTTGGTGATAAACCCAAGATCTAGAAAAGGTGTGTGTGTTAACCTTCTGCGTCTCTTTGAGTGACTGTGTCAGAATATTGTGACTGTGTCTGTAAGGGGCAAGCAGCAATACAATTATATCATTCCAAAAGTCAAAGAGAGGATTGTAAGGTTCCTTTTATGCTGAAGAGTTTTCTTAAACTTTTCTTAAAGCCATGTCACACTTCTTTGCACAGCATCTCCTGGTGATTTCAAAACCAGTCTTGGTTGGCATCTTGATTTTTTTTTTTACAACCCCCACCTGACCCCCGGCCTGTCTTTCTGATGGCTTATGTGCTATTTTTGGCTTTGCCTTTTACTGAAAATTGGCAGGAACTTGGCAGTGGTTTTCTACTGGCCCATTTCTGTGCTTTGGTACTGAATTTTTGCAATAGCATTTTCAGGGTGTCTGGCTCCTATAAAAAGGGGACATAGGATTATGCATATAGCCTATGGATTGGGCTTACCCAAAAGCCCCAAACCAAGCCTTTAGATCAGAGAACACTACAATAAAAATACAAAAAGCTATAATGATTGATAAAACTAAAAAGTAGGCATAATGTGCAATAAAATTGCATAAAATCAATTAATAGAAGACCAATAATGTACATATTTTATGTATTTATTAATAACATTTATATAGCTGCACATCTTATACCAACCTCTGAGTGGCCCCTTATCAAGAAAAGAATTTAAACAATATCAGTGATAAAACAACATATTAACCTGATTAAGCAAAGAGACAATCATCAAAATTTGTACTGATCTTCAGTTTATATAGGATAGCTAGAACAAATAGTGGTGGAAAATTGGGAAAGAACTATCAGGGTCTGGTCACAAAGAAGAATTGACAGATAAACTTTAAGATCTTTATGGCAAGGTAGTCCTTTAAAATAGGATAGAGCTATGTCTTCTGGGATTCCTTGTAAACAGAACTACAAAGGAACAGGTAGCTTAGCGGTTCTACAAAGTCACCTACCCAGGGGCATAAATGCTGCTAAAGGGGAATGTTTTTATACTGCCCCCATGGAGTGTGACTACTACATCCAACCTAGTCAAGGTGAAGACCTGACAAAATTTCAAAATTAGAACTGGGGTCAGATAAGACAATGGAATACAGCAGACATGTCAAACACAAGGCCCGGGGGCCAGATCCGGCCCGCAAAGTGGTTTCATGCGGCCCGCGAAGCCATCCTGGAAACAGTGAGGGAATGGCCCCCACTGCCTTGGCCCTGGCCCAGAGACCCTCCTCCTGCCAGAGACCCTCAGATCTGTCCCACTCCTGCCCAGGCCCCCATAGGCACTCTTGATGCGAACGATGTAGAGCTGGCCACACCCACCCAGTAGGCCATACACTAGCCATGCCCACCCAGTAGGCCACACCCACCCAGGCCACACCCACCCAGGCCCCTGAGGGCAACCGCAATGCTGATGCGGCCCTCAATGAAATTGAGTTTGACACCCCTGGAATACAGTCATTTGGGGAAAATCCATGAAACTTAAAGGTGTGTTTGTACACACACACACATACACGTGCATAATTTAATTTTTGACTCCTGGGGACTGCCTGAACTCTAGTCCCTGCAGTTTTCTTGGCAAAGACTTTCAAAAGTGCATTGCCTTCCTAGGGCTTAAGAGAAAGAGATTGTCCCGCAGTCATTTAGTTTGTTTTATTCTGAAAGCAGGACTAGAACCTGGTGTCCTAGTTTCCAGCCTCATGTCTTAACACTAGACCAAACTGGCTTTGGCTTAACATGAGAATCCTGGCATTTTCAAATCCTAATGGCCAAAGAAAGTCCTAAAGACTGGAATTTGCTATGAGCTTTAGTTAGCCAGGTTGATTTAAAATGGTCTCTGAGAACCAATGGAACTAGATCTAAAAGAGGGGGGAAAAGACCAATTGTAACCCAAAATTAAGGAGATAAAATCAAGCTGTGGCAGCCACAGAAACCAAAGCTGTTTAATCATAACGTGGTATTCTTGATGCATCTTGGAACTACAGGGACAGCTCTTACACATTTAGAATAGACAGCTTCCAGGATATTAAACTCTGTGAAAAAACAAACCCGAACACAATAAAGAAGCTGGAAAACTATCTTTGCAGGAAAAAAACCAACCAGGAATAAAATTTCTGTTGAAATTTTGAATTCAAGAATCCTAAGATAGCTGTGGAGCTACACTGGACAACATTTGCCCCCAAAGTGAAATGCGTGCTCCAAGATAAGAAAGCCTGGAGCTGCACCCCAAGATAGTCATAAATATGTACCTGCTCTACTGGAAGCCTATTAATTTGCCATTTATGCATCCTATTGTTGTGTTGTGCAAAGAACAGCACTTTAGTTTTCTTAATAATTTACGACATGTTGTCCTTTTAAGCAATAGGAAGTAAATGTTCTCAATCCCTTTCTCATTCCCACCTGGGAGACAGACTAAATTCATACATCATCTGCCTATAGGCCTACTTCTCAGATATTACATGAATAGCCCCTTACATTTTATACTTCCAGTGTCTGCCTTGGAGACATGTGCTCCTTTTGGAGAAATAGAACTGTGACAGACCCATCACTTGCATCAGCCAAATGAGCTCATTAAGTGTATAATTAACCAACACAGTCAAAATAATGCCATCAGCCAGAGCTGAATGTACCGGGACTAGACTCAGAAGGAGGTAGGATTTACACCCCCACTGCAAATGCACACTTTCTGGCAAAGCACAACTAGGCTGCAAAGCGTTTGGATTGGGCTGCAGTTCAGAGGTACCATCCACCTAAAGAAAAGATTCCCAGTTCTGCCATCAATGGCAACACAATCAAAATGCAGTGCTCCAAAAGTGCAATAAGAAATTGCTTCTCTCTGTGTGGCTCTCTTCGGCGGGCAATCAGGATTTTATTATGCAGCCCCCGTGTTCTTGCGCAATTCAAACAGGACCTTGGTAATGATGTGTGAACCTCAGGGTCACCCTGTGAAGCGTTGTTTTTAGCTCTGTGGCAGCTTACTATTTAGGAATAAAAATGACAGTTTTGCTGAAGTAAATTACATTGTGGAAGCACAATAAAATTATGCAAGGGCAATTGGAATGATCTGATGGCAGATTTAAACTTGGAATACATTATGGGCTTACTTGTGGTTAGCAGCTGACACAGTCCTGGATGATGTGTAGATCTTCCAGTCTCCTTTCTATCTCCTGATGCATGAGTTTGTAATTAAAGTTGGAGGCTGAGAGGAGATGAGCAATCTCTGGCCATATTGGATATGGATGAATTATTCCATTTGCTTTATGCTTTCCTGGATGATCTTGAAAAAGCAAATACTCAGAATGCTTGTGCCACAAAAATAAGTTAATCTTGCAGCACACCTGTCTGTGCAATAAAAGAGAGGGTTTTTTTTAAACCATGTCCTAGAGTTATTTTTTCAGAAAGGCTGGAATGATATACAACACTGAGTTTCCAAGCCAGTGGAGAGCTAGTGGGCAGGAACACTGTGAGGACTCCAGATGGGTTTTTTTTTTTGTCTATTCATATTCTCTGGCATTGATTTCCCCTTTCCCCACTGATATGTGACTCTACCTCTTGCATATCCATTCCATGTGTATCCTGCCAATTCACTGTTAGAGAGCTGCTGTAGCCATTACTTATTCTCACCAATAATGAAGTAAAATGCCTATCTTTCTCTATCAGGGGCCTCAAGTTAATGCCTCCATTTTGTAAGAACACATGCCAGGTTTTGTGTAGGTGTACTGCAGGAATGCCAATGATGGACACAATGTGAGATTGCTACCCCAAAATACCTGCCAGGTATTTTCTTTCCTTCTAAATGTCTTCTGCTACCTGCTAAGTGGGAAATGCCTGGTTCAGGAAAGATAATAGCTTTGGAGACCAGTAGAGTTGAACTGGCATTTTTTAAGCACTTGAAACTTTTGCTTTTTTAAACGAAAAGAAAGAAAGAAAGAAAAAGATTCAGAGGTGTTTACCTTATTGCAATGTTTCCTCAAGACTAATATATATGTTGTCCCAAAATGGGTCAGCCTGGCACAGAGGCCATCCAGAGTCAGATGGAAGCGATGGACTTTTGCAAAACCTTTATTGAAGTGCTCCAGCAAAAGTGTCCCAGCCACTAAAGGAGCTGAGGTCCTGAACAATAGCAAAGCACAGTCTTTTATATAATTGAATACCAGAAATAGGGGGAAATAAAAATTTCACAAAGCTACTTTTACTTTTTGTGGAATTATACCTTGCTTAAGCTTACGTATCCTTTTGCCCCTCCTTGAAGTTTCCGCAATTGATCCATATTTGGTTATTCTACCTCTGTTTCTAAGGCTTGTGACTTCCTGTTCAGTTTTTGGGTACGTGTTATCCCATTTCTTCCATTTAAAATTGACTCATTAGGCAAACACATTCTTCTAGGTTACCACTCCCTTCCAGAATGAGGATATACTATGTCTTAGTGGGTGATCCATCATATACATTTCTGTTTACCTCTCTTCTGAAAACAAATTTGCATGGATGGGGAGGGTTTTTTTTCCCTTCTATTCAGTCATGCCCAATTTTCAGAGCCTGTCTAGGCAGGTCCATGCAGTTTTCTTGGCAAGGTTTCTCAGAAGTGGTTTGCCCTTGCCTCCTTCCTAGGGCTGAGACAGAGTGACTGGCCCAAGGTCACCCAGTCTTCCGGTTTCTAGCCTGATGCCTTAACCACTATACCACATTGGCTCTCTTGTAAATATACCAAGTTTCAAAATGTTTGTATGCTGTAGCTACTAGGCCACATTGGTTCACAGTTCACACAGTACTCTATTAATAAACAAGAAATGCATAAGGAAGTTCTGAACAATCTGTCTTGTTCTCTGCATTTAATAACAAAAGGGTTTTGAAGGTGATCAGCCCTTATATGAATAGAAGGATCCTCTTTTCGTTGGTCATCTAATGTGGTAAATGGGGTAAATGAAAGAGTAAATTCTCACTAACTTCTTCTAAAGTCCTTTACTCCAAACAAGGCAAACATAAACATACACAAATACACTTCTGATCCACTAACTCATAATAGTTGTACTCCTTTTGTAGATATTTTCAGGGAGGCATTCTGATGGTTATTGAAGTCCTCCATGTAGACAAGGTCTCCACTGTCAAGATACCAAACACAGAAAAATGCACTAAGACTCTACATTCTAATTAATGAAAAAACTGTTTACAGTCCAAAAACTAGAAAGCAATCAGACAAACCCTGTGTTTACAATAAGAAGAGAAACTCATCAGTGTGACTATGAAGACTGAAATTAAATTTGCCAGTAAGCCAGCATCTCTTAATCATCTGCAGCACATAGGCAGTGTCATCTTGGCAGGCACAATTCCTGGCAGGTCCTTTTATAAAGAGAAGCTTATGGTAAATCAAAGTATCTCTGCTTTGTTTAAAACATTTTGGTATAATATTTTACCACATAAGGCTTGCCCATAGGAAATGTAAAGGAATCTGCACGGAAGAAAAGTATGGCATATGAGAAGCTATGAAATAATTTTGGTTCTGCTAGAAATAGAGAGATGGGTGTTTTTTACTGGGCAGTCTCTATTCTCATATTGCCTGGACAAAGGATCCATATGCTCATTCCCAACAGATCCAAAAGCATTTCAAAAAGCCAACTCTTGATGAATAAGGGCAGGAGCAGATCGGTTTATCCTGGTCCTGTGTGTGAAGGTAGAGTAGCTAGATGAATAAATTGCAGAAGATTATTACTGATGACAAGGCATATAGAACCCCTGCATTCTTGCTTCCGTATTTCTTACTGCTCACCATTCATTTCATTGTTATTGTTCTGTAATCTCTGGTTCATTTCTAAAGCTCCAGCAGGACAGTGTTATCTAAGAAAAGGTTCCAGGTATAATATTATATTCTGTAGGCAAGTACATACCTATCTAAATGGCTCAATGGCTATACAGTAAGAAACAACTGTGGGCAACGTATGGACAAAAAGTATTTATTGATGCAAGGGGTTTGTCCCATGGAACTAAAGGAGAGCCTTACAAGAGTGAATTGCCCTATTTATAACCCTAGTAAGATACATAAAAGAGAAAAAAATGTTGTTATAAGCTAGAAAGAGAACTGACAACTAGTGACTTATAGCAGTTAGGAAGTTACGTGCTAGATCAAAAATGAAACACACTGCACGAAAGATAGTGAGTTGCATACCAAACTGAGCTGCTAAAGAAGAAGTGAGTGGAGAGAAGGTTATTTCATTTAGACGGGGAATCGTTAACAACTGATGGAAAATGGGGATGACCTGCTGCCTTCCTCAAGTTGCAGTAAAGATTTTAGGCAATGATATAGCTTGAAATTAACATTTAATAGGACAAGGGATGTTGCCCCAACTACTCATACAATTGTGTAAATAATATAAGTAAATTAACCAGGGATAGAGGCTGTAATGAATAAAACATAAATATTTTTCCCATTTATTCACAGGATTCCTTTGAAAAAAATAATCACCAGATTTAGGTCATTGGAAAAACTAAATGGCAATATTCGGAGTAATATTTGGAAATGAAACACAAGGATTTAATTTTAGAAGACTATGTAAGGTAAGGTGAGGCTAATGAGGGCTGCTCCAATGCTCTGACTTCAAACATCAGTCCAGACAATTTTGTTCTAAGAGACCCATTTCTGAATATATTTTGTTTGCTTAGAGTAATTGAGACAAGAAATGACAGCAATCCTACTTGCTGATCCATATTTCACAGTACCCACCTCATACCAGTCCAGATATTTCTTGATGCTTTGGCCCTTCTTCCACATGGCATGAAATGCCAATCTTTTGAATTGTGTTACATTCCCTCCTCTCAACTCAAAAGTGGACTGAAATACAGGAGATGCCAGAAGATTGGCGAACAGGTTAGCCTTGTTACAGTCTTTTAAAAAGGGTTAGGTGGCTCAAGCAGCTTGACAACAGTACTAGGAAAATGTTTGAAAAAGTCATGAAGCAGAGGGTTTGCAAGCACTGAAGCTCTCAAGGAACAAGGTGATTAATAGAAACCAGTATGGGTTAGCTAAAAATAGGTTCTACCAGAAAAATATTGTTCCTTTTTTTCCCCTGATAGTATGACCAGATTTGTAGACCAAGAGAATCCTGTGGATGAAGACTAAGGCTGATGAGCTAACAGAGCAATTCTGGTGAGTCTGGTACATTCTGTGCAACAGAAATGCAGTTTTACCCCATGCATGACCCCTCTATTTTATGCAAACTAAGCTCTACAATTTAGATATTGCCCTGCAAACCAACGCTGTGACTCTAAGCATCCCTCCGTGTAAGAGCATATTCACTGCATGTACTGAACACGTATTCATTCCGGATCAATTGTTTGAGAAAGTAAGTTCAAATCTTCCTGTCTCAAACTTCAGTTTGAAAGTTTTGTGTCACAAAGGCTCCATAGTTGGACTGTATTCTAATAATCCCGAAATGTATCAGGTTTACCTATCACATTTACTTATTGTTTTATTTATTTACTGGAAAACGATTGGGACTATACACACATATATATTGTGTGTGTTTGTGTGTGTGTGTAAAATCAATAATAAAAACAAATGCAAACTAAATTCAGAGAGAGAAAGGAAGCTCAAAAGCAAAATGTGCAAAGAGAAAAAGGGGAAAAAATGAATAAAAGGGAAAAAATGGAATAAAGAAAAAGAAAAGAAATGTATAAAGAAGTGATTTTGAATCCTTGTCACAAGTATAAACAAGTTTGGTATTTTGTCAGTTCCAAGGAAACAAACAGATATCTCTTCTTTTCATAGCCTGACACTTATCTATTAGCAAATCCTGGTTCAAAATCGTATTTAGCTTTTTGCCATTGATTTCAAATTCTTTAAGTTCTTATGATTAATGTTTCTTTTTTCTCAGAAATGAAGTTAGACTTTTCAAACTTATTGTTCTGAAGATTTCTAATAGCCTTAAGATATTTAGTCAATTTCCAAAAATCATCAGAAATAAGGTTAGTAAACTTAAGTGTCCTTTAAAAGGCACTGCCACTGTTGTGGGCTTGATGACTGTTGCCTTTGTCTACCAGCACTCAAGCCCATGAGAGACTGCTGTCCTGTGGTCTTTTCATGAGCTCAGGTGGGCTAATCTCCTGTCTTTTTCATTTCTGGTGAGGCTCCAAAGAACCAGTCTACTCAGTCTTTACAATGGTCATTGTCTCCATTATACATGGAGATGTGCTTAATGCCTCCACCAAAAGTAAACATAAGTCAGGTACTTATTATCATGTATGGTGGACATGTGTTAAAGCAAAGATGCACTGGACAAAAATATATACTTGGCTAGAAAAGATGTTGGGGAAGCATGTAGATTTTAAACCTGAACTATTTTTTACTAGGTATAATGCCAGAAAAGATCGATAAACAAAGTATATACTTGATTTTACATGTGATAACAGCGGCAAGAATCATATTCGCGTCATATTGGAAAAATGAAGAAACACCACCAAAGGAAGAAATAATTGAAAAAACACTAGAGTGTGTGGAAATGGACAGACTTACTATGAGGTTGAAAGAAAAAGATGAAACAGAATACTTTCAAACTTGGGACTTATTTTATCAATGGCTGGAGAAAAGAATAAAAGATTAGGAATTAAATTTGTATTAGTGAATGATAAACTCAGACAACACATTTGTTGAATAAATACTACTGAATTGAGATAAAATGTCTTACTTCTCTGTAAAAATGACCCATATTAGATGTTCCTTTCATAAACCTTTCTGGAGGTACAAAAAACAGGTATTTCTGCAGTGTAAATATGTATTGATTAAAATCCTCTGAGTCAAATGGTCAAACACTTGGCCTGGCATTCTTCCTGATTCAACATGAGCTAGTTACATAAAACTCATAAACTTTGGCCTTTAAACCATATGACTCAATACTGTACATCAGCTGTCAGTTTCCCCAAGTTGATAGTTTGTCACATTCCAATCTAAAGTAGAAAAAAGTTTGGCCTTAATTAAAAGTTGTCCTCCACTCTCATTACAAGCCTTGGCGAAAGGACACCTCAAATGACCAGAGTACATTTCAGGGGAAAATTACCATAGCTTTCTCAGTCAAAACCAAATAGGGCTGCTTCTCATCTGATGCAGATTTGGGCCATCTGTCCAGTTGAATAAGTATTGATGTTCTAAGGTGGTAACTGCAGAGTTTAACAAGGAATCACCCTTTCTATATCCTTATGGGAAAATTTCCTGGGCAGAATTCATTGAAACTAAAATATTACTTGAGCAAAAATAGACAAGATGGATTAGTGTTATAAATCACATCACCCTCATATTGAAACTATCCCCAAGCAACCTACATCCATACATAATGGGGAAACATTTTCTTTTAGTAAGCCTCTGGCTCCTGAATGCTAGTCCATCACTATTGTTTAATATTGAGTAGTCCCTTATTAATTATTGTCCAAAGAAAAAGCTCTGCCAGAATCTCCACTTCTGAACATCTCCAAAGTAGTTTAAATCTGACCTGCAATTATCTTCAGTGTTTTTTCTTAGAAAACACAGATGTCAATCTAAGTCAATGAGCAGTCCCTCTAGCTGACCAAGAGAAGAGCGCAAAGCATGGTATACAGTGGTGGGATTCAGCCGGTTCACACCACTTCGGCAGAACCGGTAGCTAATTTTTTGTTGTCCAGGCCCAGAATGGACTTCCAAAAGTAGCATCCTCACAGAGAACCATTTGTTCACATATTTGAATCCCACCAGTTGTCCCTATATATAAAAAAGGGAATAAAAAGGATCCTAGTAATTATAGGCCCATCAGCCTGATTGACATTGTAGCAAAAATATATGCTAGGTACCTTTTGAACAGAATTGAAATCTGGGTAGAGGAAAACAACATCCTCACAGAAGAACAAGCAGGTTTTAGACAGAACAGATCTACTATTGATAACTGCTTTGTTTTGAACCATCTAATTGCCAAATATGCCTATAAGAGGAGACCCCTGTTTGCTGCTTTTATAGATCTTACAGCAGCATTTGATATGGTAAATAGAGACGTACTATGGAGTAAATTGACATCTCTTAAAATAGAACCCAGACTTCTGGCTTTGATTAAAGCCCTTTACACAAGTACCTGTTTGAGGGTGCGGTATGGGGTTAATGGGGCCCTGACTAACAGGATTCACACAAATAAAGGGATAAGGCAAGGGTGTATCCTGGCCCCATTATTATTTAATTTATACATCAATGATTTGCCAGGGTTAATGAAGGATACCATGGTACACATGCCGATGATCCTAAATACTTACTGTAACAGCTTGCTTTATGCTGATGATATGATTTTATTATCATACTCACAAGTAGGATTACGTAGGCTATTAAGAAGATTCAGCTCTTATTGCCAGGATAACTCCCTAATTATTAGCAAATCCAAATCGAAAATAATGGTGTTTGGAAGAAACCATCAGAGACATAAGTGGCAATTAGACGGTGAACCAATTGAACAGGTTAATACCTTTGTATATTTGGGAGTAACTTTTTCCAAGACTGGATCTTGGGCCTGCCATCATCAACGAAGTACATTTAGAGCAAAAGCCCGTTTGAATTTATTGCTCAAACTAAAGAACCATAGTTACCCAGGGTCCCTAGCTCCACTACTCAAAGTTTATAAGGCTAAGGTTACGACAATGCTCTTGTATGGAGCAGAAATTTGGGGTCTTTATTCAACCACAGCTTTAGAACGAACACAGTCCCAGCATCTGAGATGCATTTTGGGTGTAGATCCAAGAACATCTGCTGCAGCAGTTAGAGCTGAATTGGGAATTCATACAATTCAGGCATTATCTAAAATTAGAGCTTATAACTACTGGTGCAAAGTTAATGAAATGGAGACTGATAGACTCCCCAAATTATGCCTACTAGAGCAAATAAAACTGCAATCACAAATCTCCTGGATCACCAAACTAACAAATTTTGTAAGAAGCTGTGGCCTTCCTGTCTCTTGCGTAACAGGAGAACAATCTAAAAAAAGAGTTGCCCAAAGAATTAAGGACATAGAAGCACAAACTGATATAGCTATCCTTAGTAAGGTGGGTAACTTGAAATGGCTGAGTAAATACAAATGTACTTTTCAAGTGGACAGTTATTTGAAGTTACAACTCCCAAAACATCTTAGGGAGATATTTACGAGAGCGAGATTCGAACAGCTTGATACAATGGTCAGATATGGGAGATTTCATGCTATACCGTACAATGAGCGTCTCTGCATTTGCGGAGCGGCAGAGGTAGAGGACCTGGCTCACATCCTATTTGACTGTTGTCTGTATAAGAGGGTGAGAGACAGGTATCTTGGTCTATATACCAAACGAATGACCCATTGGGATCCCCATATGAAAATAACTTACCTTATGTCCGGCCAGAACTTGAAAATAACATCCAACGTAGCACAGTATTTAAACAAAATGATCCGGTTAAGATCTGCATATGTGGGACTGATTGGGGTAGATTGTAAGGGCGACTCCAAAATATAATGTTTCCATATTTTATCTATATCTTAAATTTGCATTTTATTACTATTTTAACTTAAATTGTATTTTAATTCCATTTTAAATTGTATTTTATCAAATTCCATTTCGGATTGCTTTTATCTAGTTTTGGTGACGGTTTGTTGCTGGAACTTTGTACTTTGATATGGCCCAAGGGCTAATCAATAAAGTTGTTGTTGTTGAATCCCACCACTGAATGTTATGATGTCACACAGGTCCAGAGTTAGTTTTGAATTGGATGAAAACCCCCTCCCCCTCCCTCCCCATATAGGTGCCTTCAAAATTTCCAAAAGCAAAAATTAACAGCTTTAATTAAGAGCTTTAATTTCAAATGCTCTTTGCAAAGGCAACTTCACCCTAAAGTGTCAGGGGGAGAGAAACACAAGTTCCAGTAGAAGAGAATAATATAAACGTATGTAACCTTTGGGTTCGAGCTGTGACGTCCTTGGTGCTCTCTGAGCTTGCTTGTTTGCTTGCAGATGTAGCATTAGCCAACTAGGTAACATACTTGGGATAAACATATGTCTCTCATCTGACAAAAAGTTTAAAAATAAAGTAAAACAAAAAAATATAATAATAATAACAATAATAATGTAAACATTAAAAATAATAATTATAAATTAAATGAAAACAAAAACTAATAAAACCTTAAAGGGCAGACTCAATAGACCACTGGGTCTTTGTCTGCCGTCAGTGCTCTATGTTTATCATTTAAAGAGTTTCTCCTTGGTATTTCCTTGATTAGTGTATTGTTTTCTGTTTGATTGTTTCCCCAGTGTTAATCTATGTTTATCAGACTGTTGGCTGCTGGAGACGATCTGTTCTAGTCTTTTAGTTTCTTTTAGTTTTTGAATGTTGTATAAATATGCTTTATTTTTATGCGTCTACTCATGGCCCATTTGTCTGAATACCAGGTTTCCAGAAATTCCCTAGTGTCTTTGGATTTAGCTTGACCTAGGATGTTCACAATTTCTCAGATGAAACTATGTTAACATCATGTCTTCTGAATGCTAGTTGGTATTCATGAATGCACTTCTGCCTGCCTGTCCTATATAGTGGCTATTATAGTCCTTACACTGTATGTTGTAGATAACTCCTGTTTTTAATACTTGGGCTACTAGGCCTTTTGATTTCTTTAGTTAGTTTGGAGTGGTTTAGTTTGTGTGCTATGATAATGCCATGTGGTTACAATAATCTGTTGGTTGTTGTTATGTATTGAATATATATAAAGTTGTGTTAATCCCTGCTAAATTGAAACTAACTCCAACTGCTTGTGAAACTAAAATGAAACTAACCTTTAGATGACCCTGACTATTAACTCCAACTGTTTTGGAGGGAAACTTTGAACATTCATATTTGGGTGTGTTTTTTAAGTATTGTGATTGGTTAAGGCCCTGTGGGCTCAGAGTATAAATTACAGGCAATTGCCTGCAGTTCTCCAGTTCTAGTTTGAGTCAATAAATAATGTTGTAACTATGCTGGTCTGCTCCTTGCCTACTGAAGCCCACTACTCAATAGTTGTTTTTCTGTGATTTTTGTGTATGTGTATGATAATGTTATTCTTTTCAGGGTTTATGTTGGTTATGCTGGAATGGGTTGAGTCAAGCACTTTTTGATAAAGTTGTGTGCATATCATTGGTTGGAAGATATTGTAAAGGCCGTCTGCCTCCTTGTTCTGGTGTTCTGGGTTGCTGAATTGTGTTTGTACTAGTCTGAATAATGTTCTTGTGGGAAGTTAACAAAAAGAAAGAGAAGGCAAGAGAACAAAATGATGGTCCTGGCCAGACCCAAAATCAGTCCACAACAGAGATTATTCCCCTTCACTGTCCAAGGAGTGAACTTTATGCTATTTCTATCTTCAGGATGTTCAAAGTATCTGACAACAGTAATGAGGATTCAATGTGTTTTGTAAGAAGAAAAAAACATGTTCATAGTTTCAAAGTGCCCCTTGATCCTTTGCTGATCCTGAACTTCCAAATAACAGTAATAGAGTGTGTTTGTGTACTTAATACACCCAATTTCACCACCACATGAAAAGCCTCAGTGTATGATTCATTCACCCCACAATATAGTTAACAATGACTTGGCTACATCACAACTACAGTAGATCACTGCCTTGTGTTATTTATTTTATTTTATTTTATTTTATTTTATTAGATTTATATACCGCCCTTTCCCGGAGGACTCAGGGCGGTTTACAGGGCATTTTAAAATCATACCAATACAAAATACAAGTTAAAAGACAAATAAAAGATTAAATTATCCCTGAAAATAAAACCCCAGTTAAAATTCTCAGCCTGGGTCAGAGAGCTCAAAGAGCTCAAAGAGGTCTCGGCGGAATGAACGTAGGTCAGGGGCAGTTCTGAGCTCCACGGGCAGCTGGTTCCAGAGGGCAGGCGCACCCACAGAAAAGGCTCTCCCCCTGGGTGTTATCCGCCGGCAATCTTTTATCGGCAGCACCCTGAGAAGACCCTCCCTCTGCGAGCGCACTGGACGAAGGGAACTTGATGCTGGCAGCAGGTGTTCCCTCAAATATCCCGGACCCAAGCCATTTAGGGCTTTATAGGTCATCACCAGCACCTTGAATCTCACCCGGAGGGCAATCGGAGGCCAGTGCAGCTCACGGAGTAGAGGTGTTACATGGGAGTATTGGGAAATCCCCATCACAACTCGCGCGGCCGCATTCTGTACCAGTTGAAGCCTCCGAGTGGTCCTCAAGGGCAGCCCCATGTAAAGATTTTTAATTTAATTTAATTTAATAACATTTATATACCGCCCTTCTCCCTGAGGACTCAGGGCGGTTCACAGGGCAGAATAAAATACCAAATACAAACATTAAAAAGAGATTAAACAGTTGCCCTAGTTAAAACAATAGGAGTACAATTCTAAAAACCCCAAGATAAAATTAAGAGACCAAAGATAAAACAACCCCACCGATCCCCATCAGGCTAGGCCAGCTTGTACAAACAAAAACGTCTTGAGATCGCGATGAAAGGAGCGAAGATCGGGCGCCATCCGGAGCTCTACCGGTAGCTGATTCCACAGCTCCGGAGCGCCCACAGAGAAGGATCTCCCCCTGGGGGCCACCAATCGACATTCTCTGATCGGTGGCACCCTGAGGAGGCCCTCTCTGTGGGAACGCACAGGGCGCAGGGAGCTTGATGCCGGCAGCAGATGTTCCCTAAGGTACTCCGGCCCCATGCCATGGAGGGCTTTAAACACCGTTACCAGTACCTTGAATCTCACCCGGAAGACAACTGGCAACCAATGCAGCTCACGGAGCAGAGGTGTAACGTGGGAGTATCGGGAGACTCCCAACACAACTCTCGCGGCTGCATTCTGTACCAGTTGGAGCTTCCGGGTGGTCCTCAAGGGCAGCCCCATGTAGAGAGCGTTGCAGTAGTCCAGACGAGAGGACACGAGCGCATGAGTGACCGTGCACAAATCATCCCGGCTAAGATAGGGCCGCAACTGGCGCACCAGGCGAACCTGGGCGAAGGCCCCCCTAGTCACAGCTCCTATATGGTCTTCCAAGGTGAGCCGTGAATCTAGGAGGACTCCCAAGTTGCGAGCCCTATCTACGGGGGGTAATAGTTCACCCCCCATAGCCAGAGGTGGAATGTCCGAATAGACCCGGGATGAAGGTATGCAAAGCCACTCAGTCTTGTCGGGGTTGAGTTGAAGTCTGTTCCTCCCCATCCAGACCCGAACCGCCTCCAGGCAACGGGACATCACGTTGAGGGCATCACTGGGGTGGTTTGGGGTCGAAAAGAAAAGTTGGGTATCATCAGCGTACTGATGATACCCAACTCCAAAGCCACGAATGATCTCACCCAGCGGTTTCATGTAGATGTTGAACAGGAGAGGCGAGAGGACCGACCCCTGAGGAACTCACAAATGAGAGACCTCGCGGTCGACCTCTGCCCCCCTGCCAACACCGACTGCGAACGTCCCTGGAGATAGGAGGAGAACCACTGTAAAACTGTGCCTCCCACTCCCAGTCCCCTGAGACGCCGCAGCAAGATACCATGGTCAATGGTATCGAAAGCCGCCGAGAGGTCTAATAGGACTAGAACAGAGGAATGCCCCCTGTCCCGAGCCCTCCAGAGATCATTCACCAGCGCGACCAATGCCGTCTCCGTGCTGTACCCGGGCCTGAAACCCGATTGGTACGGGTCTAGATAATCCGCTTCATCCAGGACCAGAGGGAGCTGATGCACCACCACACTCTCAACAACCTTCGCAAGAAAGCGAAGGTTGGAGACAGGACGAAAGTTGTTCAATACAGCTGGGTCCAAGGCAGGCTTCTTGAGGAGAGGCCTCACCACCGCCTCCTTCAAGACGGCGGGGAAGATACCCTCACTCAGAGAAGCCGATATAACTGCCTGGAACCAGCTGCGTGTCCTCTCCCGGGCTGCATAGACCAGCCAGGAAGGGCACGGGTCCAATAAACATGTGGTGGTGCTCAGCCTCCCCATGATCCTGTCCACTTCCTCCGGAGTCACAGAATCAAACTCCTCCCAGGTGATATCGACAAGACCGCCCGTGTCCTGATCGTCAGACTCTGCCCAGTCAGAGTCCAGACCGGTCCGAATCCGAGCGATTTTGTCCGACAGATGTTGGTTAAACTCCTCGGCACGACCCTGCAAGGGATCCTCCCTCACCTCCTGATTTAGGAGGGAGCGAGTCACCCTAAACAAGGCGGCCGGTCAATTATCTGCGGACGCGATAAGGGTGGCGAAGTGGTTAGACCTCGCCTCCCTTATCGCAGCGAGATAAGACCTAATGTAGGCTCTTAGTCGCAATCGATCGGATTCGGATCGGCTGGACCTCCAACCGCTCTCTAGGCCCCGTCTCCGACGCTTCATCTCCCGGAGCTCCGCAGAGAACCATGGAGCTCGACGGGATCTGCACCGGGTCAGGGGCCGCAGGGGTACAACTCGGTCAAGAGCCTCAGTGGCTGTCCTTTCCCAGGCTTCCACTAAGGCATCTGCCGAGCTGTGAGCAAGGGAGGCAGGTGGGGACCCCAGCGCCACCTGGAACCTCTGGGGATCCATTAAGCGTCTGGGGCGGTACCATTTAATTGGTTCCAAACACCCACGGCGGGGGGTGGCAAAACGGAAGACCAGCCGCAGGAGATAGTTATAGTTATAGTTATAGTTTATTTGATTTATATACCGCCCTTCTCCTTGGTGGGACTCAGGGCGGTTCACAGGGCATACATAAGAAACACTATACAAAAATTAAAAAGAATTAAATCCATGCCCAATTAAAACAGAAGTACAGATTAAAAACAATTAAAAGCCCATAATCCCCCATCAGGCCAGACCAGCTAATTCGAACAGATGGGTCTTCAGGCCCCGACGGAAAGTTCGAAGGTCTGGTGCCATCCGGAGCTCCACCGGCAATTGATTCCATAAAGCCGGAGCCCCCACAGAGAAGGCCCTCCCCCTGGGGGCCACCAGTCGACATTCCCTGACTGGCGGCACCCTGAGGAGGCCCTCTCTGTGGGAACGCACAGGGCGGAGGGGAGTCGATGCCGGCAGCAGGTGGTCCCTGAGGTAACCCGGACCCATGCCATGTAGGGCCTTAAAGATCGTGACCAACACCTTGAACCTCACCCGAAAGACAACTGGTAACCAATGCAGCTCGCGGAGCAAAGGTGTAACATGGGAGTACCGGGAAACTCCCAAGACAACTCTCGCGGCCGCATTCTGTACCAGTTGGAGCCTCCGAGTGGTCTTCAAGGGAAGCCCCATGTAGAGAGCATTACAGTAGTCAAGGCGAGAGGTCACGAGCGCATGAGTGACTGTACACAGGGCATCCCGGTTCAGATAGGGCCGCAACTGGCGCACCAGGCGAACCTGGGCGAAAGCCCCCCTAGTCACGGCCACTATATGCTCTTCCAAAGTAAGCCGTGAATCTAGAAGGACTCCCAAGTTGCGAGCCCTATCCACGGGGGGTAAGAGCTCACCCCCCATAGAAAGAGATGGAACATTTGGAATGTCCCGGGATGCCGGAATGCACAGCCACTCAGTCTTGTCAGGGTTGAGCTGAAGTCTGTTCCTCCCCATCCAGACCCGAACCGCCTCCAGGCAACGGGACATCACGGCGAGGGCATCACTGGGGTGGTTTGGGGTCGAAAAGAAAAGTTGGGTATCATCGGCATACTGATGATACCCAACTCCAAAACCACGAATGATCTCACCCAGCGGTTTCATATAGATGTTGAACAGGAGAGGCGAGAGAACCGACCCCTGAGGAACTCCACAAACGAGAGACCTAGGGGCCGATCTCTGCCCCCCTGCCAACACCGACTCCGAGCGTCCCAGGAGATAGGAGGAGAACCACTGAAGAACTGTGCCTCCCACTCCCAATCCCCTGAGACGCCGCAGCAAGATACCATGGTCGATGGTATCGAAAGCCGCTGAGAGGTCTAATAGGACTAGGACAGAGGAATATCCCCTATCCCGCGCCCTCCAGAGATCATTCACCAGAGCGACCAATGCCGTCTCCGTGCTGTACCCGGGCCTGAAACCCGATTGGTAGGGGTCCAGATAATCCGCTTCATCCAGGACCAGAGGGAGCTGATGCGCCACCACACTCTCAACAACCTTCGCAAGAAAGCGAAGGTTGGAGACTGGACGAAAGTTGTTCAAAACGGCTGGGTCCAGGGCAGGCTTCTTGAGGAGAGGTCTCACCACCGCCTCCTTCAAGACGGTGGGGAAATAACCCTCACTCAAAGAAGCAGATATAACCGCCTGGAGCCAGCCTCGTGTCCTCTCCCTAGCTGCATAAACCAGCCAGGAAGGGCACGGGTCCAACAAACATGTGGAGGAGCTCAGCCTCCCCATAATCCTGTCCACTTCATCAGGGGTCACAGAATCAAACTCTTCCCAGATAACATTGACAAGACCGCCCGTGTCCTGATCGCCTGACTCTGCCCAGCTGGAGTCCAAACCGGTCCGAATCCGAGCGATTTTATCCGACAGATGATGACTAAATTCCTCGGCACGACCTTGCAAGGGATCCTCCCTCACCTCCTGATTGAGAAGTGAGCGAGTCACCCTAAACAAGGCGGCCGGGCGATTATCTGCGGACGCGATGAGGGTGGAGAAGTAATTACACCTCGCCACCCTCATCGCTGCGAGATAAGACCTAATATAGGTTCTTAACCGCAACCGGTCGGGTTCGGATCGGCTAGACCTCCAGCAGCTCTCTAGGCCCCGTTTCCGGCGCTTCATCTCCCGGAGCTCCGCGGAAAACCATGGAGCTCGCTGGGATCTGCGCCGGGTCAGGGGCCGCAAGGGTACAACCCGGTCAAGTGCCTCAGTGGCTGCCCTTCCCCAGGCTTCCACTAAGGCATCAGCCGAGCTGTGAGCAGTGGAGGCAGGTGGGGACCCCAGCGCCGCTTGGAATCTATCAGGATCCATTAAGCGTCTGGGGCGGTACCATCTAATTGGCTCCGTACCCCCACGGCGGGGGGTGGCAAAGCGGAAGACCAGCCGCAGGAGATGATGATCGGTCCATGACAGGGGCATAATAAATGGAGAGCCCCCACCTAGATCATCCAACCACCGTCTAGATAAAAAATCAGGTCAAGGGTGTGGCCTCCCTCATGAGTTGGCTCTGAAATTACTTGTGTCAGGTCCATGGCCGCCATGGAAGCCATGAACTCCCGAGCTAGCTCAGATGAACCTCCCAGGGATGGTAGATTGAAGTCTCCCAAAACTATAAGTTTGGGAAACTCAACCACCAAACCCGAGAGGATATCGAGCAGCTCGGGCAGGGCTGCCGCTGTGAAACTAGGCGAAATGTACACCAGCAGCAAGCCCAACTGCGCCCCAGGACCAAATCTCATGAAGAGAGACTCACACCCGACTATCTGAGAAACGGTGGCCTCCCGCGGACATAAGGTCTCCCTAATGGTAACCGCCACTCCCCCACCCCTACCTTGAGCTCGTGGCCGGTGTAGCACCCGGAAACCTGGTGGGCAGAGGTCAACCAAAGGGACCCCACCCTCTGGGCCCAACCAAGTCTCCGTGATGCAAGCCAGGTCCGCATGCTCACCCTCAACTAAATCCCTAACGAGGGGAGCTTTATTAACCACGGACCTGGCATTCAGGTACACCAGCCGGAGCTCAGGAGGCTGCACATCCCCGCTCCCGGGACCTCGGGGAAGAACCAGAGGGTCGGAGCGCCTCACCGCTTGAAGACAGCGGAGACGGCCCTCCCGGTAACGATATGGCCCCCTGTCTATCCGCCTGCTGCCTTTCCCCGTCGTGGGAATTGGTAGTCCCACGACCCGCTCAAGAGCCCCAGATGTAACCACAACCCGCTCCCCCCGAACGCCGTCAGACCCAGGCCTGGCCTGCAACAAAGTTGTTTGGCTACCCCCCACCGCCAGACAACCACTACCCCCCACCCCCCTCCCCAACCCCCTAAAAAATTTAGCTAAAAAATTAACCAGGGGCCTCTTATTAGGTTTATATCGAGAGCCCCTGGCCTTTCCCGGCCATCTCTCAGGGTCCCAACAATTGGGCCCCTCATCGAGATTAGGGAAAGAAAAGAAGGCGGGACGCACCCAGGAGAGGGGGGCACCCCTGAGGGCGAGCAAGTCCGTGTCGGAATATTGATGCATCCAGTCAGCAAGTCCAGAGAGGGAAGTCCAATGATTGAAACCAACAGGAGGATCAAAGGAAAGGAGTGGGACATTTGGGCCATCCACCAACCACTGCCACTTGATTGGATGCTCCCAGAGGCATACCACAACCCGTCCTCTCACAACGGGACGCGAGTCTGCCTCCGGGGATGGTCCAAAATGCCCACCCTGGGTGGGGCAGCAGATGATGATCGGTCCATGACAGGGGCATAATAATTGGAGAGCCCCCACCAAGATCATCTAACCACCGTCCAGACAAGAAAACTAGGTCAAGGGTGTGGCCTCCTTCATGAGTCGGTCCCAAAATTACTTGCATCAGGTCCATGGCCGTCATGGAAGCCATGAACTCCCGAGCCAACTCAGATGATCCTCCCAGCGATGGTAGGTTGAAGTCCCCCAAAACTATAAGTTTCGGGAACTCAACCACCAGCCCAGAGAGGACATCGAGCAGCTCAGGCAGGGCTGCTGCTGCGTGACTAGGCGAAAGATACACCAGCAGCAAGCCCAACTGCGCACCAGGGCCGCATCTCAAAAAGAGAGACTCACACCCGACTATCTGGGGAACGGTGGCCTCCCGTGGACACAAGGTCTCCCTCATAACAACAGCCACTCCCCCACCCCTACCCTGAGCCCGAGGCCGGTGCAGCACCCGGAAACCTGGTGGGCAAAGATCAACCAGAGGAATGCCGCCCTCTGGGCCCAACCAAGTTTCCGTGATGCAAGCCAGGTCCGCCTGCTCACCCTCGACCAAGTCACGGACGAGAGGAGCCTTGTTAGCGACCGACCTGGCATTCAAGTACACCAGCCGGAGCTCAGGAGGCTGCACGTCCTCACTCCCGGGACCTCGGGGCGGAACCAGAGGGTCGGAGTGCCTCACCGCTTGTAAGCAGCGGAGAGGCCTTCCCTGAGACCGATACGGCCCTCTGTTCCTACACCTGCTGCCATTCCCTATCGTCGTGGGGATGGATAGTCCCACGACTGGCCCTGGAGCCCCAGAAGCAGCCGACCCCCGCTCCTCCCCCCCGCGATCCGCCTCAGCACTAGCCTGAACAGAGGTAGTTGGACTGCCCCCCTCGTCCAAACAACCAAGAAAAGAACCCTCCCTCCTCCCTAACCCCCAAAAAAATTTTGACAAAAAGCAAACCAAGGACCTCTTATTAGGTTTACGTCGGAGGCCCATAACCGTGCCCAGCCATCTCTCAGGATCCCAATAAATGGGCCCTTCCTCGAGATTGTACTCGGCTGGAAAGGCGGGCCGCCTCCAGGAAGGGGGAGCACCCCTGAGGGCGAGCAAGTCCGTAGAGGAGTACCTAAGACAAGGCATAAGAGCAGTCCAGATATAGGCAGTCCATGGTCAATTAATTTAAGGAGGGACCAAACAGAGAGCAAATAGGTGTCCCGAGCCTCCACCCAGCCACTGCCACTCAGCTGGGTGGCACCCCAGGACAGGCCAACCACCGTCCTCTCACGACAGTTGGAGAGCCTATTCCTGGGGGAATGGTCCGAAACATCCATCCTGGGTACAGCATGTCCCCTAGAGCTCTCACCTCTAGGGGCAGCAGATGTAAGTTCAAGCCACCCTCTCACTGTGGCCAGTACCCAGGGAACTCTGAATCCTTTGGGGACGATATGTGAATGGCAATAAACAACAGTCCGAAGGCAGGGATGAAATAGTATATTACACCATCAAAGTCTGCACTACTAAATGGCCAAATCCTCCGCTGCTCTGCCCTTCGAGAAGATTGATCATGGCCAGTTCTGCAGTCATTGGGGTCTTCCAAATTATCTAATTCTTTTAGGTCCACAAATCCAATGGCACCAACCAAAGTCACAACTGGTGCCACGGAAAGCATAGGTCTTTCAAGGGACCACTGGGCTCCACTGGGATCCACCGGAATTAACCGGCTAGCCCAGGAACCTTCGAGGCCACCAACAGCAGTGAAAGTACCAGGCCATCTAGAAAGAGTAAAGCAAGCAGAGGAAGAGACAAGTTGAGTGCAGCATCGCCGCTGAGCCACCAGGGCCGCTGCCACCACCGGAGCGCTGCTGCAGACGCCGCCGCCATTGCTGCCGCCGCCAGGACGCTGATGGAACCGAGAATAATCCAGCCCTTCCCGCCGCCGATTGAAAACGGGCCAAAAAGGCTCAGGCGGGAACGGGCAAACGGTCAGGCAGACAACCCAGCAAACAGTCGATGAAAAGGAAGGCCCAGAGCGGCCCTGGAGCAATGCCGCCGCCGCCGCCGTCACCGTCGCCATCGGAACGAGCCAAGAACGCCGCCGCCGCCACAGCCGAGGGAGACCAAGCCGACCACAGAAGCGGCCCGAAATGGCCCGAAGCGCCTCCGCCGAGACCGCTAGCAGCCAGGGACCATCCGAGGACGCCGGCTCCGCCACCGCCGAGGACGCCGCTGCCGAAACCGCCGGCTGCCGAAACTGCCAGGTACCGCGAAAACGGCCCAGAAAACGCCCGAGGCAGCGGGAAGGCGCCGCAAACATCCAGTCCGAGAAAGCAGCAGAGCCGGCAGCAAAACAGCAGTCCAGCAACCTTCACCCTTCAGCTGCCAAATCATTGACCTCACTATCCCCCCAACCCAGAGGGTGTAAACACCCCTGGGGGGCTCCTAGATCCATATTAACATAAAACATATTATCCATATTAACATAAAACATAATAACTATATTACTAAGTAGTATCTGATACCCCACTTATATCATGACCCCAGTGGAAGGTTTGTATGGTTTCTACTTTTTTTCTGAGCCAGATTGATTATTTTAGCTTTCAATAACTTAGGCAAGAAATGGGCACCTTTTGGCCTACCAATATAGTTAACTCCAATTCTCATTATTCTTTTCTGCTAGCCCTTCTAGTGGAGACTGGCTTATATATCCACAAGGCATCTTGTTTAGTCTGATGTGTTTTTTTCTTGCTTTCTATCCTTTCCACTGGAAAGGGAAATTCAAATCTGCCTAAGAATAGGACATTTTATGGGATAAATATTTGCCATTGTCCCTAAAGCTCTTTATTAACACCATTTGTTGATCCTCTAATAAGTAAGAACACTTTCCTCTGCAAAAAGATGCTAAGGAAAGCTAATAGTCTGGTTGGATTCACAATGCAACCAGTTGTTGACTATCTACCTGCTGACAAAGATCAGAAGACCACCACAGACCTAGTCTCCTGGCAGCCAAAGCAAAACAAACAAACAATTCAGGTGCAGCACTTACAAAATTACAAAGAAGAAAAATATGTACAACAATATTAGGTTTATTTTAATGTCACTATTATTTTCAGTAATAGTCCTAAACCAACCCTTATATAGTGATATAACAAATTCTAAAGACTGTTTTTGGTTGTAATACTGTTTGCCTTGGAGGGGTTTTTTTAAGTAAATGCACAAACACACCCAACTTCATCACATTAAAAAAAACTTTAGTAATGGATTTAGTTGCATGAAATATTAATTTAATATTGCCATATCTCCCTGTTTTCCAGACGATCCCTCTGTCATGAGTTATACAGTTCAGTGCAATGGATTTAGAACTGTAAAATTCTGCAATCTGGTTTGTTCTGCAGCTTACCAAGAGCAAGGTCAGCTGAGCACATCCCCAGCAAAGACTGTCCTCTGAATTAAACTGTGTAAGCCTGACAATTACAAAAGGCAAGCTAATTCTCAAGAAGAACATGTGAACTTCATTATTATTTTCTGAACATTCCAGGACACAAATTGTCTATTACATTACCACCAAGTGTCCTATTATGTTTGGGGAGCTATTTACTTAATGCAATTATTTTTGTCTTGAAATAGTTGAATTTTAAGCAATTCAGTCTTGGAAAGTTCATACTTCAGCTGCAAAGATGACCATTTCTAGATCTGTGAAGACTTTTTGTTACTTTATTTTCTCCAGAGAATACCATTTAATGTCCTTAGCAATAAAGGTTTTCAAAAAGAAAGTAGCCTTATTCTACTACCTCGTATGGTGCTAAAATCCTGCAGTGTAGAGATTGTTGGACTAGAGCAGGGGTGTCAAACTCAATTTCATTGAGGGCCACATCAGCATTGCGGTTACCCTTGAGGGGCCGGGTGGGTGTGGCCAGGGTGGGTGTGGCCTACTGGTTGGGTGTGGCTGGAGTGGGTGTGGCCTACTGCGTGGGCATGGCCAGCTCTACATCATTCGCGTCAAGGGTGCCTATGGGGCATGGGCAGGAGTGGGACAGATCTGAGGGTCTCTGGCAGAAGGAGATGGGACTGGGGCAAGTGCCAAGGCATGGTCCACTGGAGGAGCCTCACTGATCCTCTCAGGCCATGCATGTGTGGGGGGGGTGCTGGATGGTGGTGCGGAGGTCAAATGCCCAGCCTAGCCCTCAAGCACCCGCAGCACTAAGCCCACCCCCACTTCCCCAAGAGGGTGCCCAGCTGCTGTGCTTGTTCTCCTTAGCCAGGTTGCTCATGATGGGTATGAGGACAATGTCAAGAGGGAGGCCCACTTCCTCTCCATGTGAGGAGACCTGGCTTTGTATCCAAAGCTTCCTTAGCAATAGGATGGGAGACCACCCAGGTTAGGCCAGGAGGAGGGGGCAAGGGGATGGTGAAAGGGCAGCAGGGAAGGACTAAGGCAGGACTTCCCTCAAACCCTCCCCTTCCTTCCTTCCTTCCTTCCTTCCTTCCTTCCTTCCTTCCTTCCTTCCCTCCCTCCCTCCCTCCCTCCTTCCTTCCTTCCTTTCCTTCCTTCCTTTCCTTCCTTCCTTCCTTCCTTCCTTCCTTCCTTCCTTCCTTCCTTCCTTCCTTCCTTCCAACAGTGATGGGAAAATATTTGAGATGAGGGAGGGAGAAAAACAGGCAAGAAACATAGCTGGGGAAGTGTCATCCTTCATGAGGAATGAAGAAATGCACTATCGCCTGGAAGTGGCCAGCACATGGCCCTCTCCTCACAGCGCTGAGAGGCTGAGCCGGTGGCACAAATCTGAAGAGAAGCACAACGCTGCCCAGCCCCTAGCTTGCCTGAAGTAGGCAGGGCCATGTGCTGGCCACTTCCAGGCAATGGTGCATTTCTTCATTCCTCACAAAGGGTGATACCTCCCCCAGCGTGCACCCAGGGGGCAGGGCCGATGCGGCAGGGGCCGGTCTCTCACTGTTTCCAGATGGCCTTGTGGAGCTAAGACTGAATGCGTTTCAGCATAGATGACCACCACGAAATTGTACATTGGCTCCTGGCTGGCCTGGGCCAGAGCCGAGGCAGTGGGGGCCATTCCCTCACTGTTTCCAGGATGGCTTTGCGGGCCACATGAAACCACTTCGCGAGCCAGATCTGGCCCCTGGGCCTTGTGTTTGACATGTCTGGACTAGAGCAACTTTGAATCACGGGAAGTATAAGAACCATCTTACTTGCCTTCCTCTGTTGCCTTGCTAGAAAGGAAGTGACTTTTAATTCCTTTATTATAAAAGCAGTCTAGATAATCTTCCTCTTTCATAAAAGATTTGTGATAGATCTGACTGGTGCCCAATATAACATACTGGGGGGAAAAGAAATGAAAGGTGATAGGTGAGTTTGGAATTATTTACAGCATTTTGAATGTTATTCCTTTTCAGTGCAACAAGCATCAAGGTTAATTTAGGGGCTGGATATTTCTAGCCAACATCTTCCAGGACTGGGATATAACTTTCAGCAATGGGTTCTCCAAACTGGTATTGTGAGATCAAGCTGTATGAAACAATAACAGTCTATTTACACATTCATCCCTGAGAGATACTTTTACTGAACTTTGCTTTTAGTTCATGTATCTGTCTGAACTGGATGGGAAGGAAAGAGATGTTCCAGTTCTGAAATGTCTCCTTATTTCTGGAGAGCTTCAGGTTGAAGATCTGAACTGTAAACTATATAAGATTCCTAGAAACCAATTTATTTATCCAAACATGTTTTGGCACTCCCAAGATCCCTATAGTGAAATAATCTGCTTTTGTTGGCAGATCATAAGATAAAACAAGTAATGCAGGGGCAGCGAGGAAGAATCGAGGCTAGATCTATGGCAGCTATGGCATTCAGCTGTAAAAGTAATAAATTGGTTTAAAGATTGTATTTATTGTTGCTGTGTGTATTTATGTATGAAGACCTTGGTAGTTTACTTATTTGGCAGCTTTAAATATATAAGTCTTAAAGATGAGACATGTCTCCTGAAGTGTCTCTTTTGCTAAAGTGATAGTGATAAATTTGGTTCCATATAGTGCTATCATTTATATACATGCACACTACTGAGTTTAAAAGAATATACTTTCCAGGAAGGATTACAGTCCTGATATTTAAATATTAAATTCAAAGATCTGAAGTTTTAGTGTTGAATTGGGCTAGTCTCTAATGTATAACAAATAATCCTTTTGTGCATACCTGACATCATACACACTGTGGTAATGAATCTTATGATCATTGTGTACAATCTTCAGTCTAGAAGTAACCCCAGGTTCAAGTCACCAAAGAGCCTTGAGTTGCAGTGTCCAGACAAGCATTGTTGATGAGCTTTCCTTCACTTTACACTCAGTCATTGTTGTGTAGCTGGTTCTTTGCAGGCATTGAGCCAGATGGAAGGTTCAAAACAGCAACATGCTTTATTGAAGGTCAAACAGAACAGAAGCAACAAGGGAGCTGCTGTGAAGCTATTTATATGGTTGGCCGATAGGCGGCAACTAATAGGTTTGAAGCAAAGGTTTCCTTCCCAAGACCTACTTAGCCGGCTGGAGACAACCAGTCTGGGCTCGCTAGCAACCGTTACAAGCATACACATGAACTAGCACTTAGCAATTGAACTCAAGCAATTAGCAAGCAGTGCAACATAAGCAAACATTTACGTACAATACTATGCAAAAAAGGCCAATACATTACAGTCATTTCAGGGGATCCATTGGCATTGCTAAAATGGATACAGATGCTGCTTCCAGATGCTGCTGTGCTTTTACACTCTGGCCAAATCTCTCTATGAACCCCCTCTGCGTGTAACTCAATCAAGATGGTGGAAACAACAGGGAATGTTATATTTGTGGTGGGATTTGCATCAAAGCTTTGGATCCCAGACTGTGTTGAACGTAGGAAACATGTGCAGTGTTACATGATTTTCCCATGCTCTGCATCATTCAGGCTTCGAGACGTTATGACAGCATTCAATACCCAATGAGAATGTAAAACAGAAAAAGAGGCAGTGGAAACATAAGTGAGATGTCTCTAATATTTTATGGTTATTTTCATAGCATCAACATTGTTGATCCTTTCTTCCTCCACCAAAGTGGATACTTGGGGTGGGATTTTCCACTTAGTAATTGTTATGCCAAAACTAAAACATGGGAAGACACCTTCATGATAATGGATAAGTTCCAGAAAAATACAGATATTGCCATTTGACTCTTAAATCCTTAACATGCCTGCCTTTCCTTTGGAAGTAATTACACTCATTAATCCTTTATCATGCATTAATCCTTTGCACCTGACATTTATACAAATTGCTAGTAAGGAGTTCTATAATATAAAATCGCTGAGACAGATTTAAACTACTTTCGGTTGTAACTTAGTGTCTTCAATAATTGTGAAACAGACCCAGGTACAGGCACACCAAAGCTGATGAACATGCAAGCTTCCTACATTCCTATTTGTGAATCTTCAGGCATGACTGTTTGCATACTGGTGTGTACTATCCTAACACTTAAGAGTTAATTAATAGTATAATATGTTAAATTAAGTAGCTGTCAGACAGCTCAGGGCTTTAGCATTAATCCTTTTAGAATTCTAAATTGAAAATGCAATTTGCTATTTTGATATATCCCTAAATCTTATCCTAATCTCTCCCTTCATCTAAGCCAAAATTTATTCTACCAGATGTGATGGATTCATAATTAATATATTTACAAGAAATGATGATGTGCAAATACTTTGTCTGGCAGTCAAACCTGAAAGAGTAAAGATCACAGATAGTAGTCACATTGATAATGGATGCCTTTATCAAAGTAATGGTTTCTATTTTGCTTTCTTTTATGATGTGCATGCAGAATTGGCTCCAATCTAAGGTCAATCTATAGGCACCAGCCTATAGATATCAAATTTTAGGATGCTCCAAAATTGAAAAGACTTCCAAATATGTAGTAAAGAAAAATAAAAAGTAACTGTATACTCCAGGAGACAGCACATCCACTTGGTTAACTATAATTTCATTGTATGGTTGGTATATGGGAACAGTAGGTGCTGATGTAATTAAATTTATTTACTGGGTAAATAGGATAAAAATGTTAAAGAAGAGAGAAAAAATATCCAGGATTGAGAAACACTTAAAAAAAGGTGCCTTTTTGAAAATCCTAACAAAATTGGAAAATGAACCATACTATAGGGGGCCCCAAAAATGACTTTGTCTAGGGCACAGGTCTGCAACCCGCGGCTCCGGAGCCGCATGCGGCTCTTTCAGCCGTCTCTTGCGGCTCCCAGTCCTCTGCTATGTGTAGTCCCAAAAAAAAGGTGGGACTAAAAAAGTTCAACCAATCAATTCAAATGTGCAGGGTAGGTGCATATCTCGCCTTGGCTCCACTCTTCAGTCAAACCCTGTTTTGCGCATGCGCGCATGTATGCGCATGTGCACACATTTTTTGCGGCTCCCAGTTTTTCCTTTTGTGAGGGAACCGGTTCCGAGTGGCTCTTTCACTGTTTCAGGTTGCTGACCCCTGGTCTAGGGTCTAGCCAAAAGGTTCAGAGCCAGCTCTCTGTGCATGCATGGGTGGACACATATGTATAACTCTATACATATTCCTACCCTTCCAACTATGTGATTCCATGATTTTATGATTCTGTATCTAACGATTCCTAACAAGATCCAGAATCTCATCCTGAAGGGAAGGCAGTCCTCTGTGGCCGAGCCCAATGCATAGTAATTAGTAGAAAGAAGTAGTATAATACCAACCAGATTTCCATACTGAGCTTCTCCTTGTATTGTCTCCACATGATGAGAATTACAGCAAAGCTAAACTTCTTTGAAGACATTTTTTTTTTTGCCTTCCAGATTTTTGAATATTTTAACCAGTTCTTTTCAGAAGTTACTTTAACCTAATCCCCAAATGGAGTAAAATCCTGAACTTGAGCCTATGTAAAGCAGTGGTCAGACTGCCAGCAGTGATTAATTGCCATAAGTGAAAGGAAACAAAAACTAGGGGGAAAAAAGACAAAGGTGTCCGACTACCATGAGTGAAGAATGTTGAGATGCCACTTGTAGATAACTCTAGTTTCTTTTTTACCTAGAGGAATTAAGGAAAGGGCAAAAGATCTTGTGGCCTCGGGTGAAACTTCCAGCCCTAAAGGAAACTCATCTGTCTCTCTCACCCGTGGTGGCAGACAAATATTAAGGAGGAAGCTGCTTGTTAACAACCCAAATTTTGCATTTTGGCCTGCTCAGGATCTAACTCTTTGGTGACCTTGAGGTCAAAGGGTCCACCTCCTGTTCATCTGTCCCTTTCAGCTTAGGTTCAGTTATTGCATAAACTGAGAACTTTCCTTTCTCTGCAGAGCACAGATGGTGTGAGCGCATGTTTGTGTAGAAATAGATCTTCAGCCTGAGAGACAAAAGTGCTCATTAGATGCCTTTCTCCAAATTCACATTGTCATTGTTGGTTTAAGTATATTTAGCCTTCATGGCCCTTTAAGGACTAATCTTACTACTTGGTTTTCTTAACAGGTTTCTTCCTTTCTTTAGCAAATCCAATTGGTTTCACTTCACTTAGGTGACATACTAATTTATCTACTGGTTTCAGCAAGTGATATGTCCTCTTTTGAAATGGCTATCATCTCCTGGGAACATTTTCACTTGTTCAGCTGGTCTATAATTTGAATATAAAACCCACCTTGAATCTATAGTGGCACTATTTTCCACAGGCCATATGTTAATAATATTCACATATGCTCCAAAATCCACAGTACACGAAAGGCACTTATTTTTCCTTTGCACATTAGCAGATTCATTGATTGAATCAATGTTGTGTTAAAAAAAATATTATCACAACTAAAGTTTCTGTTTTTGCTTCATAAAGAGTTCTGTGTGGTGCAAATTTTTTTCTAGATCTCACCATTTAGCCCTTTATTTTAATAATGTGCTGCTTTCATTTTCAACACTATCTAATCTATTGCATCATGTTGCAAATTTTCTACATCCAATTGTTTACAAGAATCTCCAAATTAATGACATTAAGCTGGATGTTCATCTGTGTTTGGCATGCACGTACATAAGGATATATGCACATACATAAGGATATATGCACAGAGGTAGGAAAAAAAGGAAAATCTGAGTGAAACAGATGCATTCTGGCATCTATCTGTCATCCTCTGGTCTACAAGTACTTAGAAGCAATACTTCAGTCCTAGTTCTCTCTACAATAAAATTACTTTCTCTACTCAGATAACTGCTGAAGTAGAGCAATCCTAGAGGCATCAGGTTTGTAGCTGTGTATCTGGGAAGAATCTGTACGACAATGCTATAATATGGCCAAAGCAACATTATTGACTCATAGCTATGCAAAATGAAAAGATAGTTCAGCACAACAATTTATGAGTGTCTGTACTCTCTTCCTTCAAGGAAGGTAGTTGATTATTTCATCCAATGGGGATAAATTGTGGTGAGCTTCAATTCTAGTTTGCCAAAACAAGCCAGCTTCAACCCATGATGGTTAAACATCACTGTCTGGGGTTTAAAATAACTAAAAACAGAGACCATCTGCTAATAGTCAACAATTGAAGTAGATGCTTCAGATCATTTCCTAGAGATTCCAAGGAAGGTAGATAAGAATAGACTTTTCTGAAGCAGGGTTTAGGGTATATTCAAGCCTTCCCTGGCTTCATCTTTTAAAGATTGCCCAGGCAACTTAAAAAGAGTTTAGTCTAAATTTACTTGCACATATGGACACGCTAACATTGAGGGAAACATTTAGATTCTTAATACTGATCTTGGGATGTGTTTTGTTAGTACCAGTGAAGAGGTGAAAGAAGAAAATTAGAACCATAAATAGTCCATCACCATGCCCCCACCATTTTGTGTAAAAAAAAATGCAATCCATGGATGCCTTCTCAGAGGTTTACTCAACTTCCCAAGTAAGTAAATTTATGACTGGTTGAAAAATATGATTCTACACATGCCTATTTATGAGGTAAGCTTCCTTGAGTCCATTGGGGCTTACGTTCAGGTATAAGTTGCTGGTTTGAACCAGGGAGATTTTAAAAAAGGAAGCAAAACCCTTATCTGAAAAACAGCATCTGAAAATTTTCAGTAAGGGCAGCTGCAGACTTCAGTTCAGGCCGCTAAGTATCCAAATGTCCAATATGTGGTGGCGGTGGATTAAGGTTAGAAAGGTCTAGTTTTAACTCTAGCCTCAGCCGTAATAATTCACCAGGTGACTTTGAGGTTGTTATTATTATTGTTGTTGAACCTCATATCTTTTACATGATTTTGTTGTTGGGAAATTGGAGGGGGAAATGCTACATCTTCTACCTTGAGCTCCAAAAGAAAGCCAATATATATAAAAAGCAATAATTAAAAAATAGATAAATACTGAGCTTGGAACATCAGCCTGGTTCATGTGGTCCTATTCACAAAAATCTCTGTTTCATTTATTAAGGTGTCACCTTTTGATGCTTTCTTGTTATATAATGCTGAATGTTCCAGGCTAGCATGTGGCATCTGCAGGAGGGTGGCAAGGAGGTGGCAGCAATGCTGAAAGCAGAAGGTAAGAGACATGATACAATTCCCACCTCTGTGTACATGTATCATGACATTCACACATGAAAGAGGCAGTATTTATTTGCAAGATAATGCCATTTGGACGAAAGCAGCAAAGATCCCGCCAAGCATATTTTTAACATCTTTAAATGTCTTTGTTTTCTTTGCAGGTCTTAAGAATAACCAGTTCCTGGGTGGAGAACTGTTTTGCATTACACAGTCATGGATTTCATAATTACAATGCATGCATCACAGTGGTTCTGTCTGCAATTGGCTATCCCATCCATTTACTGAAATGTGTAACACGGGATTTCCAGTCACTATTTCATGCCAGGCAGCTATTATCAAAGAGTCAAGTTCATATACCATTCATCCTGAACAGGGCCTGGCAAGTATATCACCACTGGAAGCAAACTGTTCCCTGAGATGGAAAATATTCCTTTTTTTCATGCCCACCCCCCTCCATTTGGGGAATGGCTTAGCCTAACCCTGCTTAGCCCAAAAGAAGAGCATGGCTGTAGGGAAGGCAAGAAACAGATGTCAGGCTAGATGTCATCGTTCATTGAAAGACTTTATTCTTCCCATGTATTATTGATCCAATATTTGCTCCTTGGGTCAATTGGTGTTATAGTGAACTCCAGCCAGGCTTTCATGCCCAAGGCCTTTTCTATGAATAACAGCAGGAAACTGAAAAGCAGGTGCAACAAATGAAATTACTCTTCCTCATATGTTAGGCTTGGGGCTTAAGCATTTTCAGGGTGTATTTTTATTAAAATGACAATGAGGCCTTATTGGGAGCAAGGCCTGCCCTATATGAATCTAGAGAAGCTTCTAGAATCTCCTTTTTTGCTATCCTAATCATAGTTACATATGGATGAATAGATTAATTGATATGAATATTTCACCTCATATCTAAACACACATATTTAATGGAGTTTATAGTCCTGTACCTTCATATTTCTATTATAAAATTAGAGGTGAAGAATATATTGCACAATATAACATAATATTTTACAAATATGACAAAATATAAATGTAACAAAATTGCAAGGACTAGTCCAGTCAGCCACCAGGAATCAACATTGATTAGAAGGCACCAAAAAAAAGACATAATAATAGGAACTTGGAGGTCTTCTAGTCCAGCCAGCCCCCCCCCCCTTAAGCAAGAGAACCTATACCATTTTACAGTTTTACAGAAAACTCTCATAGAATCAGCATATAGAATTAACATTCACTAAATGGAGACTAGGACAAGCTGTACATGGTATTTTAAAGATGGCTACTAAGCCCCTTTTTGTTTTAGGAGTTATCTTTATGACACTGAATACTCCAAGATTGTAAATGATAGCTCATCTTAGTCTCCTCTGATAACTGGGAGGCAAGAGTTATCAGGAGGCATCTTTTGAAGATGAAGTAACTTACAGAAAGCGTAAAGGCAAAAGATTCACAACTTGTGCAGCATCAGCAGAGAAATGCTTCATGTTCATTAGCCATGGTTTAGTATGTGCTAGGTAAAGGTAAAGGTAAAGGTTCCCCCGCACATGCGTGCTAGTCGTTTCCAACTCTAGGGGCCGGTGCTCATCTCTGTTTCAAAGCCGAAGAGCCAGCGCTTGTCCGAGGACGTCTCCATGGTCATGTGGCCGGCATGACTAGACGCCAAAGGCGCATGGAACGCTGTTACCTTCCCACCGTAGTGGTCCCTATTTTTCTACTTGCATTTTTACGTGCTTTCGAACTGCTAGGTTGGCAGAAGCTGGGACGAGTAACAGGCGCTCACTCTGTTACGCGGCACTCGGGATTCGACCCGCCAAACTGCCGACCTTCTGATCGACAGGCTCAGCGTCCTAACCCAAATTACATGTGCATAAAAATGCAAATTAAACACAGCTCTTGGATTCATTGTTCATTTTACAAATTCCCCGTGATATTGAAGAAGCTGCTTACCTGCGATATAAGGATGCAAGAGGCAGAAAAAGAGGGCATTGCATTAAACTAATTGAAAGATGGAGGTGGGACAAATGCAAAACCTCTGATAAGCAAAGTCCATGGGGAAAGCCAGATTCATTTGACAACTGTGTGATTTGCTTAATGACCATGGCAAATAAGGTCATAAACTTGGATGTGACACTTAATTTTCTGCATTGTTTAGCAATGGAAATTCTGGTCCCAGTTGTGGCTATAAGGGCTGCCTGCACTTTTGCTGCAGGAGTTCATCATAGAACATTATTTAAGGGTATTGTAAGTCTGGGAAATCCATCAAACCTCCCAGTCTCTGTGATCACGGCATCTACCAAATCACACCAGTAGCAGGAATGGCTTTTGTAGGACATGCAAGTGGCAGCGTATAAACATAAGTAAAGGTAAAGACGTCCATACAGTATGTAGTTTGTACCCAATGAAGATCCATGGGATTATGCAAGGTTTTTTTTCCCATTTCTCTGGGGGAAAAAAGCAATATATAATTTGGAATGGGGAGGGGGTTGTAGATGATAAAATGAATGAATGAATGAATATGGCTTCATTTGCCCCATTTTATGTCCTTTTTTGCCACAGTTGTTAACTGAACACTGCAATTGTTCAGTTAGTAACACAGCTGTTAGTGAATCTGGCTTCCCAATTGCCTTTGCTTGTTAGGAGGTCGCAAAAGGTGATCAGGTGACCCCGGGACACTGCAAGCATCATAAATGTGACTCAGTTGTCAAGCATGCAAATGTAAATCATGTGGCCACAGGGATGCTGCAACGGTGATAGGTGTGAAAAATGGTCATAAGTCACTTTTCTCAGTGCCGTTAACTTCAAATGGTCACTAAAGGAACTGCTGTAAATCAAGGACTAGCTGTATAAGTTAATTGGCCTTAACTTTTTAATCTGTACTAATTTATTACGGGCATTGCTGTTTAATTATTTTTTAATTTTTGTATTTTGTTTTTTATTATGTATTGCCCTGTTCACCGCCCTGAGTCCTTCGGGAGAAGGGTGGTATACAAATTAAATTAATAAATAATAAATAAATAAAGTTTCCTGCCTGAGCAGGGGGTTGGACTAGAAGACCTCCAAGGTCCTTTCCAACCCTAGTATTCTGTATTCTGTAATCTCCACTTATTTAAACCAAGGGTTGTTATTTGCTGGCTTGCTTGCTTGTTTTAAACAAAGCTGTGCTTCACAGACTTTAGTGATTATGTTCAGGCACATTTGCTTTCTACTAAGTTGCTTATTTTACTTGAGAGACTCGTCCATTTCAAGGACTCTCAGAGAACTGAAGGACTATTCCATTTAAAGGAGCTTCTAGTTGCACATTTCCAGGTGTAAAAAAACCCATGGCTGTTCAGTTGTAAGCTCAAAGTCTTATAGCTGACACATTATCAGGATATATTCAGCTACTTTCATGAGAATAGAAGTAGGATTTTCTGGCCAAATAGGTCAAGTATTGTTCTATTGACTTCTTAAGTCATTACTGACATTAAAATAATGATTCTTGGGGGAAAAACCCTCAATGTACGACATTTATATCTGTCAAGACTGTGCCATTCTTTCATTGTTAAAAAAAAATCATTTTAGGGAATGAAGGATGGCCATAGCAATAAGAAAACATGGCAGAATTACAAGTGAATGACACCGTTTGCAGAACCATTTCAAATCCTACATGAGAAAGCAGTGCCAAATCCAGAATAAATGTTTCATGTCAAAGCAGCCAGTGTTTGAATTATTTTTTTTCTTTTTTTTTTTACAGAAGAGAGGAGCAAGAAGTCCCTAGATCTAAACTTCCCCACAAAACGGTATCTCTGTTTAAACTGTAATCTCTCTAATTTTCTATGCAAATGTTATGCAAGTCTCTGTCATTTTTCAATGCATAAGTGTTCCTCAGACTAGTCAGGTACTTCAGCCCAAAGAAGTGTGATTAGCCCAATATCATCCAGAGAGGTTCATGGCAGAGTAGGAATTTGAAGCTAAGCTCCACTCATCTACCCAGATATTTACGGTATATCATGTTAGTTCTGGGGGTCAACTATTGCTAAGCACATTGGTTTGTGCTTAAAATTGTAAGCCGCCCTGAGTCTTCGGAGAAGGGCGGGATATAAATGGGATTTTAAAAAAAAAGCTGTGGAGTTTCTATTTACCTGAGTTGTGCAACAGAAACAGCAAGTTATCACTGTTTGAAAATTTAAGTTGTTTTTCAAGGTTACCTTTCTCAGTAACCTTAATTAAATATCAATAGGAAGCCTTGAAAATATTATGTAAATATTAGAAAAAAGAAGCTCCCATATAGCAGTAGCCCTTAGACTTATATACCGCTTCATAGTGCTCTGCAGTCCTCTAAGGCAAGAAATGCTATCATAAAGATATTTGGAGTTGTCTTATATGCTGTGGACCCTTCAGTTCAGTTTCTGGCATATCTAGAGAAAGCACCAACTGAATTAGCACTAATAAGAACTCTACGTTGACTTGATTTCACATAGAGTCTTTTCATTTAAGAAATAAATAGATGGCCAAGCACCCACCTCAGGTAACATTTATTTCTAGGATGTCACTGGACTTAAATTTGATTATTAGATCGGAGAGGTTATAGAAAGAAGAATCACAGTGTAACTTTAGAGAAAGAGAATTGTACTTAGAACTGGTATAAAGAACAGCAGATGCCATTTCTTTTTTTTTTCTTTTCTATTTTCTTTTACCTTTTTTCCTTTTCTTTTTTCCTTTGGCACTTTAGCTTTCCCTTTTATTTCTTTTTCTTTTTTTCCTTTATTTTAGTTTGTGTTCCTCTGTACTCTTGTTTTTAAAACATTTAATAAAATTATTATTATTATTACTATTTTAAAAAAAGGAATTTAGCTAGGCAGCGAGGTGTTCTTGTAAAGAAGAATAATGGATAGTTGGGTAGTTGTGCTTTGTGAGATAATACCTGACCCAACAGGAAAAGGCAAAAATAAATTGGAAAGGAAGTGCTCATTAGTATGCCATGAAGCAAATGGAGGGTTTTTTATGACTAGCCATTATGCCACCCACTATGGCAGCTATTTTGTGACTCTTTATGTCAAAGTCTTTTCATTGATCAAACATGACCATTGTCCCTGTAGGTTAGGAAGTACTGCAGAAAAAGGTTTTACTTTCAGGGTGATGTAACTAAAATTGGATGTTCAAACATTAAGTCATCTAACAATCTGGGTTTACAGTTCACCGGGAGGCCTTGATTACGTTAACTCATGCCTTAGCCACCTCCTGTTTGGATTATAGTAATATGCTCTCCATGGGATTGTCTCTGAGCATCTTTCAGAAGCCACAGCTGGTCCAGAATTCAGCAGCACAGACAGGTTTTGGATGCTTCTCATTACGCTCATGTAACATGGCTACAATGAGAGTTCCCAGGAGCCTTCTGAGTGCAAGTCAAGGTGCTGCTTATCAGCTATAGGCCACTTCATAGTGCAGGACCAGGCTATTTGTAGGACTGTCTGTCTCTCGTTGTTTCCACTCAGATCTAGCAGAGAAAGCATACATCAGAGCCCCTCCATCAAAAAATGTCAGCATTTTGGACCCAGGAGTTGCATCTTCTATCTGGCAGCTCCTGCCCTGTAGAACAGCATCCCCCTAGAGATTTGGATGACCCCAAACCTGTTAGGGTTTTTTTTTCAGTTCTCTGGAGACCTCACTGCTTCCCTAGGCAGTTGAGCCAGGGGGTTAGACAAGCTCTGATGATGATATGTGTGTGCATGTTTAATTATTGTGATGTATTGTTTACCTATTGTTTTAATCCTTGTAGACTGGCTAGAGTCACTAGGTGAAGAGAGAGAGAGAGAGAAGCAAACAAATAAGCAAGCAAACTTAGGCCTAGTAATCTTACTTGTTAGGAAAATTGTTGTGTTGTGCAGAGGTCTCCTTGTGCTACCAATAAAATATTTTACTTTTGAGGTGGTGTAAAAACAAAAATGCATGGTCAAAAATAAACAGTCCAGGTCATACACAATAGCAACAGTCCAAGGAGTATTCCAAATACAAAGCCTTCTTACCGGTCCAGAGGTCAATACACAGTTGTTCAGGTTTATCACAGTAGTAAACCAACAGTACAGCAAAACAGTAATAGTAGAGAGAGCAGTGAATTCAGAGAGAGAAAAAAGCTACATTCCTAGCTCCCTCTTATGGCCATGAGAACACTTACACACCCATCAGCCAATTAACATCTTAAAGTCACAACATCATAGTTTATGTATTTTCAACCCAACTATGTAGGCTATCACCATATGCCTAACATTACTTATAAAGGGAAAAGCAGAGCTATTTATTTAAAAACTTGATCATGAGGAGGGGGGATTTCTGTTCTGCCCATCCAGTTCCCAAGTGGGGAAAATCTTTCAATTCCAGAAAAGGTTGTGACTGCTTAAATAATGGACCCATCTGGAACTCTTTCATTGGGAGGAACAGCTACACCAGACTCAAATGGGAGGATGAGAAAGGGAGTTGACAGAAATCTGTTTGTTTGTTTGTTTGTCTGTCATCAATCTATCATCTACCTAACAATCTATCAAGAGACAAAAAAACTTTCAAGAACCACTGGAAAGAATGCTTTGAGTATTTACCATGGATAATCCCAAAGAAGTGGCCTTCGTTATTCCAGTTTTTAGTTAGAGAGCAGACACAATTTAGTAGGTGGGATTGATGCATCCAATAATAATTGTATCAACCTTCCTTATAATGTGTCACTTGCAAAATCTGAAATCAAAGTGGAATAGTTTTTAATAAATGCATGTGGTAATTGTAAAGCTGCAAAGGAGCCACCTTCAACCATAAACTGCCATGCTTGTTCTAAAGCTATTTTAAAGACATTGGGGGGGAGAGATTTTATTTAAGAAAAACATACAGTTGTTTGATAAAGGGTTTTTTGTTTCCATGGAAATATATAAATTAGTTATTTATTGGGACACCTGAAGAAAAGGGGTTGTATCTAGTGGTGGGATTCAAATTTGTGAACAATTGGTTCTCTGTGTGGATGCTGCTTCCAGAAGTCCATTCTGGGCCAGGGCGACAAAATTAGCTACCAGTTCTGCCAAACTGGTGCAAACTGGCTGAGTCCCATCACTGGCTGTATCCTTCTCCTGTGACTGAAGAAGGAACTCTGTGTCAAATTGCAGAACTAAAGCTTGGTTTGACTCCTGTCATTCAGTTGTGCTAGAGAATTACCTTGAACTATTTCTTTAAAATGCTTTGATTTGTTTTCATGCCAAGAAGACATGTTAAAAAAATAATTCAAAACCAGATTAATGAAGGGAGGGAAAATCATTAGAAATAAAAAGAGAGAGAGATAATTCTGCTATAGTTGTGATTGATGTCACTAAATCATATTTGGTTGACATGACTTAATTAGTTAGAAATACAGTCCTTTTTTAAAGTTGCTTCGATTAAGCTTTTAAGCTTTTGACCTAAGCTAAGTATCCCAGATGTCAAGAATATTACCATAGCTCTTTGCTCATATTATTTTTATATAAAAGTTGTAGAATTCTAAAAGATTTGAATTAAACTTTTCTAGAAGGCAAGATTCCACATTTTAAGGTTGATTATTCTGAAATGTGATTATTTTAAATCCTTAGATATCTAAGGATTGCCTATCATGTCCAAAAATGAATTTAGTAGCTGATGGCTTCATAATGGGTGCATTTGTTATATTTTTATTTTCCTAAGTATTATCCTTTATAAGCATATGCTAGCTTTTCATCATATTTTAAGACCATCAACATATGGAAATTATAAGATCCTGACTGAAGTAAATTAGGTTGGGGAAAGATGAAATACGTTATCTGAAATTGTCACATTTGTAAACCCAAATTTATATTTATTCCATTGGGACCTAAGGTTTGGGGAAGGAACAATGTTCTTTGGTATTATTCTACTTGCACAAAACTTGATCAAGTCAGCCTCATCAACTCTGCGTGATTCTAGAATTTGACAAGAGGCTGCTAGGAGGGTCACAAAAGATCATGATGGAAAAACTTCATGCACTGCACAATGCTAGTACTTGCAGTGGTGAGAACTTTTATTCACCACAATTCAGCTACCAGACTTCCACATTGCTGTTGTCATAAACAATCTAAAATGTGGATTCTGTAAGTTACTAGTAAGCTTCTCTTGAACTTTTCATATTTTTCCCATTTTCATACAGAGATTCCCTTAGACCTGAGAATTGTTTCAAGGGTTTTTCCAGGGTAAAAAAGATGAAAGGCAGATGAAAGGGATCCTATCAGCGTGAAAAGTTTATGAATGTAAAGCACACTCTGAGTTCCAGTGATCACAGTGACTTATCTTGTACATGATGTGAATTTTGTTGATTAGTGATGGCATTCCTAGCAGGCATGATGAGATTAATTTACCATTACAAGTCAACTCTTAGGCCAGGTGAGAGACTTCAAATCTACTACTAGATTTGAAGTGAACACACTGAATGGATACCGGGAAACCAAGCTGGGATGCTGCAGACAGCTAGAGAAATGTAAAGTCAAAGAGGGACGGTGCACTGTTAGCATATACTGTAACTGTAACATGTCACCTATAAAATTTATTCAAATTCCTTCCTAAGCTATAGATTGACTGCCCCAATTCTGTACCATTTCCATGGCTTTGCTTAGTAGGATATATAATATAAATAGGACATACTTCCATAAGAATGTATTTATCATAGATTATATTCAATATCTCACACAAGATCTATGAACATGGTCCAATCATGATTTCTCTAAAAAGGACTAGGTTGCTTGTACCATATTTATTTTATATACTATGAATCATTGTTCATCCTCTATAGAGTTCTAGAGACTCTCAGCAATAGTAGTTAAATCTTAAAAGCTAAAACCAAAAGGAAAGCATAAATCAACAGTTAAAAAGCACTCAAAAGAGCATTTTAAGGCATTGTAAACAGCAATTGATAAAAAATAGTAGTGAGGATTATATTTGTAGGGTCTTCTAAAAATAAGATGTTCACTGACTTCTGGAAAGTGAAGAACTTTAGACTGGGAAAAGTGGAGATGTGTGATAAGAAAGTACTTTTACTTTCTTTGAGGAAACAAACAATTGTTACACTCCTCCTCCCCCTCCTTCCTTTCTTTCCCTCCTTCCTTCTCTCCCTTCTCAGGCATGAGCAATCAAGAGAAGCTATATTGACATCATATGTCACACAGTGTCATCAGGCAAAGGGTGTGAATTATGCCACCTTTGCACAATGCTGTAATGATGTCACTTGCTCCTCCAGTGACTATTCATTCTGCCATGCACAAATGCACAGATAGAGCTTTAAGAATGAATAAGATTTGTGATTGTGATTTCTTTTCTATTTATTAAAAAAACATTTTAAGTTACTTCTTGAATATTTTCAGTTAGCTTACCATAAGATGTTTGAACTCTAATAAAACCACTATGTTTAACCAATTAGTGGAAAACATATACGTTCAAATGAATTGCAAGGAAGATTATATAAACTGAAATAAATCCAATAAATAACCATCTTTCCCATTCACATCAGGAAGGCCTGGGAGAAATGATGGTCTTTAGAAGGTGCCTAAGCAGTATAATGGCTCCTTTAAAATCAGGAGGAAAGAGACTATTTACCAGTTTACTAATTTGTGACATCTGAAACAGGACTTTTCCAGGTAGTGTTTGTAAATATAATGTAGATAGTTACCAGTTACTGGGTCCCAAATTGTTTGTGGAGTCCTTGACGCTCTCTGAGCTTTTTTTCTTCTTCTTCTTCTTGCAGACATTTCATTACCAAACTAAGTAATATTATCAATGCTAGAAGGGAATGAGGTTTGCTCTTATTTTAAAAACCTCACTCCCTTCTAGCACTGATAATGTTACTTAGTTTGGTAATCTGGAAAAAAAAACCTCAAGCTCAAAGAGCACAAAAAACTCCACAGTTCAACCCTGAGCTACAAATATTCCCTTCTATCAGTGCCAAATTTTTAGGTGAAGCTAGCCAAAGATTTTGAAACTCTGTGTGTGTGTGTGTGTCTCTGTGTGTGTGTGTGTGTGTGTGTGTGTGTGCATTCTTTTATGTACATTTATAGAGTGGTATGACATCTCAAACAAACATGAAAATGCAGCCAACATAGCATGCTTAAACTGATGTTCTTTGAAGCTGTCAGTTGTGCATTTTCGGGAAATAGCAATTTCCTTTAGAAAAGGAAATAGACTATTAACCTGTTTGTGACTTTTTGTGTTAATCTGCAGATGTGGTTTCTGTTCTTTCAAAAATGTACAGTACTAGTTTAGTCTTTTAGAAAATCATGCCAAAAGTACACTTTGGACAGCTCCTAAAGACAATTTTCCATTTGGCAGAAATGCTTCTCCCTCTTCGTATTTATAAAAATTGCTAACACCTCATAAATACAAAAAAAAGAGAGAGACTGATTTTCAGAAAGCTAGATGTGCCTGTATCCAATGCAGCAAAACTTTTATTTACCTTCAGGCATATGTGGGATGTTATTACTTTTGGGGTGGAAGAACTACCTGAGTACCAAGGGTATGTAACAATTTAATACAAATGCTGATCTCATTATTCCTATTGCCCGGGGTTGATAGTAACCTTGAGAAGGGTGAGGGAATCACACTCCTAAATAAAACTTCAACCATGCTGAGGAGAATCAGTTACAGGATCCTCAATTTTCACCGAATAACATGAAACAGTTGTGATGGGAAGAAAATTAGATCTTGTCAGCCCATCACAGAGGACCAATTCAGCAAATAAGCACACAAGAAATATTAGTGCTATTATACAGGATAAAATAATAATAATAAAGGCTTGGAAGTCTGACCATGTTTCCTTTTTCCCTTCCTCTAATACCTCTAATAAGGTGGGGCAATCATGTGACCATGACTTTCAATTTTACTTCCTTGTCCTTCATTAAGTCTGCTTGCTGGAAGCCAGTTGTGAAGTACACAAATGGGGATCACAGAATCATGGGATGCTGCAAAGGTTGTAAATGCAAGGATTAGTGACAGAGCTAGTTTTTTCTACATCAGCGTAAATTTGAAGTCATTAAATGAGGCAATCAGTAAGACACATTTTATTAAGGGTTTATATTAACTTGTCACGGCCAAGCCAAGAGACAATGCTGAGAATTTCAATTGAGTCCAGTCTTTTATTTGCTTGATCTTGCCAAACTAAAGTTATTACCTTCTAAGCTACTAAATATATTCTGAGAAATTCTAGAGCATGGCAATCCTGAACCTTTTTCCCTCTCCTCCCTCCAGTGTGGGACTATGTGGTTTCTTAATGTGGGCCTCTCTTTAGGAAAGCTCTTGAGTTGCCAAACTTCTCCCCCACTGCTCCTGCAGGTTCACAAAAATACATTTTAAAAAAGGAAATGATAGCCTTATTCATCAGCAAAGATCCAGTAAAACTGAATAAACATACTAAATGACATAAGTATGTAGGCCCTTTCCATTTAGACTAAGCTCCCCTCATCCTTCTCTTAACAATTAAACATTAAAAACAATTAAAAACAATTACCATAAGTAACCCCTTATTTAGATATCAAAAATAATATTATAAATAATCCATTATACATTTGGCATTTCTAAAAGAAAAACTGTCCAATCCAGATAACAATTAAGCAGCTCAGAGCATGATGGGAAACTGGGATTCACAAAAATCACAATGTTCAGAGTACATCAATCTCCAGATCTTTCTTTTTTCCAGAGTGAATATTGGTAATCCAGATCTCATCTAGCTATCTCTTGGGGCACAATGCCCCCAGGAAAAATGTGGGTGTTGGTTCTCCTTGCCTCACTGGAAGTCATAGCAAACCAGTCAGTAAGTCCTTACAGATCAAGAAATCTAGTAAGAGTGGGCGGATCAGGAAATCTAGTAATGTCAGGTATTCTCTGTAAACAGCTTATTCTTGGAGGGGAAAGTAGCCTCTTCCTTCTTTTGAAAACTTAAATGTTTTATACTATATAGTAGGCTGGGAGCAGTGCTCTCCAAATCTTGGAGGGCTCATCATTGACCATTTGCTGGAAGGTCAATTCAGTAACACCTGGGAAGCCCAAAGTTTTTCCATACATTTCCAGACAACAGATCACAGGTGCCATTCCTCTTAGTTGGTGTCCTTAGAGAAGTCAGAAGTATCTCAACCTTAGCCAAGGCTTTTAAAACTTTTGTCTGATTTCTCAATTTGTATCATGTATCTTGCTAGGAAAAATTGATGTCCAGAACAATTCTGCTTGGTATGTGAAAAGCCATGATAGACGAGCTACTAATTTTCCAAAGTTGGGGACAGTAGCATTTGAGAGATGGAGTGGGGTGGGGGTTTGCAGCAACGTATGTTTGTTTTTGTTTTTATTTAACTGCCTTTCAATTCTTCCAAAGGTTGGGGAAAAAGTGATGCCACTACTAAAATACAGAGTTTGTATTTTGTATATATCCACATCTATGTATGTGTGTACATGTCAAATAAACAGAAAGATTTTCTTTGTTCTGCTCCATTCTTCTGCAGAAGAACTGCAAAATCTTTGAGGCCCCAGCTACCCTGGCCAAGGCCATGAAACAACACTTTTGTTACAAAAGTGACAAAGATGATGTGAGGCATTCTCTGTCATGCCCTTCCATCTGGTATTCCAGACCAGAATATCACCTTCTATATTATAGTGTTCCAAAGTTTTTCAAAGATAGCTGCACCTTTGATTTGTCAATTAAGAAGAAGGAAATAATCTTCATGATTTGGCAAAATATATTTTATTTCTTCAAATAGTATGAATCAGAATTCCATTTTCCTAGAAACCTCTGTGTAAAATTAATTTGTGTTGTACATACCACAAAATATTCAATTTACAGTTTTTGCTTGTCATTTGTTTCCTTTTACAAGTGTACCATTCTAAACCACAACATGTTACAGCAAACTCAAAAATATTGCTAATATCAAGACACATTGCAGTGCTGAATGGAACTTAGCCATAAATTAATGTTATATGATGAAAAGACACGTAACCAGATTCCAAGTCTTGCAAATGGAACAAAAATTGGCAATATTTATGAAGGCTACCATCTATGTAGTTCAAATATCATATGATATATGCCTCTCATGGCTACTTTATTTAATATTTAGATAAGGCCTCTTCAATAAATTGGCTTCAGAAGGTTTCCATTGAGTGGGCTGATCAGCCACAATTAGCAGTTCAATATTATAACAGTGAATTAATGGCAATGTCATCACTCAAACAACACTCACACAGAGAAAACAAGGTATATGGATACCATACCTGTTATGCTTTATGCAACTAGGAAAGTATCCTTAACCCATTCTAAAAAAGAGATAAGAAAGTCGAAGCATACGCTCAGCAATTCCATCCCAAAAAAAGCAAAATATTTTGAAAGAGAAAACATAAGACCTAGAAATTAAAATTTACTCCAATGTTCCAGAACAAAGGATGTTACTTGGATTGACCATATGAAAATGTCATCTGTTTATCAAATACATATCAGAGTTAAATGGAAGTATATTTTGGTGGCCATATATGCTGCATCTTCCAATGAGAAGATGATCCAAACGTCTTTCCTCTTATAGTCTGTATTCTGTCAGAAGATATAGTAAATTCCTCAAGACCAGGAAGCCCAACATAAAGGATGAATATTTACAGAAAAATCTATGCCCTTAGCCAGTGTCTACAGGTGAGTTTGCATATGTATTGGTGTGGGTAACCATGCATTCCTCTGAAGAATCCCTCAGATTAATTTTCTCATTGATTCATTCACTATATCCAATCCAGATAAGAATACAAGTGATAATCCCACCCAATTTGATTCACATTTGTCTTGGGAACTTTAAGAACTTATTTTGACTCTTTTGTAATGCACTCAGCCTCACACCTCTAGAGAACAAAACGTCTGATGGAGCAAGCAATGAAAAATCCTCTCAATCCGCAATGGATTTTGTCTCACAGATGGGGTCACCCTGAAGAAACTCACTCTTGGCACTTATCGCAGGACAATGCTGTTGGGTATATAACACCAAAGGTAGCTTAAGGATTTGTAGAGCTGTTTGATGAAGTTTGGATAAACTACCTTTCTGAATATCCGTCTCTTTCAGCAAGCTTGTAAAATGTTCTCTGATGTATACCATTTAGTAAATTTATTAAACTGAATTAATTTCAAATGGTACTGTGTTTTTGTGCTTATATTTGAACTATTTTTGGGAGGAAAGGAAGCCCCATAAAAACAGGCCAAGGTCTTTAGTTCATTGCCACAATCAACATACATGTTAAATATAGCAATGAGCTAAAGGCATTAGCTTGTTTCATGGGATAGGACCGCACTACTTGCAGGATGATCAGTCATTGTGAGAAGTCTAAGCATCAAAGTGGAATTCAGAAGACAAACAGAGGAGTCACACTCTACTTCTGTAACAGCAGCCTGAAAACTAAGCTTAAAAGAATTAAATACTGTGTCATTTCCGGTCTCCCAAGTAAGCACTTCACATTTCTTCAGCAGGGAGAAGAAGTTAAAACTGGGCAAAATTTGCAATGTTCCCCACCCCAAAAGTGAAAGATCAGATAAGTTGTACACAATCACCCTGAAAGTCTAGTGTGTTGCAAAAGTTTTGTGGAAAGGGAGAATGCTGAGAACTGATCAATAAAAATAGGGAACAGGAGGCAGCAACACCTCCATAGCTGTAGAGTGTTTCCTTCTGTGCATACGCCACACCCAACCATGAAAACAACTGCCTCAGGTTTAATATTCTTTTTTTTTTTACTTCCGAGCTATTTCCAAGTTAACAAAAATGCAAATATCTGTGGATTGACCTAGGAAGGAAAAAAGCCCACATATGCAATATGAATGACCTTGTACAAAATTATTTTGACATGCCTAGTACCCGTATCGGGAAAAAAAAGAATAACAATAATTATAATAATAAAGATTGTGCTTTTCTCATTGCCTCTTAACCATCATTCACCATCTCTTCCCCCCCCCCTTTTATTTTTAATATTAAAAGTTCTCCTGGGAAAATACCTGGAAGCACTTTCGAGCACACGCTGAAGCCAGGCGATGAAGAACCTGGCTGGACTCAGCCCGGTGGAATGTCCAAAATAAACAAGAACACAGCTATGAGCTACAGTGGGGTTAGGCAGCTTAGTGAATTAATTGCTTAAGAATTAAAAAATAAATTATTATAAAATAGATTTCTGTACATTTTACATATAGACCTATCTACATATATAGGGGGAAAGGAAGCTGAAAAGATAGGATCGACTCTGGGAAGTGCCGTCAATCCCAGCCAAAGTCATGGCCAGTCATCTGGTAGAACTTCATGTTGAACGGCCGATAGAATTCTCGCAGCCTTTGTACTACTTTCTGGTCAATATTGGGGTGAGTCCGTCCTTTCGTCTTGCCCAGGCAGTGGGGCTTGCTGCTGCCTTCTGCCTTTTTCAGGCACGGGAACCCCTTGGTTTTGTTGAAGTAGAAATGTTTGTCTGTGACGATCCTCTTGAGGCCCAGAAAGTCCTGGACACGGCCCAACTCGCCTGCTGGATCACTGATCAGTCTCTCCCCACTGACAAAAAGGATTTGCCCAAGCGGGAAGTACAGGAGCCAATTTTCCAGATGCTTTGCATAAATGCCAATCTGGATGGCACTCCAGGAGGTATCGATCAAACCCGTAGTCCTGTTTTTGAAGGTCAGGCTCTCAAAGGATGGGATGTCTGGCTTCTTGGAAAGGGTTTGTGTGTAGTCAGAAATGGCTCGGGTGACCGGGTCCCTCACCACCACAATGAGCTTGGTGTCCTTTGACATAGAGGAGATCCGAGCTGGTGCTTCCTTAGTGACAAAGTAGCTGGGCGTCTTCTCCATGGTGATCTGGCCATCGAGAGTTCTTGGCATCAGTTCCCTGCGAAGAAAGAAAGAAATTAGCAAACTGATGAGAAAAATAAGGGCCTTGCTTCCAAAGTTTGTTCCTTTGTTTTTAAACTATTCCTGATCCTGGCAGTTTAGCCAATTCTTGCTACTGACCATTTGGCAAATTCACTCAGAGCCCCAAAGACAAAATATATCCAAACATACCTGAAAGATTCAAACTGATGAAAATATTTGATGAATTTGAAATATATGAGAAAGTTGGGAAGGAAACCATATGTAGAGCCAAACATGTTAAAAATGATTGATTTAAGAATTACATTGGCAAATGGGAATTACATTGGCAAATGGGGTATTAGATCTCACAGTGCTAATAAATGCAATATCTGACATAAAGTTCCACTTGGGGGGGGATATGGATGGCTCTCTTTCTTTCTGTCCCATTTTTTTCTGCCTTACATCTGCCCCACTATTACTTTACTCTTGTCCTCTATGGATTAGACATTGTTCACCCAAGAAACACAAATGCATACACAAACATTCATTTCCCTATGCTATTTATTACTACTAGTTACACTTTTATTATTTTACTGAATTTTATTAAATATTGCCTTGCGTTAAGTTTTCAATATTGTTGACCACTTGTCAAATACCTTGTTCTTTTTTTCTCTTCCAAATAGAAAAGATTAAATGGGCCAAATGATATGACCTAACTGTTAGGATGAAATTTCCCTCTGGCATTCCAAATTTCTTACAGAAAGGAAAGAATAATAAGGAGTAACCAAACAGCTGACTTATCACATCTAGAAATTTACAGCCATTGCCATGCTTCTAATCAGCCTTTCCTGCTGTGTTGCTATCCAGAAGTCTAGGTTGCAACATTGAAAAACCTCGAAAGATATCAAGTTCAGAAGCCTGCAATACAGGTATCAATTTTTTCAGTTGCTTTCTGTATTACTTTGTATAAAGGAAGAGGCTTCTACATATAATGTTAAAATTTGAGGAGGCTAATTGTAGTTTTTAACTAAGCAATTGGCAAAATCTTTAATTTTTAAGCAAATAATTAGCTGTGAATCGAGTAAGGAGATCTCTATTTGCAAAGAAGCATAAAGGATGCTGTTGAAATCAAATGGAGAACTGGAATTGCAAAGGATTGCAGGCATCACTGCTGAGTCTGGAGGCATTTGGAGATTGGTTTTGGGAGGAGCCGCCTCCCTACTGAATTTTAATCATTTTTGTAAGGAGTGAACAGGAGTTTTCTCTCTCCCAATAACCAAGACACAAGCAGCTGAGCTAAACAACAAAACCACTGACATTTCTGCAATTTGTACTGGAAGGAATGAAATACATGTGTCTGCATTAATGTGTTTCTCTCTGTATATGAATAGAGAGTGGCTGGTATGTGCTTTGTTTTTGTTCTTGTGTGCTTTTGCATCAGTGTTGACTCCTGGTGACTGCCTGGACAAGTCCCTGCAGTATTCCTAGCAATGTTTCAGAAGGGGTTTGCCTTTGCTTTCTTTTTAGGGCAGAGAAAAATGGCCTGAGGTCACCCAGCTGGCTTTATGCCTAAGGCAGGACTAGAATTCATGGTCTCCTTTCTAGCCTGCTGCCTTAATAACCACTACACAAAACTGGCTTTCAATTAGCCACCACAATGGATTCTCAATGTTGTAGCAAGAGCTTTGCACAATGGCACAGAAATTGTGTGTGTCTGGGACATGCACACAAAAGAAAGAGCACCTACATACAATAGCCAGATAGTAATAGCAACAGTGTCTGACTCACCCTGGTTAATTTCAGAAGCTGAGCAAGACTGAGCTGGTTAGGATTTGGATAGGAGATGACCAGGAAATCCCAGGGTTGAATTGAGAAGTAAGAAGTAAGATAATACACAAGATTTTTTTCTGTTTGTATATATACATGCATATACACAGATGCTGTCTACTCTTTCTTTGGGGATTTTGGTCAGATCTTCCCTGAACTGGGGACATCCAAATGTCAATGGCTGTCAGGCATCGGGTTTTAGGACAAGATAAGTAATCTGCAAGTCTAGACCCACAAGCAGCTCTCAGCCTCATTGTATATACCTTCACAATCCCAAACTCTGCACCATTGAAAAAATACTCTTGCAAAAATGGTAGGATGTTGCCAAGTTAGCTTATGTGAAAGCTAAGGAGGGAGGGAGGGAGGGAGGGAGGGAGGGAGGAAGGAAGGAAGGAAGGAAGGAAGGAAGGAAGGAAGGAAGGAAGGAAGGAAGGAAGGAAGGAAGGAAGGAAGACCAAAATGAGGCAGAATACTGAGCTTCACTCAACTTGGTTCTGGTTTCTGATACTTAATTCAATTCTATTTATATAATTGGCATGTGTCAATCCTCCAATATATTGTCATCTCTAATTTTGTTAGATGAACAGCTGGATCAGACTCTTTTCAAGTGTTTAAAATGGTATAAATGTGTAGCCATAAAACAGAAGCAACAAAGAAGCTTTAAGGCTAACTAGCCAATATTTTGGCAGGAGAAGCAGGACTATCCTACAGATCCAATGGAACTGTCTCAGATAGTAACAGGCTATGTGATTTAAGATTTCCTCCACAAGATGCTGGCATGGGTGCAGCAATGTACTTAGCCTGCCACAGAATTAATCTGCTTTGCCCATTAACTACTTAGTCTTCATAACTTAACTATTCTGCTCAGACAGTTCTAATCTCCAAAGGTCTTTAGTTTAAACATACAGAAACCTTGAGTGGAAGAAACAAGTTCTTCAAGAAAAATGTCACCTTGTTGTGATGTGAGGAAGAGTTCAGAGACCGATAACGTATCAAGACAGATGACAGGTGGTCATGTGGTAATCCAATCACAGAAAGCCTAATACCTCTTGTGACAGCTTTCTGTCTGCCCAGAGGGATCCTCCTCTAATCTGTTGACATTTCTCAATAAAGAAAATTGAGCGGGAAGGACTTTGTTAAGAAAGAGGGCACTGGATGAGGAGAAGTGCTCTACATGCTGTGACTATGTCAAACTTACAACAATAAGATGGCACATATTGACAGCTACACTCCCGAGCTTCTACTGCAGCTCCTAAAACTGTGGTAAGTGGGTTGCAGAAACAATCCATGTTGATGGACTTTCTTACAGAAAATCCAGGATACATGGAAATGCATTCACCTCAACAGCAGACAAAAGAACAGGATAAACAAGGATCTGATATAAATACAGGAGTCATTTTCTATTTTCTCATTTTTTTAAAAGAAATGGCTAACAGAAGATATGGCCATTTGTTTGTCTGAGAAATCCACCCATCTTATTTTCCTTCTGAGGTTTCTCAAATATTAGTCAACCATTGGGTAATCCATTGTCACCTTATTTAGTTTCATAATGAAGGAAATGATAGGATCTTCTCCATGGAAGGAATAAAATGAGGAATAAGATGCAGGGCCTACAGCTGTGAAAGGGGCAAAAGTTTCATCACTGACTCCCCAAGATAGAGAAGTGCAAACATATTTCAAAACTGAAATGTTCTAACCCCAAGAGGTTGTCAAACCTGTTCCAAGGACAAACCATTTCCAGAACACAAGAGAAAATTTTGCTCCTTTGTTCATCTTTGAAATATTTTCAGCATCAATTCCCAGCAGCAGAGAATTAAAGTGCCATCAGCTGCTTCTTAAAGATAAGGAAAGGTTTCCAGTTATTCCAAAAATACAAGGAGCATGTTGAAATGGGGTCAGAAAACTATCCAAAAATAATTTAAGAAGCAGTCTTGAAAATCAATTGACACAGTGGTCATAAAGAAATTCTTGGAAGAAGGCAGGCAGTCCACATTGATGAAATCACATGTTATAAAGGGAAGAAGGAATGGCCTTGAGGAACAGGAGGAAATATGCCTTCCAAGACAAAGGTCAGATAAAAGAGAACTGAGTCTGGGGCAGGAATGTATCTTGAGTAAACAACTCAACAAAACTTTCCCTAGTTCACTTGGAAGATTAAGGTAGGGAGGGATGAAGTACATTCAGACTTGCAAGATTCTATTATTACAACTTTACAATAAAAGTAATGCTGATCAACATAATGTTGGATTCCTACTCTGATCTACCTTGAAGGGCTATCCATAGTCTTGCTGATTCACTGTGTTCAAATATTTTTGTTTTGTTCTCCCATGGATATAAGACTAGGAAAATAACTTCACGGCATCAGGACTCTCCTAGTTGAAGATACTTTCAAAAAATAAGGGCCTGCTGAATGGAATAGAATGAATAGAATAGAATAATAACTTTACTGTCACTTTGAATGTACCCTAATTGGCATACATTAAAATGAAACTTCATTGCATACAGCTCCCAAAGGGTCACCACCTCCAATATACATAACATAAGGTAAAGGTAAAGGTTCCCCCGCACATGCGTGCTAGCCGTTTCCAACTCTAGGGGCTGGTGCTCATCTCTGTTTCAAAGCCGAAGAGCCAGTGCTTGTCTGAGGACGTCTCCGTGGTCATGTGGCTGGCATGACTAGATGCCAAAGGCGCATGGAACGCTGTTACCTTCCCACCGTAGTGGTCCCTATTTTTCTACTTGCATTTTTACGTGCTTTCGAACTGCTAGGTTGGCAGAAGCTGGGATGAGTAACAGGCACTCACTCTGTTACGCGGCACTCGGGATTCGACCCGCCAAACTGCCGACCTTCTGATCGACAAGCTCAGTGTCCTAACCCACTGAGCCACTGTGTCCCCTATACATAACATAAATATGACAAAAATAAATAAATACAGAATTATGCATATACCTACATATATTATACGACACAGAGAAACAACTCAGTCTAGTTAGGATTATGTATACATGTGCATGGTGAGAAAAAATTAATCTTGTGAGTTTACCAGACGGATGGCATAGGGAACAAAGCTGTTACAGAATCGGGTAGTCCTGCTAGAAATATTTTGAAACCTCCTCCTGGAGGGGAGCAAAAGAAACAGATTGTAAAGTCAGTGTGTGGCGTCTCTAACAATGCTTTGAGCTCTAAGCACATAGCACTTGTAAGCAGCATCCTGAATACCAGGAAGCTGTCTGTCTCGGCTGTCCTTACCAATCTCTGTATGGACTTTCTATCTGAGGCACTGCTACCACCAAACCAGACAGTGATGCTGTTTGTTAAAATGCTCTCAATCATGCTTCAGTAAAAAGTGGCCAGGACAGAAGTAAGAGATGTGCTCTCCTCATCTGACACAGGAAATGCAGACGCTGGTTTACATGCTTCACTAAGGACGAGGTGAGGAGACCCCAATTCAGATTGTTCGTTATCTGTACCCCTAGATACTTAATACTGTTGGCCACCTCTACAGCTGTGTCCTTGATACTGAATGGAGTATGATTATGCCAGCTTTGAATCCTGCAAAACCAAGGCTGTCCATGATAAAAGTACTCCATTTTGCCCAGTTGGATGTCTACATTTACTTTCAACTGCAGGCAGCTTTTGGCCAGCTATATAATCACAGCCTATCTCCTTTTTGCTTTCTATATAACTGTATCAAGGATACATTGATATGAAGCAAATCCCACAATGGCAATAAGGTTGAGCATTCTTTCAGAATAATAGGTGTATGGTACTAGACAAAACCACAGTTCAAAGGTCATCAAGTTCATTATTATAATGCAGATAATAATCAATTACATGTAAGAGCTGTGGTTGCTCAATGGTTAGAATGCAGTATTGCAGGCTAACTGCCCACGGACAAGAATTCGTTCCTGACCGGCTCAGTGTTGACTCAGCATTCCATCCTTCCGGAAGTTGGTAAAATGAGGACCCAGATTTTTTTTGGGGGGGGGAGGGGAAATAAGTTGACTCTGTAAACTGCTCAAAGAGTGCTATAAAGCACTATGGGTGGTATATTAGTCTAATGGCTATTGCTACAGCTAAATCAGTTAAATCCTGTATTCACTTTCAGGTAATTCATCTTCATTTTAAAATTATTTAAAATTATTTAAAAAAAATAATTACTGCATAGGAAAAGAGATTGTGCAAACCCTCTCTCTCTTACACACTGGAGTTACAGGATGAATGCCAGATAAAGTGACCCCATAATATAGGTGGTGGAATAGGAACTGCCAACTGCTTTGTAAAAGCAGAAAGAGGAGCCATGGACTCAGAGTGTTTCTAGGAAATATCCAGCTTTCAACCTACAGCTTCAGCCTTCTGCCTCAAGGCCTTATAGTTTATTATATATATAAAGTATAAGGCCTCAAGGCGGAAGGATAACGATACACACACACACACACAGAGTAACAAGATGAATGGCAAATAAATTTAATACTGAGAGCTTATGCACCAGAGACAAATTCCTTGTCAGTCTAATCACACTTGGCCAATGAAGAACATTCTAAATTCTAAATGTGCATGTGTTTATGTGTGTAAATAGAGAGGAAATCACAAGAACTCCTAAAGAAATAATTTGTGCGTCTAACTTAACCTGTATGAGGATTTTTTAAAAAAAACAAAAACCAACAATTTATTTTGTACGTAAAAGTTATGATGTATAAGCACTGAATAGATTCCCTTGCTCTAACCCACTGCATCAGCTACCTCTGGACAAGGCTAATTCTGCTATTTGAGGATCCTGACCTGACTGCAATTAAGTCAGTCTTACCAGGAAAACAAGACAGGAAACACAAACAGATAAGCTAATTCTACTTTATTGTAAAGTTACAGTTCTCAACCTCTTGCCCTGCCACTATCCAGCTGCAGGCTATGCTTGTCTCTTATCTGACCATTTCCTAGGCTGTCTCTTCACCCCTCTCTCAATATGTTTCCCAAACCAATGAAGATTATCACTCCCAATCTCCCATAATACTTGGAGATGGGTTGACTTTTTAATATTCCATGGGAATCCACAGCCTAGTGAGCACTAATAGAAAAGTAATATAACCTTGGGTTTCAAATCCTCCTATTCTGGAGAAAAAGGGGGCGGGGGCAGAGAAAGAGAGAGAGTATCTCTCTTTTCAATATATATTTCACAAGATTGATTCTACAACACAATTTTCAACCAAGCTGCCAAAAATCCTGAATCAAGCAAGTTCTTATTCCTCTGCACTCACTTGGGCTCTTGCCAAGACAATAAATGCATCTCATGCATTGTGTACCTTGAGGCAACTTCCTTCTACACATCCATTTTCTTCAATCAGGGATCAGAATGACATATTTCCCATGGCCTTTTACCACATGGGTGAAAATAAACATTAAACTGTCTAGTATTCCCTACATCCAGTCAATATACATATTGGCTTGTCTTTTCTCAGAGACACCCATCCTTTAGCAAAGGTTAGAACTCAATTGCTAGATCAATTAACTTTTTGCTATACCCAACAGTATCTGAGGTAAGCTTCGAGTATCTTTGACTTGCTATAAAACTACCACGTTACCCCGAAAATAAGACCGGGTCTTATTTTTATTTTATTTTTTTTCCTCCAAAATATGCTTTAGGTCTTACTTTTGGGGGATGTCTTACTCCCCTCCAGCACCGACAGCCCCACCCAGCCAGCCCACTTCTTCTTGGGCTGAAGGAATAGCATCATTTTGCAGCTGCATTTCAGCCTGCATTTTGCAGTCAAGCCATACCAGAAGACCTCTGCAGACGAGTACTGAGCTATGGATTCAATCCATGGCTCAGTCCTCAACTGCAGATCTATTGCAGAACTGAGCTATGGATTTAATCGTCTGCAGAGGTCTTCTGGTAAGATTTAATCCATAGCTCGATTCTCAGCTGCAGTGGCCTTCTTGGAAAGGCCTCTGACTATGAAATGCAGGCCTGGCTGCAGAAGACACCACAGAAGAAGTGGGCCGGCGAGGAGAAGGTAAGTGAGTTTGGGGCCCATGGGGCAGATCCACACCCCCACCCTCACCCTAGATTGATTTTTAGGTGTGTGCCTCACCCCAAAACTAGGGCTTATTTTGGGGGTAGGGCTTATATTAGGCCCACACAAAAATCAAGCTAGGGCTTATTTTCAGGGTAGGCCTTCCTTTCAGGGAAACAGGTATTTAGGGAATTATTTACTCAATTGTATATTGCACTATGTAGAGCTTCACATTCTGGACTAGCATCTGCTATCACCTTAACATATTTCTTACAATTCAAATAGAAAGCAAGCTGTTATTTGCAGGTAGTTTGGCCTTCTTTGGGATATTGGTACTGATGCAAAAAGCTTTCGGAAGGCATAAGCAAATCCAGAGAAGCGAGGTGGACCTTTAATAGAGAGACACAAGATGCAGCTCTTCGGACATTCCAAAATATTTGTCTATCTATAAGCAAAGTGTAAGTTAATAATTACAGTCTGAGGCATTCCTGGACATAGCAAGGACCCACAGCATTTTTATTTCATTTTCCTTCTAGAATTTAATACAGCACCAGGGCTTCGATTCATGCTGCTGGGACTGGATGAGTTATTTATGATTTTAATTATTTGTATTTACTTAGCTGTGCTTTTATTGCTTTGTGCTCTATTGGTAAACCAGCAAAGTCATACTGGAATATAGTGGTATATAAATATTATAAATAGATAAATAAAATCAACACATTACTGTGTGTGTGTTTCTCTCTGTCTTCTACTCAACCACTGAACAAACAGGAAGCCAACTTCACTTCTCAAAGTTTGCTACATCATCTATTTCAATCACTCAAGGCCTGGAGGTAGCTCGTAATTGGCAAGACACTTTTAGAGGACTTTACACAGGTATCAGAAACCTGGAGTCCAACCTCTAAAACTGCTCTGGATATAGTCCTCCACCTGGCTTCTCATGAGACAAAAAGAAAAAAAAATATAGGAAGTAACCACCATAATTATGTTTTAATCAACTTCCATGACATGTACATTAACCTCAGTATATCTTTTGTCCTAATTCAGCTTAGTTTCAACTGCTCTTGGTTGGAAAAAACTGCTCTCTCTCCTCTCTCTCCTCTCTCTCTCTCTCTCTCTCTCTCTCTCTCTCTCTCTCTCTCTCTCTCTCTCCTCTCACTTCCAAATGTATTATTGAAGAAAAGGCTGATCTATGAAGGCCAATCATCTTGAGGACATTCCAAAGTAAGGGTCCCTCCATTTGGATGGAGAAAGGCATAACAAACCTTCCTTTTGTGGAATCTGCTCTTCTTGGTTTCTTGCACGAAGAATGAAACAGCCCCAGCAGGCAAGGTCCTGTTTCCCAGCATTAAAAAATTGCCTCTGTGTTCTTTCCCCAGGAGAGGAAGTGCACTGTGCTTCTTTGATTAACTCAATTTAATATAACTCTAGGTTGTTGGTCCAGAAAGGAGCTGATGGGAAGCAATGGAAAATGAGCATGAGGACTGGATAATTAGTTGAGGAGGTCACCACTGCTTATGAAGGAGTTTCTTTTCTCTCACACCATCATTGAGGATTTGTTAGCATGGCTTGCCTGGAGTCAAGTAATCTGTAGCCATTTCCTGCTTAGGATTTCATTGGTTTTGGTCATGTTAGAGAAACAAAAGGCAAAAGGTTTCCTGGAAATATGGTGACTCAAAAGGCGGGGGAGGAGGGGAAAGAGAAAAAATGCAAGAAGAAAGCAGTTAAGGCCCTTCCCAGCAAAAGGATGGTCTTAAAAGAGCTGCAATTCCTCTTGATTTTCTAAGTACGATTATTATGGCGTTTCCAGCCTCTTTCACACAGCATAACAAATAAACTGTACCATATTCTCGGATGAATTTTTAGCCCTCATGCCAAAGTCCTGTTTTATTAACCTAACACTTATGGGACAGGGTCCAATGGTTATGAGAGGTGGAGAGAGACCTGATTAACGTTCTCTGCTGGCAAAGGCATTGGATGACGCTCTGGCTTCACTAGACCAAAGGGTTTGTGCATTCATTAATACCATTGCTCCCTGAAGCTGCATTATTCATAAGTTTCCTTTAGTTCTGAGAGCAAAGGGGAGGGGGGGAGAAACCCTATTACCAGACATCAGCAACTTTTATGCTTTGCATCCAGCCAAGTAAGCAACCCACAGATTATTTTAACAATGAATCAAAAAGAAGGCACAACTGTTCCTAATTTGGTATTTAAAAGCATGGAGAACTGCAGTGCACACTTTGGTTGCAAGCATTGCTATTTCATATCTGCAGGGCTCTTTGGGACAAAGTTGCTCAAGAACTTTGCACTGTAACACACTGTCCATTCCTGTAGGTTCAGATGTTAAGCCCTAGGAGAGGAGAAAAGGGTAACAATTTCATTCCTCCCAACTGGAGCATCCAGATGAGATTGGAGTAGAACACTGAAGGGTTGGGAGAAGTTTAAACATTAGATCTTCTCTCTTCCCCCACCCACCCCCAAACACACAAACAAGTAGCAAGCACAGACAAGGGCTTTTTGGCAGCAATCACGGGTGAGTGAATACATTTAAATTCAATAAGGGCTGCTTCAAAGAAGTTAAGAGTAACACAGAAGCTTTTCAAGTGGCCAAGAAGGAATGCAAAATTTGAAGCAGCTCCAAAAGCAGGAGACATTTGGACATCATGATTAATTAGGTCTTGCTTCCATGTAGCTAAATTGGTTAAACTGCATTTGTTTTGAACTTAGCAGTCTTACAGCTCAGCAAGAACAGGCTTAACAAGCATTTGAAGAAGAACTGAACAAAATTCAAAACTGCAAGAACATGGACCTCTCCTGGACAGAAGGAAGCAAATGGACACCAATTCCTAAAGGATTTAATATGGCTGGTTTGCTAAAGGATAAAAAGAGTGGTAGTCTTAAAAAGTACAATCATTTCAATCATATACAGCATTATGAATTGGGGAAATGAGTCATGTGTATCATCTGTATGTTTATTTAAAATTGAAAAGTTTTAAATATTTAGCTATAGTGAAATGCCAGTGCATCATTATGTGATTTAGTGATTACAGATTAAATCATTCTTGAAAAGAGTTCGAATAGCTCTGCAACATCTCAAGATCTTCTTCAAAGACTGTTGTTCCTCATAGTCACCTTAATCGCTTCCCTCCTGTCCTCAAATTGAGAGGAAAATACATTGTCATCAATTGTACTGCGTCCACAGCCTCCTTGCTCCTGAGCAACACAGGCATGTTGTGGGTTCATCTTCACAGAGTTTAATGTGGAGCAGTTTCAAGGCAGCAGTTGGGAAATTCCCTTTTGTCCTTTTCTCTCCAACCCTCAGGGTTCCCTACTCTCTTGAACATGTGGAAGAATGTTCAGAATAGCCAATTCAGTCTTCTTTTTTCTTTTCTTTTTTTTCTTTTTTTTTTGCGGTCATAGAATAAATCCTGTGAGGGGAAAGAAAAAAGAAAGAAAAAAAAAACCATAGACAGAGCTTGGAAGGAACTCTGTGAATCTGAATTTGAATCAAGACAGATTTGGGGGGTGGGGGTGGGAATAAAGTTCCCAGTTCTCCTGATGGAAAAAGTTTTAGTGACTTCAGGATATCCTCAGACAATTCTTCCTTGCCACAAAAGTTTAAAGTTAGGGTTAGGGAATGTGGGAAGAGAAAGGGGAAGAAGGACTGACTTGAAAAAGTTGGAGTAAGATGCCTGTCTCATTTCCCCTGTGAAGCCAAGTCAGTAGTAACATTCTAGAATTTCAACAGACCCAGCGGCTACCAACAAGGATCTTTCACACAGCAGTTAATTATTACTCTACTGCCTTAAGAACAAGTATTATTTTTATCAGCCTCCCAATATTTTTGGTGGATATTTTTAGTTGCTTGAAACACTGGTTCTCTAAAATAAAAGTGGTTATCTTCAGAAACAATGGCCAAAGTCCAATCTTTTCCAACTAGATGCTTTCCAGATATGTTGAATTGGAATGCCATCATTGTTGCCCACATTTTGAAGCACCTCTTAGCAAGTGATGTTTGTCTTGCTCACCAGTCTGTTTTCCAAATAAAGATGAAATAAAGATGAGTGACTTTGTAAACAAAAAGTGTCACTGAGCTTGGATGTTCACTTGCAGCTGATTCACTATCTGACTAGGTGATATCATCAGTGCACTGATAATGTTATCCATGTCTGCAAACAAACCACCAAGCTCAAAGTTCCGACACCAAGGAGGGTTCAACGTTCGGCTACAGATATTCTCTTCAATCTGAAAAAAAGTTACAATACTGTATAGAATCATTTCAGTCTTCAAAATACCAGAAACCAGCTACCAAACCACCAAAAGCTATTCAGCTCACCCTGTGATGGACTTGGGGATGATGTGGTTTTCGTTTTTAACCCCAAAGCATAGGCAGCATTTCCAATACGAGTCTATAGCAGGTAGCAGAGAGAGAACTCCCTGAATGGCATTTCACGTGAAGCAAACTGATCAGGAACAAGTAAACAGAAACATTTCCGCAAGACACAACAAGAAAGATTTGTCTTGAGTAACTTTGTGGGAAACATTTGCTTTCCCCCTACTGTAACAGAACGTTCTTCTTCTCTAGGGCCATCTTATTTCATCTGCTGTGTGTATGCTACATTCAGGCTGGAGGCTATAAATACCAGCTCACCTTATCACCTCCTCTCATCACGTAGACCAGACATGTCAAACTCGCGACATCACGTGACATCACGCGACGTATCAGAGCTTTTTCCCCATTGCCGGCAATGGGGTGGGCGCGGTTTCGTCACGACGCGTTGACACCCCTGACTTAGACCCTCACACTATTCAGTCCACTTCTGTTCTTCCTCAGTAAGAATTAATCCAACTTCTATCTGGAGAGGGAGGGAATTTTGAAACTGCACAAAAGACACACAGCTGCTGAGAGGCCAATGGACAATGTTTGAAGCCTGGAAGAGCTAAACAGTAGCAGCTTTACCCTTTTTTATCCTTGGCCTGTCTTTATGGCTGTCAGAAGCAGGGGTGCACTGACACTATGCTGGGGAAAAGCACATGAAAGGGAAAGCAGCTTTCAATAGGGACAAAGTCATTTTAATTAGCCAACAAGCACTTTTAGTTACTGGACCAAACATCTGCACAACAACCACAGCTTAACATCTTTCCACTAATTCTCTCTTCCTTGAGGACATCAAGGAAGGTCGAGGAAGGTCACTGATGAAAAAAACAAAGGCCTTGCTGGTAGAGTGGCCAGACTTTTCTTCTTCTACCAAACATAAAACAAAACTTTCTTAAAGGCTACATCCAGACCATTTCAAGTATATTCTTATTTCTCAGCTTGTGTGAAAAAGTTCTCAATTCCCTGAATGGTTTTTTTTTAAACATTAAACCATCTAACCTGGTCTTTTCCCCTCTTAGCTGGAGTTATTCTGAAAGCACACTTTGTCCTGTTCATCTATGACAGGCATGTCAAACTCACAACATCATGTGACATTGCATGACGTATCAGGACTTTTTCCCCATTGCCAGCAATGGGGTGGGCACGGTTTCAGCATGACACATCCGGCCTGCGGGCCGGCAGTTTGACGTGCCTGATCAATACTTCCTTCTTATTGGTGGCCTTTCTAATGGGCAGATATAACAAGATTTAGATAAGAGATGTTTTTCAGCCAGCTTGGGAACAGAGATGGTTGAACTAAAAATGTGACAAAGTTTTACACACAGGCAATACTGAACAGAGATCATTCCTACTGTTGCTTATTCACAGAAAAATCTGAAGAGAGACTTTTCACATATTTGCAATGTCCCACATCTCTCCTGTCATTGTGGAGGCCAAATGTCCTAGACCACCTTTGTTACTATAAATAATATTATATACAAGCATGTAGCTGTTGAAAGGTTAAACTATTAATTGAAACTGAAAAGGCAATCGTTCAAATTTGACCTCTGCATTAATTCATTTGGTAGCCTTAAATAAATCATACCTTCTCACCCTCAGTCCTTCTATTCATCATGCAAAGGTTATAATGGTTGACTTAACACTACTTGGAAGACAACTGTTCCAATGAGATCATTCAAGTTAGCATACCGAACACTCCAAAACACTGAACAAGCAAAGGGAAACTTCAGGAATCAACAATACTGGAGTTCAATCTGAAGTTGTGCATTCAGCAACTCACAAATACGATAAACAGCTTTTGGGTTTACATCCTTACAGGCGACTTCAACCAGATTACAACTGATCCATTTACAGCTGATTATTATCTCTTGATCAGAGCAGTGCCTAGTTTTATACCTTCTGCTAATCCTTAAGATGATTTTGTATGGCTCTGACTTTGTATCCTGGGTCAATTCAATCACTGTCATCTGCAAACTACAGATCACGATTTAGCATTATTCAACAAGTCATGGTTTAAACAACATTGTTTAGGGATTCCACTCACTATTCTCCTATTGAAAACATCACGATACAAAACAGTCATTGAAAAGATGACACTCCATTAATACCACCAAAGAATATGTCCGTTGCGCAGAGAAGCAAGAATTGCCAAGACAGAATGGAAAAGTGAGTGGTAGCATTTCTCAGGAAAAGAATGATGGACTAAATCAGGGCTTTTCAACCAGTGGTACAAGTACCACCTGTGGTACATTGGCACCTGGCAGGTGGTACGCGACCATCCTAGATAAGTGGTAGCAGGGGAGGGGAATGAGCTGAACCGGTGGCAGCACCACACAAGCCTGAGCGAGAGACAGCTGAAGCTGCAGGGATCATTGGAAGCAAGAGGATCAGCGCCAGGCTCCAGCTGGAGCTCGATGTTGATCCCAGTGCTTCTGCTGAGCCCAGAAGAAGTGCCAATCAGCTGGAATATTGTAGCATCCCCAGGGTCTTGTGATTTACATTCAGATGCTTGGCAACTGATTCATATTTATGACTGTCACAGTCTCCCAGGATCATGTGAAGTGACCAAAACCTGCTGCAACCACCCAGCAGAGGGGGGGGGGGCAATAAAAAACAAACATCCACCCCACCCCCACTGCCAATCCTCAACAGAAAACTCAGAACAGTGAAAACCTCGAACAGGAGGAAGAGCGCCACTGGGCGGGCAGGCAGGTGTCTTGGGGATTAGATCAGGCACTTTTTTCAGTGCCATTATAACTTTGAACAGTCACTAAGTGAACTGTTGTAAGTCAAGGACTACCTGTATTTCATCACTTTTTTCCTTTTTTTTTTTTTGGTCATCAGGTTTTTGACACCTTGCTAGGTGACTGGTGGTACTGGGTTTTTGCCATATCCTAAAAGTGGTAAAATGGGTGAAAAGGTTGAAAAGCCCTGGACTAAATGCCTCACAGAAGCAAACACTGCAAACACTGCCACAATGTTCTTGATTTGCTTCCTCTTCTTCCCCATCTTTAAACAAGATAACCAAGACATCTTAAGCATGCAAGGTGCTTCTCTTTACTTTTCACCCATTCCCTCTTTTATTATGTTAAAATTCCCCTCGTCTTTTTCTGTGTGCCACATCAAGCCACAGAGTCCTCTAGATTGTAGCACTCAGAGTAATAAGACCCTGGAGGGGAATGTTACAGAAATTAAGATTCCAACAGAATGAGCCAGTATTGCTCTGTGCACTTTTTTTTTTTAAGAAGAGTCCCACTACCTTGAATACATGTTACTCTTTAGTATGTTTAGGGCTTCAACCTGAATTATTGCAGGTTTTTAAGGCTTTCTAAGAAGGACTTATATTTATTATGCCACCAGACAGGTCAGAGTAAGGACAAGATGAGAGACAATTTTTTTTTAATCAGATCCTGTTCCATAAGAGGGTAGAACAATATGTCAGAAGTTGAAAAGGTCACTCTTTAAAACTACTTTATAACCAGAAGGTGACCTCAACAATGTAAACTGCACGATAATTTGTCTCATGCAGGAATAAGAGGTCCAGCAAATTAATATACTGTTGATCTTCTCTGCACACTGAGCCTTAAATGCATTTTAATACAAATGGGATTGCCTTCTCCAATCTCCTATTATTGGATGGGTGATTAGTCATAGAGATAGACAGACCCTGTATCTGAAAGTGGATTAGCCTGGTCATGAACAGGGGACATCAGTTACAAAGCATGCTTAGAAGGGAAGCCATTATGTCTCTAGACATGTGAAGATAGCTAACTTTCTCAGGAAGTGCAATCTATATAGGTATAAGCACTGGCATGAAGCTATAATCTGTTTCCCCCCTTTTAACATGATCACAGAGTTCAGCCGCCTCCCCGTCTGAGTGTTAAGAAACCTAATTTTCAAGGTTACTCATATTGAGGAAGTGGGGTATTTTTCAATTAGAATCAAGAAGAATCCCATGACTCACTAAATTAACTCAATTTACATATAGTCCAAACCCAAAAATTGTTTTTGGTTCCAAAACAAAACGGATCACAGTTCTTCCAAATAGAAATTGACTTCTCTTCAGCAGTGTAATTGAACGAAAGGGCAATCATTTCCCCTGAGTCAACAACTAGAAATAAGAAATACTTTGTTGATCTGCTGCAGTTAGCCACCCACTGATCAACTTTCAGCTCTTCAGCTATGTCACAGTGACCTGTAAATGGCCCCCAAATATAATCAAGGTAGCAATAATAGCAATGTGATAGATACAATGGGGCAATGGCTACCATCACTTCTATGTCAACAGGTCACCTGGAAAAAGAACTCTCCAAGCATGGCTGCATTTTCAGTTGATAAAGCATCTCAATTATAAGAAGTAAATACTTAAGCTGACAGGTGCATACAATTTGCTATACAAACTCTAAAATCAGTGAGACAACTAAGTCCAGCAAACTTTCTCTTCTGATTTTCATGTTGATTTTCCAAGCAAACACAATTAACATTTGGAAGAGGACAGACAATCAGGTTTATCCCAAATGAGTATCACATGTGTATCTGCCCTCTGGGCAAGAATTGTGAGTGGATGTTTGGGACATTAAAGTTCTGATCGTTAAGCAATTCTTTGTCTTCTTGAAGCCATGGAAAGTGAGCTAGACATGCTGGGAGATATAGAAGGATCCATAAACCACAGGCATGCTGCAGAGAAGTTTACAAAAATGCTCACACAAATACAGTTTGCAGTCCTGGAAACTGTTATATATTTTTGTTTATGGAGTTTTGCTGGAGTTGCCCTTTCAGGCTAGCTAGATAGGCAAAGCTGGGGCCAGATCTCAGGGTATTGATGAACTGATGGTGTAAGAAAGGAGGGATCTGAATTTGTTCAGCATGGAGAAATGCTTTGAGACAAGCCACAAAAGAGATGCCTTCCAGAAGGAAGAAAGTGAAACCATTGGATAGAATTTAACACCTGATAAGACATTGGTATTGGGGAGCCTTAGATTCAAGACAAGTTATTCCCAGGCAAGAACTGTGAATAATTTTCATAATTCAGTCTAAGTCTAAAACATGGGCACAAAGTAAGGCAGACTAGCTCAGCATGCTTTGCAATGAAGTAGCAAAGATCTGTTTATACCAATGCATAAGACAAAGCCATCCACCCTTGGAGGAGGGCACCGTGTATCCTCATGAATGTTGGAAGCTTCCAAAACAAAACAAAACAAAGAGAATGCCTGGTTTGAGGAAAAATATAATTGACTGCATGAAAACATAGGGTAATGGGGAGAACCAAAAGAACTCCCTGAACCAAAACCCATTAGGCAGAACAAGAAAGAGGATGTTACTGGAATGCCAATACAATAGAGAAGATGGAGCGAATCTTGTATCTCAAAGATTTCTACACAGGAGTGCTGTGGGTTGCAAAACAGCATGAGGGTCATTTTTCTCTTAATACAGGAACTCAGGATCATCTAGCAAAACTGAATCATGGAAGTTTCAAGACAGGCCACAAAAGCAGATACTAGTCACTCACTGTACAGTTAAACGGCAATTCTTCAGATGAGTGTTGAAGGGGATTAGATCAATGCACAAAGAATACTAATCTTAATGCTTGGGATGTGGGGGAGACGAAGAGAACAGTAAAAGTCAGTAATCTAACGAAGGCAAAGCACGATAGGCAACCAAAGCAATGTTTTCTCTTTGACAGAAAGGTTTCAATATCTTAACCAGCTTTTTTGTGAACTGGTACCTTCCACATATGGGAGACTTAAGTGCCCAAATTTCCAAGGCTGGTTGGGAAATGGAATCCAACACAACCGGTAGGCACCACCAACCTGGGAAAGACTGTTGAAGTCAAATGGTATCCAGATACTTTTAGTTTAACTATGCAGATAGCATCAAGGTGTCTCTCACAAAGAGAGTGACTGAGGCATGAAGGTGCTCTCTGCTGTAGGTATATATAATTTCTAGTTACATAGATAAGTTTTAATGAAAGACTCCGCATTTCCAGCTCAGTAATTTGACAGGGACAGAACAAGGTTGTAATTAAGAGCGGCTCCCCTCTCTGCACTGTTACTAAGAAAACTGGCTGTTCATCAGGGCACATTCATTGCTTTTTCCTGGCTTACCGGAAGCTGATACTTTGAGGGTAGCAATTTCACTCTGCAGCAATAGGAAGAGAATTTAAATCAAGTCAATGCCCCTGTAATCTTAATCATCCAAGTTCACAGGAACTCCTGCAAAGCAACATGTTATTATAAGTAGCCCTTTGGAACGAGAGCGCTCTTCATTTATTCGGATGTTTTGGATGATCCCAAGACCGGTCTGAAATTGCTGAACAGCAATTCATATTCGTTCCCACAAAACTATAAGCTCTGCCACCAAGCAGGCTCTTTAGATATTTCAGGGATGCACTCTAGGGTAGATGTGATAATTCTCCAGATGCTTTGAACTACTATTCCACCAAATGCAGTCAGAATGAATGGAAGATACAGTCCAAACTCCCTACTTTAGGAAGTAAAAGTATCAATCTGTAGCTTTAATTGATTCAGCGCTCTGGGAGCCACATGAGACTTCATAGAACTGAGGTTCTGCAACTGATTACCTAGCTCTTCTAAGGAAACCAAAGTACCTCAGTAGCCATTAAATAATTTAAATTAACTAGACGGTTTAGTTGACAGCCCCATTTACTAACCAATAAAGGCAGTTCAGAGCAAGTTCTTCCATTACAAAGATTTATGAAACTTTCCGAATCCTCTGAACAAAGAACCCACTCTTACTGAACTACAGCTTTGGAATGGGTAATTGACCTGACATCCTGAAACTGACATTTCCCTGGTTGGTCCAAAATGACCTACTCCCATGCCGAATTGGAAGTTATTGCTGTCTATTGTAACCCATGGCAAAAATGCAGATTTTTGAGGGTGAAGCTGGGCATCCAGATATCCTCAAGACCCTAATTACACAATATAGTAGTAAGGTTATTATTCCTTGTTTCATGTGGCAAATGTGCCAAGTGTAACAGGTTTTGAAAATGGATTGCAGAAATGCCATACTACAGGACTTAAATCTTCAACCCAGTGTCCTACTGCTTCAATTTCCCCACAGATTTCTTCACAACCTAAATTTAGCACTCAAAGGACTTGTCCTCTATTGATTTGCATGCTGAAATGTCATAAAGATCAATTTGGTCTCTATCTCCAAAGCACCACTTTTATGGTTTTCTTCCTAGGAGAATAAAAGAAAGTATCCTTGGAACCAGAAAATAGAGCATGGTGGTTAATCTAACCCCATGGTGGCGAACCTATGGCACACATGCCACAGGTGGCACACAGAGCCCTCTCTGTGGGCACTCGCGCTGTTGCCCCAGTTCTAGGCCTTCAGCTGGGTTTTATAAAATCTTTTCGCTTTAGACCTCTGCCGCCATGTGCAAAAAAAAAAGTTCAATCAATTTTAACTTCTTGCGGGGAAAAAAAAGATCTTGCGAAGTTGGAATTGATTGAACTTTTTAGTCCCACCCAGTCTGCCATTACCACCGCAGCCATGCCCACCCAATGGGCCATGCCCAGCCAATTGGCCACACCCACCCAATGGACCACGCCCACCCGGCACCTGATGATACATAAGTGGGTTTTGGGTTGCAGTTTGGGCACTCGGTCTCTAAAAGGTTCGCCGTCACTGATACAGTTCCACTAAACTAAACACTTCATAGATGAACTATGGAAATATACCTGCTCAGCTGAAGCTTTACACCTTGCCCCCAACTGCGAACACTTTCACTGCTATTGTTGTTTTTCTATGGAGGGAATATAGTTACATTTCATGGTCATGTTTGTATTTAACCTGACATTTTATAAGTAACCAGATGCCTTCAGATGTTTTGTACTATCAGCCCCCTAATATTCAGCCTCTGATTATGCTGGCTGAAGTTTATGGAAACAATGAAAAGCTATGCCCCCTTCCACCATAACCTTATGGAGTAACTGTTTTAAGATATCATCATGGAAGGATGAGAAGGCAGCACCAAGCATTTCATAACCTAACCTCTTCTCGACCAGGTGAGACAATAGAACTGAGGGACATGGACTTCTACATTAGATCTAACAACTTCCAAATTTCTTGAATCATAGAATAATCTGAAAGACACCTAGGCAGGTACAGGCACAACTCATACCAGACCCAAATCAATAAGGATATTGGGAGGAATCATATAAAAATGTGTTTTCCTTTCCACAGAAAAAGATGAGGGTTCTTCTTATCACTTTCTCTCATACACACAGGCACACATACACACACATCTTCCTTTTACTTTCCGCACTTTTGCATTACTGGGAATGACAGATGGAATGAAGGGGAACAGATTTTTCAAAGATGGATGGAGTAGATATTTACCACATCCATAGCCTGTAATGGTCTTAACTGCTACTAAAGAAGCATTTTCAAGCATGCCTCCTGTTACAAGAACACAATTGGCCAAGGCCTCTATCTCATCAATCCTGTAAATTCAGACAACTCACATGGCCTTTGTTATCAAGACTTTTGCAGAAGGAGCGAGATATATTTCTATCAGTTAAAAGACCTGGAGTAAAATCCCAGCATTAAGAAAACTAGTCCACATCCTTCCACAGCTTGCTATCCTTTAAATATATAGTGCTGTGCTGTGATGCCAACACCCTGAATTCCCAACATACAATGGGCAATGTCTAGCTGGGAATTTAAAAAGCTGTAGTGCAAACACAGCTGGAGGCCACCAGGGCATAACAGCTGGCTTCATGAATAATATTTTTTTAGTATTACAATCAGAAATAAACATGCTTTGCCCTTTTGCAATTACTCAATACAGCTGCGTTATATATGTATATATTCAGTTTATAGACATTACATTCCAATTAACTACAGCACTGGATGTTGCTTTCCCTCCTATTTAAACTGGCTATATACTGTACTTTGGCTGGATAATCTAATCCCTTTCCAAAGAAACAATTGGATCTTGCTTACTGGACTTCACCAGCTGAAGTTCAACCTCTCTCAGAAAAAGTTGCTCAAGACATATTTGAGACTTAGAATCAAACACTGAAGTGTCAACTCCCATGACAGCAGCAAAATTACTTTAATACAGCTGGATCCCTACAGTTTTCTTGGCAATGTTATGAAAATATTCTACTGTACTATTGCTTTCTTTGGGGCATTTTTTTAACTCTCCAGTCTAGGTTACAGCACTCGGAATAACTGTGGAATAAAAAGTTGGAATTAGAATTTTGGTGACTAAGGGTCTAAAAGAACATTGAATCTACATTATATTGCACATTTTTTTCTAGCTATCCAAAGGAAGATTTAGAAAGGATTGGCTGTCAACTTGGAAGTATAGAGTGGAATCTTTGAATGGAAGAGCATATATTTTTGTTAGTTCCTTTTTTCCATCTTTTTTCTCTTTTTATGGTTTTTATTGTTTCTCTTTCTTAGTTTTTCTGGAGGCGTGGATGCATACATAAACACACACACACACACACACACACACACACACCTCCCCAAAATGGTAGGTTGCTTGAACTTTGGGCAATGAAATGCTCAGAGAAATTATTTTCAAAACTTTAAATCATAAAATCTTAAAATAAGTTAATAGTCTGAAGTGACCTCCCAGTAACTGGAGTCAGATCTAAGTAAATGTGTATGTACCCTATCAAAATATTTTATCTTCATAATTTTTAAAGAATTAAAGGTGTAGCTACTTTCTTTTACATCAAACCTAACTTCTGATATCTTTATGGCTATATTCACATAGTTTTGGCAACAATAAAGACATGAAGTCTCACTGCCTTCCTCTGAGTTGATTTTTCAATATCTTAATCCCAGCCTACAACTCCTCCTAGATTCACGGCTTACCCTAGAAGATCATGTAGTGGCCGTGACTAGGGGGGCTTTTGCCCAGGTTCGCCTGGTGCGCCAGTTGCGGCCCTATCTGGACCGGGATGCCCTGTGCACGGTCACTCATGCGCTCGTGACCTCTCGCCTTGACTACTGTAATGCTCTCTACATGGGGCTTCCCTTGAAGACCACTCGGAGGCTCCAACTGGTACAGAATGCGGCCGCGAGAGTTGTCTTGGGAGTTTCCCGGTACTCCCATGTTACACCTTTGCTCCGCGAGCTGCATTGGTTACCAGTTGTCTTCCGGGTGAGGTTCAAGGTCTTAGTTATGATCTTTAAGTCCCTACATGGCATGGGTCCGGGGTACCTCGGGGACCACCTGCTGCCGGCTTCAACTCCCCTCCGCCCTGTGCGTTCCCACAGAGAGGGCCTCCTCAGGGTGCCTCCGGTCAGGGAATGTCGACTGGCGGCCCCCAGGGGGAGAGCCTTCTCTGTGGGTGCCCCGGCTTTGTGGAACCAACTGCCGGTGGAGCTCCGGACGGCATCGGACCTCCGAACTTTCCGTCGTGGTCTGAAGACCCATTTGTTTGAATTGGCCGGTCTGGCCTGATGGGGGAGCTGTGTTTTAAATTGTCATTTTAGATTGCATTATTGTTTTTTAATTGGGCACTGATTTAATCTTTGTTTTAACTTTTGTATAGTATTGTATTTTTATTTATATGCCCTGTGAACCGCCCTGAGTCCCTAGGGAGAAGGGCGGTATATAAATTAAATAAAACATAAACATAAACAAACATAAACTCTGGAATTTCCTGGTCATCTCTCATCCAAATATCAGCTAGCTCAGCCCTGTTTAGCTTCTGAGATTAACCAGGATCAATCAGTTAGTGCTGCTATTATTGCCTGGCTATTGCTTGTAGGTGTCACAACTTCTCTGCCATTGTGCAAAGTACTTGCTAAAACATTGGGAATTTTTTATCCATTGGGATTGCTAAGTTGGTATAATGGTTAAGACAGCAGTTTAGAAACCAGGAAACTCTGAGTTCAACTCCTGCCTTAGGCATGAAGCCTGCTGGATGACCTTGGGTCAGCCTCATCTCTCAGCCTTAGGAAGCAGGCAACAGCAAACCACTTCAAAAATCTTGCCAAGAAACCTTCAGAGACTGGTCCAGGCAGTTGCCAGAAGTCAACATTGACTTGAAGGCACCAAATAAATAAAAAATGTTGTTTTAACAATCCCAATACAAAATAAGCCATTATGTACTGGAAAAAACAATCTCATTCAAAAAAAGGAGTTGGCATTTTTCCAATGTTCAGTTTTTATCTGGATTTCTTTTATCATAAATGTGACCTGCTTCATGAAATATGCAGCAAGTAGATTTTACACCATCAGTGCAATTAGAAGTAAAGTATAGTAAGTGGTTAAGTTTTCAGACCGGCACCCAGGAGTTTCCATCAGCAATTTTGGAGTAACCACTTCTTTTTAGCCCAAGCAATCTAAACAGAGAATGGATTTGTGGGAAATTGTCATGTAAATCATATTGAGCTCTCATTCTCAGAGGGAATTAAAATGCAATGAATGAGTAAACACATATATATTAATGCTAATCAGTGGTTGGCATGTTCTTCCATGGTGCCGAACAGGAGTGTTCTTCCAGTCCTACTTCAAGTCTACTTCAAGTCTGAGCCTGATGTTTTCTCCTTGTATTTTCTCCTAGGGTTCTTGTCTCCTTGCACAATAGGTTGTACTCCCTTGACTACCCAGAAAGGAGGAGGAATTGTACAATGAATCATAACAATGTCAAGTAAAATTGAGGCAGCGTGCTTAAAGAGGGGGTAGGAATAGCTCTGGAGTTATAGTAGGAAGCAAAGAGCAAAGTGAGGAAAGCAGATTAAGAGAAGTTCAAACCAACAAGCTAGATATCCATGGTTTGCAGAAGGAATACAACAAAGAGAGGTCTCCAGAGTCTTCTTAAGATTTTTCAGTCTTCTCAATCCTTGTATTACAATTTTTTTAAAATTAAATTACTTGCTATTCAATATACATAGCAGTCAGCTATATTACTGATATGTGATGTCCATCTTTAGAATACTATGGATTAATATTGCAAATTTAGGGGTAGACCTGATATCATTTATTTGTTTTTTTATGCTTCACCCTCCTCTCTACAAGGTGACTGTATGCAGAACCATTGCAGATTCTTTTATCTAGTTAGATTTGGTTTAATCTTTGGGCTCTAAGCCATTATCTAGACCTTTTCAACATTGGCCAATTATTATTTTGGCTGCTAAAATGAAATAGATAAGTTCTTTATTTTTAAGGGATTTGGACTTGTAAATATATGTAGTAAGCTTAATTCTGGGGAGCATTTAATTCTTTGTTAAGTAATATTATTTATCCTCCCCCCCAAAAAAAAATTACATCAAAAGGCTTTATTGCACAAATACACAAATGAAAGAGCATTTGTTTGACAACTTTTGTTTGACAACCTTTTCAACATTTGGAAAAATAATTGATATATATAGTATGTGCCTATCTGACTGGAGTCAAGTGTGTAATGATGTATAATTTTCCACTGCAATTCTTGCATTGAAACTGAGGTGAATCCACTTAGTTTTCCATATGTATGCCAATTTTTCACCGGTATGACTTTATCAAGATCAGTAACCCAAGCTTCCTTTAAATCATGGGGTGAATCTCCTAATTGCAATAAGTTATAAATTTTTTAGATTGTTCCTTTTGGCTATTCTAAGAAGTGAAATATTAAATTCTCAGATTTGCTACAGGTCCATGTTTTTGTAGCTCTAACATTTCTATTGCCCAAAAGAGATTTGAGTTAATATCGGAAGAACCATGATAACTTATCGCCTAGTCATTGCTCTGTCTGATCTTTATAGAGAAGTTCCCTATTACTGTAACAATCTTGTAGTCTGTGAAGATGCTAAGTCACAATGATAACCCTAATCTATATATGTTATTAAAGAAGTTAAAAGAAAAGTATCCTTTATTAAAGCTAGCTATATACTTTTCCAAACTTGAAGCATCATTTTAGCAAAAATATTTTTAATATTTTTATTAAGACAAATATTTTCAGTGGAAGAACCATGTTCAGACTGGATTTGTCATTTTTGTTTACCTATCGAGTCCTTACCAAGGACCTGGGTGGTATTATTATTATTATTATTATTATTATTATTATTATTATTATTATTATTATTATTATTATTATTATTATTATTATTATTATTATTATCAGCAGCAGCAGCAGCAGCATGAAAGTAGAAGCTGTTCTGTCCTGGAATGGAATTTTCACTGGAGGCATTGAAATAAATAATTAAGCCTTGCAAGAATTTTCATTTCTACCACTGCAATTCACCTGTTCAAATGTTCTGAAGCCCAGTTTGTCATTTCCCTGCTTAATTTCTTTCATGTTGGTTTTTAATTATTAATAAAAAATAATGTTTTAGTAATAATGTTGCCTAAATATGTTAAAGATTTATACAGTTGATATTCCTAAATCTATAGAAATTTCTTTTCGGAAGTTTTTTTTTGGTGGGGTGGTGAAAAAATATCAACTGTGATTTCTGAAAATCAACTGATAGTCCTGACACCTCTGCAAATTCCTCTAACTCCTTCTTAATACAGTTAGCTGATTGGGAAGCATTTGAGAGGCAGAACCATATAATCAGCAGATAAATTTAAAAGCTATGTCTTGTTACCCAATTTTATCTTGTAAATCTGAATGTTAAATCCAAGTGCTATTGCCAGTACTTCTACAGTGGAAGTTGAATAGTGACAACCCTGATTGATATCTCTTAAAGTCATAATAGAATCTGAATATAACTGTTAAATCTTATCTGGGCTTTTTAAGTCTGTCCATAAATATGTTCAATCATCTTACAAAAGCTGGACCAATTTAAATATGTTTAATATTTACATTAAGATCTGTAATTTCAGAGAATCAAAGTCTTCAAATATATGCAAAGAATGTACGCTCAGGGACAGTTTATTGATTTTGTGCAATATTTAATAACTTATGATCACTTTTAAACTGATAGCTAATAAGTTAGTATAGTTTATAGTTTATAGTTTATATTAAAAAGTGAGATGGATTTATAAGGTGCCAATTTCTGATAATCTTTTCCAATTTAAGAAACAGAATTATCTTAGAGTGACTCCATCAGTGCCAGATTTTCCATCTTGAATAGTGTTAAAGATTTCAGAGATTTCTGAGGCAAAGAAAGGAAATTCTATAAATTTAATTCTGTAAATGTTAATCTATTTGAATATTGGTAATTTTTTGTTAGTGATGTATTATTTGAGGAATACAACTGTTGAATAAAACATTTGAATTCTTTACTTAAATGCCGTTGGTATTTTTAATTGCACAACATATTTTATTCATACATTGCACCACAGGGGGAAAAAGTATCTTTTTAACCTTTTGTCTACTAGTAGTTAAATGGAAAGTTAGTAACTAATATAGCTTAAATAAGCCTTCCAATCCATGGCCCTGACAGTCTGTTTTTACACTGCATCTTTAGTTTTAGGGGGAAAAACCCTGAGAATTGATTAAGTTAAACAGAGACAAAAGCTTTTAGACAGTTCCACAAAGCAGCAAATATTTCTGAGGATTAAAAATATTTTCACTTTTTAGAGACCTGTTCAGATAGACATTCCATACAATGAGCACATCCCAAAGCCAGATAAAACATCAGGAATGATAGAAACAGAGCAAAGTATTGATTCTCTCTCAAATACTGGGCACTGAGCATAGAATCCTTGCATACAATACCACTAGAGCGCTTCAATCACTTTGGACACCTTAGAGTGACAACAGATAGCAATGGATATCTCTGGTTGCTTTCCAATCCTGTAATTAGACTATAGGAGTAAGTGAGGTCTAGTATTTGTTGTGCTTGGAGGTCATATGGTTAACTACCCAGAGAGCTCTGGCCTATTTATTATCTTCTTAACTCATTGATCACCTCTCCTCTTGACAGAAGGGCAAAGACTTGGGAGGAATAATGTCTGTCATCTTTCAGCACTAAGGAGCCAATGGTGGCTTAGCAGCTCTCTGCCTTCCTCGTCTTTTTGCACATCTAAGAATCTGTTCGATAACTTAAACATCATATGTAGTTCTTGGGTTATTAAGGTGCATCCATTTTAGATGCAGCTAATATTTTCAGTTCAACCAGCAACCCACACTGAGATATACACCATTCATTTGACCGATCATGTAGTGAGTCTTGTTAGGATCATGTAGTGAGTCTTGTTAGGACTTATTAACAATCAGCTCCTGCAGAAAAGGTTCTATGCTATGCTATACTCTATTACAAAAAAGCAAATCCAATATTATGAGCTATTCAGGGGTAATGGTTGATGGTTTGTTCAACTGCAGGATATACTGAGAAGTTAGAACTATGGATGCAAGATATGGGAAACTTCAGGATCCACACAGAGGTATACTGTTAATTATTTTATCAGGGCAGGAACTGAACATGTCTCTATAAGACTAAAAAAGCTATTTATCATTGTTCATGTCTAAGTAAGTCAAGAAAAGATATTTGTGTATCCCTAAGAATTAGGCAGCTAGGAAGGTTGTGTTGGAGATCGGCATTATACAGAAAGTTGAAGACAAACAACTCCTTACAATACAAAGAAACCTGCAAAAAAAATCTTACAATCTTTCTTTCCTGCCTACCTTAATTTCAAGACTGTGCCATTTTATTGCTTAGCATGAAGTTCCACCCTTAGAACCACAATATTCTGGATTCACCAATCAGACTTGCCCAGTCCAAATACACATTTGATTTTGAGTTGGTGAGGGATTTCAACTGGACAGCTGAAACTGTGAAACCTGATCAGGGAACACAAAGCCATTCCCATCAGTGACCTGCTGGGAAGAATACAGCAGTTGCACCATATCAAAAGGCATGTATGAAATAGTATATTTATCAGCAATAGTAAGTGTTCTTGTCATCTATTAAAACAATTTATTTTTTAAATAGCACAAGGGTGTAGCTGATGGATCACAAGAGCTCATTCTTTCTTTGTGATCATGTTCTTTGTACCTACCATGCTGCAACAAACTCATTTGTTGTGGGATCTGCTGGAAAGCATATTAAGCCTTGTATTGCAGGTTAAAGTAGAAACAGAGACCCATCTGGACTCATATTGGGCTCTTGTTTCCAAGGAATTTCAACAATTCAAGATGCTGCAGATACAGTCTGAAATAGAAATGAAGAGCCTTAAAGTTGAAATAGCATGAAATCAGTCCTAGGCTCATACTGCTTGGTTTATTTCTAAACAAAGTATGTTGAATTAGTACAGGATTAATGCTTATTTTAATATTGAAGATTCAATCCAGCGTCTCTCAGGTCTTATGGACTGTACATCCCACAATAAGCAGACAGATGTGAGATGTACTCTATCTATATTACCAAAAACTTGCATAATGTACCAGATAGGACCATATCTCTCTAACTCCAAATGAACAATATTGTAGAAAGCCTTTTATAATTTGCAATTAGAATTTTATGTCCTCCAAAAAACAAGGTAATGAGGCAGCTTGAGGTCCCTAAACTGAACGTTACTTTCAGATGAAGATAAACTTCAATAAAGATAAACACCAATTTCAGAACAGTCCTCAGAGTTCAAGAATCCATTTTGTGAAGAACCACCTGTCAGCCTCCAGGGCAGCTGTGGCTGCTTACTCAGTTGGTCATCTTTCAGTGTATGATAGAGCCAAGAGCAAGGGTGCTTTAAGACTATCACAACCAGTCTGCCTAAATCAAGAAACTGACAATGAGGATAATAATGATGCTAGAATTCTCATAGAAACAGAACAGTTACTGGAACAGTGAAAACAGGAAACTGCATGCAAAGATTTTTAGGGTATGGGAGAAAAGAAGATGAAAATGCACCTTCTGTTTACATTCAGAAGTAGAAAAAAGAGGGACAGATTTCTCCAACACCAAAGAAAACTCATTTTTAAAAGACATTGTCTTAAAGAGAAGAAACTGTTTAGTAGAGCCAGAGTTTTAACAAACTGAGATGGAGAATAAGGAACAGCTTCCATTTTCTCCAGGATAGAGAGTCATTTAGGCAATTTATAGTCTGAAGGCATATAGGATCAATTTCAGCTCCTTCAAAATGGCAGCAGCTAAGATTTCCAGAATCCACAACTGCATTTATTTGCAATGAATGTTGTTTCAACATTCTCAAAAGGAAACTGGCTCCACGGTTGTGAAGACTTCAACTTCAGCCTCCTATGGAAGGCTGCTAGAACCAGTTGTTTCTTTTGGAAAACAGGCCCTTTGTGATCAAGGGTGGCTTGAGGGCAGACTCTACTACACAACTCAGCTTGGTTACCGTAGCAAACATTCCCTCAATATATTTTCAGCATAAATGCATTACATTACAAAGTGTCAAATAAAACCATACAAAATTCCATATTAACAAGTTTAACTACAGGTAATACTCCACCTATCCGCTATGAACTTAGCAACCATTTGAAGTTACAATGAAACCCTTCGCCCCCCCACCCCCCAAAAAGGTATTTATGACCTGGTTTTGATGGCCGCCACCCCTGACCATATGATCACATTTTGGGTGCTTGGATGCTATTTGCAGCATCCCATGGTCATGTGACTGCCCAGAGCTCCCGAGAAATCAGATTAGACCTCCATTAAACCTTGATTAGGCTTAATGCACCTTTAAAAAAAGCGGATGGGATAAAAAAAACTGCCCTTGCCCTCCTTCCCCACTGACATCCCAAAGTTTGCTGGCATAAAGAGCTGAGAAAATAGTCTGGAGGAAAGGAATAAAAGGACTGTAAAGAGAAGTTGGACAAGACCTATTGAAGACTGTCATGGAAAAACTCAAGACTCTCGTGCCTGCCCCCACAGGTCCCTAAGTTATAGGAAGGAAGGAAGACACAGGTAGACTTGCAAGTTTCTGTTATTATAAGCAATCTTAATATAGTGTGGCTCTAGTCTTCCTGTAGAGTCTATTGCATGGTGTGAATTATCCTGAAGGGTTGACATCCACAGCCGTTAAAAAACCTGCTTAAAAAAACATTGCTCCCAACCACAAAATTAGCTATGCCTTGATGATCGGCTAATGTACTGGGAGAAGTCAAAGTGAAAGCTTTTGCACATTAAAAAAAGCAATTCTGAAAGTTTTAGGCAATTGCTGCATTGTTAAAGCTTGACTATATGAACGTGTATTTTCACACATTTAGGGTTTTGCGCCTATTTACTTGTTCTCCTTTACTGTCTACCTTTTTTAAAAAATACAATGGAAACTATTTCCATTTAAAGGTACTGAAGAAAAAGGTTAAGTTAGAAAAAAATTTTCCATAGATCTTTAGTAGTGTTCACTTGAACATTCGGAGTTGGATAGTGCAAACTGGCATTGTTGCAAACAAAACTGCATTGGTTCAATCCAATAAAAGATCTTTTTTTGCAGTACAGATAGTCAAGTTCCATTCCCAAGGTCTGTTCTTAAGTCACATTTGTACGTAGTCACATTTAAACAGTATTATTGCATAATACTATTTGTATATTGTAGCATAAGTAGTATTGGGTAATGAACTTGAACCATTGTGTATTTAACTCAAATTTTCCCACAAAAGGCTCTCTTAATTACAGATCATCCTTAAACCAGGAACTTAGTTTATACATCACTAAATAATTATTGCTAGTAAATCAAAGTCCAAGATGTATATTTTTATACACTTGCTTCTGCCTTTTGGTTTATTCTGTTCACTTATAAAATATAAGTTTTTATTCCAAGTTTGGGATATACAATCTAACGAGATTTTATCAATGAAAACATTTTTCTGTCCCATTTCTCTTGAAATTTTGTTGGATTTTTTTTAACTATACAGTAGTTAAAATAAAGTAGGGCGCAACCATTTAGCAGTTAACTATGTGGTTTAAGGATTTTTACAAACAGGAGATCTATTCAAACAATAATGCATCAAGTTTTATAATTTTTTTCTTTCCATACAATTACTCAAGGGTCAGACTTCAGTTCTCTGGTATAAATGCCGCTAGACATAGTTATAATATTTGCTTCTAACTTTGGCATGCAGGTTTTAAAGTTCCTAAACAGCCAGAATGCCTTTCAGTGCCAAATATTCAAAATGGCTATACATAAATTTTAAAACTCAAGTTGCACAGTACTACTGACTCCAGCAGGCATGAGCTGGTTTTAATTAAAGCTCTGAAGCACCAAGCAGACTGTTGAATTAGGTGGCTAGATTTTCCTATCTCTGCTTATTTTGGCATACTCTCATAGTGGGACCTATTTCTGAGTAAATATGCCAACATATTACGCCACGTGTCTGCAATCCTAAACCTATCAATTTCTGCTCAATGGAACTTCCCAGTCATATAAATTTTAAAATTTTGGATTGGGCTGCAAGAGTTTAAGGCAAGTTGCTTTGAAACCATATTATGCAGATCTTTTGCGTGCTGCCCATATAAACTGCAGCACTGTACTTATTTCAATAGTATTTTTTTCCCTGTGATCTTTTAATAGCTCTTCCTTAGAGTCTGAACCATGCAATTGTATAATTACTAGTTTCACAAAACTATTTTTCCTTCCAGGAGGAAAAACTGCTTGCATATTTGCTGAATTTGCCTTAAAATAATAGATTAGATACATTAATTAGAAAGAAGCATTTTATTTTAATGAATCACTTAAACTGAACAAGGGTGATTGAACTAGAACAGGCTTTGTCAGCCCTAAAGCAAAGTGTGCTCTTAAATATTGACTTAGTCCACTCATTGGGGGTTAGGGATCCTATCTGCAATTAGTTTTTCCTCCTATTTCTTATCCAGAAGGACTGATCAGCCATTTTACAGTCTAGTTCAAGCAGCTAATTTAATGCAGAACTCTCAAGATGCTTTAACATTGTCTGCCTTAACAACTCTTTAGATTTCCCTTTCCAAACTGCTACAATACAAAGTGATGAAACTGAATTCTGAATTCCTTCCTTCATAACATAGAAGACACCCATTTATGCAAAATTATTCAACTATATCTTCAACATGTTTTTCTCAGCAAAGATTAAGCTGTTGCTGAAATTGAGATCACCAGATCATTCCAAAACTGTTCATGTTTGAATACGGCATGTACCTTTTTCCTAAACTTTGTTTTAATGTCTCCCTAGAAGCAAATAAAATATCAAGATAAGTAGAAAACACAGGCAATTTTGCAGGTAATGTAAACAGAGGTATTTTCTTAGAAGGTACATCTAGAAACAGTTAACATTGCTAGCAATCCTAAATAAGCCAAACAGACACACCACACCCCTCTCTGGTTTCAATTTTTCCCAGAGGCAGTATTTTCTTCAGGATGGTTTCAGAATTCAAAAGCTGAAGGAAGATAGAAAAAGCAGTAATATAAATGAAAATTAGAAACACACATGATGGCCATTCTCAGCATCAGCTTGTTTCAGGGCAACATTCCCTGGAGCAAAATTCTAACTGAATCCAAGATGATCACATCAAAAGAAGCAATGAAAATTATCACACAATTCAAACCTGGCTTTGGTGGAAGATCCATTCAGAACCACCCATTTGGAAAAGTTCTGATTCATAGAAAACAGGATCACCACTGCAGTTTCTCCTTCGTAGATAAACCATGGTTACAATGTCTTAATATTATAATATTTGAACAATCATGTCTAAATGCTAAAACGTAATTCATTAAAAGACATAAAAGACAAAGTGTTTGCTCTTACTCTAGTAAAAATCACTGGTCATTTAGAGTCACCAAATAAATCAATAGTTACTAATAGCTTCAAGGGTTCTACCATGATTAACTTGCTACTGCATGAAATATAGCCAACTCTGAAGTGGAATTGGCAGGGCAGAGGAAAGCAGGTTTTACTACTGCACAAGAAAAATCGTCCTTAATATGCCATTTTAAGGCTGCAAACCTTCACACTCAGTTAGAAATCCCACACCATGCTGGCAGACTTTTTAAAATAGACACGCATGGGGGGTTTTCATTGTAAGATTATTTCACTTCTTTGATTGTTGAAGAGGAAGGAAACTTTATGAAAGCATTACTGACACCAGTAAATTAAACTATTGATTGCCCTTTAAATGCCATCAGCTCTGCTCCTTATATGAGAGTACACACAGAATTTATCTCAACATTTAAATTAAGTGTTTTATAGCCAAAATCATTAATCTGACAATTAACATTATCTCTTTTGGATCGCTCTGTATCTATTTCATCCCAAGGCTTCCATTTCTAAATTATAGCCTAATTTCACATTCACACACATACAGTATCTAATCAGATGTTTGTTCTACTGACCTCAACTGAAGGCTACTCTAAATGAAGTCTGTGTAGAACTGTAAGTTTAACTTATTAAAAAATAAATGTCTTAAACCCTGGAATTGAAGCGCTCATAAAAATTATCTATGAACAATTATTGTACATAACAACTGAACTGAAGTGCATCAGTTCTCAGTTGTTATGTTGGTGCTACAGTTCCAAACAGGAGTCAACTTCATGGGTATTTAAAGACTTCAAAAAGTCAATTATATTACAACTAAAGGAATGTAGTTGTGCTGCTCATAAATTGCCAGATAAGTGGATAAATACTGGATTAAAATATTTTTGTTTGCAGTTTGTCTTTATGCAGGCAGCTTTTTTGTCAGTTTATAGCCACTTATTTTTCCAATTATTATTTTATTATTTTTACTTCCTTCTCCGGAATACCTATCTCAGTTTGTTGTGTTTTAAAATATTGTTCCTGGGCTTACTTAACTCAGGAAACTGATCTTATACATCCAGAAACTTATTATTTCACCTTAACCTCGTTTGGAGAAGCATAACATAAAGTAAGAAAGTGTTTGTTCACTGGTACTTGATTAGGAAACGGTTATATTCCTGGTTAGTTAAATAAATGCCTACAATATATTTCGGCATGTTACAAGTTTAGAATAACTTTCTTCAACCAAGCAATAATTTAATTAAAAATTAAGTTTGGATAAAGCGTATCAAGACCTCTTATTGCTTTCAGAGTATGGAATGTTCTCTTTGAACAACAAGGTAGCAATAAGAAGAAATAGTTTTTTTAAAAAAAAAAGAACATCAATTTTTAATATGAAAATGGCAACTATTCTCTTGGACTGAGAATAGAAATACATAATGATCAACATATTGGCAGGAGAGAGGAATTGAGATATACTGTATGTGCATGTATTATAATGCCAATGTTAAAACATACCAGCCTAGTACAGTAGCTTTTTCAGTTAATTCCATTTTGTTTTATTTGTCCACCATATTGAATAACAACTCCCATCTTTTCAAGTTCTGCAACAATTAGTCTGCCATCAGATCTCCTTAATGAACACAGTTCATATCTTTTTCTTAACCAAGGAAGAGGTGTACACAACAAGGCACCGCTTTCTAAGCGTTACGTCTCCCAAATGTAGTTTTCATCTGGCTGCAATTTCATGGCCTACATTAAGTTTTTACATAAAAATGAACAATGCACATTTCTAGAAAACCTTTGAAACCGGGAGTTCAAGGGGGTGTTAATCATTGGTATGAATTTCCTGTTTTTGGAAAGCAAATCCTGAGCCATATGCAAAACAAACCCGGGCTGTATTTCCCAGCTACAGGTTGGGCAATTGAACACTTATCTCACGACATAATCTGAGCAACACAATCTATCCAAACCTAAGCTTCTGATTACAAGGCCGTATTAGAATGGAAGCAATGCTCAGGTTTCATTTTATCCCCAATAGTTAGAAAACCTAGGGTTAATGTGCTGAGAAAAAACTGTAAAAGCACATTTCTTTCATCTACATCCCCAAAGTCCTAAATTACTCGGAAACTTTTCTTAGTTCATCTTGCAGTCATAACTAACCTCTCTTGTCTTCCTGACAGCTCTGTTCATCAGTTGCAGATTGAGGAGGATCTTTTAAAAACTGTCTTCCTTTGCTTGTCTCTTCCATCTGGGGAAAGCAGAGCAGCCAGGGAACTTTGCCTCCTGGACTCCACACTAAGGACATCCACACAAGCTCACACAATCACCAAGTACTATACGACAAAAGGGCAGAGCCAGGAAAGTCGGCAGCAGAACAAATATATCGGGGGGGGGGGACCCCCCAAATGTCTGAGCAATTTTATCAAGTAAGCCATAAATCCATCACAAATCCTCAGAAAGAAAGAGAGCATTAGGCGATTTGGTTTTTAATTTAATTCTTTTTTAGGATTTAGTTTTGTTCCTTTAGTTTTGTTCTCGATAGCAGGCTCTGTAAAACACTGAAAAACAAACTCTCCAATAAAGAAAGTGTACTGCAACAATTAGTTAAGTGCCATTTGTCATAACTTTTCAAAGCAGTGAGCGCTCCTATTTTTTTTAGCCAAGCTCCTATTTCCTTTGAGATGTTTTAATCATATATATATATATATATATATATATATATATATATATATATATATATATATATATATATATATATATATATATATATATATATATATATATATATATATATATATATATATATATATATATATATATATATATATATACATACAAACAAAATGTTGATTTAAAAAACCAGCAGTTTGGTGATGTTCACATAATATGAAACAGAGTAAAAAATTCTCCATTGATTTTTCTCTCCATACTTTTTCTGAAAGAAGTGCAAAGGGAGAGGTGGGGGGGGAAGTGTAAATAAGGAGGGATACAAATTAGATCTTAGGGACAGGTCAAGGAATACAAAATTAAACCACTTTTAATTGAAGCATTAAACTTTATTTAAATCACAGCTACCATATAAATGCAGCCACTTTTAGAGAATGTGATTTACTTTCTTGTATATACTCCTGCAACCTGTTGTACATACTCCATAGTCTTAAGCCTATGCATTTTTGATGCACTGCAGTTCACATCCCCTACACTTCCACGCTCAAAAAGCTCATTGGCCTCAGAAGATGAGAGACAAGTTTTGCTTAACTTTTTTTCAGCAAAAAATCCCAAGTGCATTTTAGTTAGCGCTTCCAACTTTCTATCTCCTCCTCTCTCATCACCCATCCTATATAAATCACACTTCTCCATTTTCGACTTGGAATGGTGGTCGAGCTCCTTTCCCCTCAAAGGAACAGGGGTAACTCAAGAAATATCTGTTCATGTGCGGTTGGGATGCTAACTTTCGTTCTCATAAAGAAGTTAGCTTTGGTTTGGAAACGAAGTTGAAAAAGAGGTGAAAAGGCGAGGAGAAAGGGCCACGGATCGACGCGCACCCAACCAGCAAGAGAAAGAACCAAGGGCGCAAAGATTAAAAAGGGCCAGGAAGCAGACCAGCTGGAGCCAGAGATTTTGTAGGTTGTTGGAAACGGATGCCGATCTCGTGTCCGCTGCGGCGATTTCTCGTTCTGTCGTCTTTAAGTCACATTCAGAGGAATAAGATAAGGGACATTTCTCCCAATCCCGATTTCACCGTACTGTATTTCTTTTTCCCCCCCCCGTCCCCACGCCGAGAAGTTCCCGATTTTAAAACGCGTCTCGGTTCAGTGAACCCTCGAGCCGAGGCCGGGGTTCCTTCGAAGTTAGGTTTGGGGTGCCTTAAGCCAGCGTTTCCCAACCTTAGGAACTTGAAGATGCGTGGACTTCAACTCCCAGAATTCCCCAGCCAGCATAGCTGGCTGGGGAATTCTGGGAGTTGAAGTCCACGCATCTTCAAGTTCCTAAGGTTGGGAAACGCTGCCTTAAGCTTTCTTCAGGCCCGGATAACGGAGGGATTCCCCAGCTAAAGAGCGCGGAAGGCGAAGCGCAGCCCCGGAGCTTGCAGTGCTTCCTTCCGCCCAGCAGAGTTTCTTGCGCACCGGAGGCGTTTTCCTCCTCCACCCCTGAAGGAGCAAGCTGGAGGGGGAACGCCGGCAAGCAGCCCTCGCCGTTTGAGGTGGAGAAAGCGGGAGAAGCGCCGCTTTGATCTGCCACCTCTTCATTGGTCCGCGAAGTGCAAAAGGGAGAGGGAATTTTCTGCGCCCCCCCCCCACACCCGCAGCTCCCGCGACGCGTCTTGAGGAAGGGTCCTGGGCAGCGCGGGTGGGCAAAGGAGCCCCGCGAGTTCCCAACTCGACCGTTACAGGAGAGAGAGACCCTTAATTGCTACCCAGCGCCACAAACGGGCAAATCCTTTGGCGACGCTTCGTTTAAGAAGCGGATCCCAAACGGCGACTTCGGGATTCCGTCCGTTAGAGTCTTTTCCTTTCCTTTCCTTCTTTTTTTTCCCGCATATAAGAATACTTGCGCTCAGAGGAGAAAGCAGTTGATTTCCTCCCCCCTCCCTGCCAACCGATACCAACCTCTTCCAAATATTTCTTTCTCCTCCTAGATGCATTTAAAACAATCTCTCTCTCTCTCTCTCTCTCTCTCTCTCTCTCTCTATCCCTCCCTCCCTCCCTCTCTCTCTCTCTCTCTCTCTCTCTCTCTCTCTCTCTCTCTCTCTCTCGTTCTCTTTCATGAAAGCGGAGTTAAAATAAGGAGAGTAGATTGCAAAAGAGCCGGCGTTCAGAGACTTCATTCGAGACCTCACGGGGTAACGGGGCCTTTCAGGGGCTCCCTGTAAACCGCCCTGAGTCCTACCGGGAATAGGGCGGTATATAAATTTAATAAAATAAATAAATAAATAAATAATTTAAGAGGAAGGCGCAGGGATGGAGCAATTAACGGGCGAAGAGAAGGTCCTTTTTGCAAGAGTAGCCCCTGGCCACTAAAGCACTCCCGCGACCAAGCTAGTAGCCATTATCTGGGAGGAGCGCGGGGAAAGGAAAGGAGAACGCGCTTCCTTAACTCGGGACTTTTCAAAGGAAAAAAGAAACAGACCGCCCTACGCTATTAAGGCAGAAAGTTAATCGACATGCAGGCCACCACGCCGCGCTTTGGTTCCACGCCGCAGCTCCAACTCGATCTAAGTCCGGGAGCCAGGGGGCAAGCCGATCGAGCCGAAAACGGCAGGAGACCCCCGTCTTTAGCTAGGATTCACCGCCCCACCGATGGTGCTAATTTCAACGAAAGCGGGATGGGACGTCCTCCTATCTATCTCCCAACTCTGGCATACCTGTACCAGGTGAGTCCTCGCTCGTAGTTGCGATCAAAAAGTGAGGCTCGGCGCCCACCGCCCGCACGTCCGGGTGGACCCGCAGGAACTCGAGCAACGCCCGAGTCCCACCCTTCTTCACGCCGATTATCACTGCCTGGGGTAGCCGCTTCGTCCCAGAGCCATTCAGGAA